>NC_141688.1:36109164-36494664 GCF_964263255.1 Lissotriton vulgaris
AAGCAGAAAGAAGTATTCCTGAATATTGCGCTGTAGAATTTGCATGGCGAAGCACAAAAGTAAAAAAAAAAAAGCGGGGACTGAAAAGCACTTCTGCAAATCAGCACCACCCGACAGTACTTATCATGAAAGCGCCGCCATTCCCGTCGTGTTGCTTGCGCCGCCATTTTGAAGGTCACGCCTGAGAGAACAGCAACGAAGATAATGAAGTCTAGGGCACACCGCAACTTTTTAAAGAACCACCATTCCACTCTCCGAGTCTTCCGCTGCCAGAATCCGTCCTTCGTATCAGTGAAGACGGGCTCAGTCACGTATTGAATCGCGTGACCTCCCGGCGACGCGACTGAGCTTAAAAGAATGCGGCCATCTTGGCTGCTTGCAAGCCACGCCCTCCCTTGAGAATATATTTCAGAGATAAGGTTTGTGTAAGCCTGCAGAGACTGGGGAGGGAAGGTTTCCATGGTAAGATTGTCTTCACGTAGTGCACTGAACTGCGATCTCGACTTCAACAGTAATACCGACTGACTCCCATTAAGATGGCCACAGAGTTGCGCAGTCAAAATAGTATTTACTAGGTCCATGCACATGTTCACTTGAGCAGTTCTGCGTGGGCCATGTAATAGGTGCAGAGTGGGGAAGATTGGAAGCATCATATGAGATTTTGCAATTCATATTTCAAACTATAGTTTCATTTAAACAAATTGCGATTTCCCCCATCATCTCAGGGTTACATTCTACCTACTACTAGGAGCGTGCCACCACCCAGCAGGAAAGCAAGAGGGGTAGCAAAAGTGAAAGGGGTCCTTGGGATAAAGAGAATGGTAGCTAGATGTGAGTGCGAGGATGGGGGCTTAAAGGCAGGCATTCCACAATTCTAAATGCCCCCATCATCCCAGGGTTCCATTCTACAGACTATAGGAGCGTGCCACCACCCAGCAGGAAGGCAAGAGGGGTAGCAAAAGTGAAAGGGGTCCTTGGGATAAAGAGAATGGTAGCCAGGATGTGAGTGCGAGAATGTGAGTGCGAGGATGGGGGCTTAAAGGCAGGCATTCCACAATTCTAAATGCCCCCATCATCTCAGGGTTCCATTCTACCTACTATTAGGAGCATGTCACCCCCCAGCAGTAAGGCAAGAGGGGTAGCAAAAGTTAAAGGGGTCCTTGGGATAAAGAGAATGGTAGCCAGGATGTGAGTGCGAGGATGGGGGCTTAAAGGCAGGCATTGCACAAATCTAAATGCGGAATGAGCAACTCTCCTAGGAGGAGGAAGTGGGGATAAGAGAAATTCCAAATCCATCCTAGAAGAGTCAGCATCCTAGGGTACTCTGTCTGCCACATCAAAATCGTATTCTTAACTGGTAGGCAGTTGGCGAACCTCTGTCCATCCTAGCACCATTGGAAGTTATTTGAAAGACTCTGAAACCTCCAACAGGCAGGTACTGACAATAGAAGATCGGAAGTTCATCATTGGTGTCCATCTAGCCTCGCTTCCAGGATGGCCAAGAGATATTTACAAAGGCTCCTGAAGCATGCACTTGGGAAAAGAAAAACTGTGATCCTCAGTATACCAGGAAATGTAATGGACGCTGAAGCCCTTTCCTAGCTGCCTTTTTTTTCCAGGGTTTGCATCTGCTATCACCATTTGATAGAGGACTAAAGTCTAAAAACCGTAAAATTCCTTATTCACCGCAGCCACCCTCGGGATTTTATCAAATGTGACTTTTTCTTTCAATCATACAGTGTCAGAACAAATTGCGTCCTCTCTGACATTCTTTGTCATCAGCCACACAGCATTTTTCTGCGGCACATCAGACAGAACTAATAACCTCCAAATCTTCAAATTAAATCGACTCACTTTTGGCATAAAATTGACCCAGAGCACGAATAATACTCGCAAGTAATAGATTCTTCATTTTCTCTATGTGGTCCTTCAGAAAAGAGACAGAAGAGCAGACCCGCCTTGCCTCTCTGCTGGGTATCGTTACGCAGCTCTGCTGCTTGCTTTGGCCGCTACTGTATTGCTGCTTGACACTGCCTGATTGGACGGCATCGCGCTATTCTGGATATAATTGCGTATTTACAATTACTGTTTTTGCATCCATTTAATTGTTCAGCGCCGCTCCGCTGCTTGCCCTGACCGCTGCTGCCTGCCTGGCATCACATTTCCTTTGCCGCTTTGCTGCGCTGTGTGTCACAGAGAATACAATCGATTTCAGCAGGCACAGTGCAGCTGATCGATCCTGTAAGGCCGCCGGCCATTTTGTTGTTGTTGTTGTTATTGATCGCCCTGCCCTAGTCTCCACCCTGCTCCCGCCTTCCCAGCTGACCCGCCCTCGCCCCTCCCCCCTCACCACCATATATGACAGGAGTATTTGCGCGCAGCAATCACGCGCAGCGACCGCGCCCCAATCGCGCCGAAGGTGCGCCAAAGGTAAGCCCGTCCGCGCCAAGCCCGCGCCCAGCACCATAACCCCTGGCCCTCCCACCACCCACCCCTCCCGCATTACATACGACGCCTCCACCCTCTTAGCCCTTAACCCCGGCCGACCCCACAACTGCGTCCAAGCCGCTCCCGGACACATCCATGGACCCTTCTCCTGCTACTCCTGCAAATTCGACGGCTCCAAGATAGACTTCTCATCCACGAACACAAAACATACACCCGACACCAACCACCTACAATGCATCCTGCTCAACACCCGCTCAGTCCACAGACACGCCATCGACCTCTGGAATCTACTAGACACCATTTCTCCCGACGTCGCCTTCCTAACAGAAACATGGATGAACGCCTCATCAGCCCCAGACATCACCATTGCCATCCCGGAAGGCTACAAGATCATCCGTAAGGACCGTACCGACCAAACAGGAGGAGGCATCGCCATAGTCCATAAGAAATCCATCCGCATCTCTACCAGCTCAGACATCAATCTCGCCAACACTGAACACCTTCACTTCCAGATCCACATCGACCCCAAAACCACACTCAGAGGCACCCTCCTCTACAGGCCACCAGGACCCCGTGCACAATTCAGTGAGGACATCACGGACTTCATCACCCCACACGCCCTCCCCTCCGAGGATTACATTCTCTTGGGAGACCTCAACTTTCACCTTGAAAATAACAACGACCGCAACGCCACCACCCTTCTGGACAATCTCGCCAACCTCGGACTCAAACAACTTGTCACTACCCCCACCCACATCGCAGGTCACACACTCGACCCTATCTTCACCTCCAGCAAACATGTCTCCTTCAGCCACACCACAACTCTCCATTGGACGGACCACAGCTGCGTTCACTTTACCTACAACAAGACCCCTACCAACAACCATCCTCAACCCACCCTGCGTAGAAACTGGAACAAAATCACCATCGACCAGATCTCCTCATCGCTTCTTCACAACCCCCCTGCCCACTCCTCAAACCCCGACCAAGCAGCCATCAACCTCACCCAATGGCTATCCAACAGCGCCGACACCCTAGCATCATTGAAAAAACGTCAAATCAAACTAGGCAGCAAGAAGGCCTCCTGGTTCAATGATGATCTTAAGAAATCTAAGAAACTCTGTCGATCCCCTGAGAAGGCCTGGAAAAAAGACCCAAACACCAGCACCAAGGAAGCCTTCAAAAACGCCACCCGCATACACCACCAACTGATCAGGAATGCCAAGAAAGCCGCCTTCAAGTACCGACTAGATAGCAACGCCCACAACAGCAAGGAATTATTCAACATCGTCAAGGAATTTACCAACCCCTCAGCCAACTCCAACGACATCACCCCCTCTCAAGCCCTCTGCGACTCCCTTGCCTCATTCTTCCACAACAAGATTGCAGACATCCACAACAGCTTTGACAACCGACCCGAAGACCTTCCCACCCAACCCTCTGCAGAACCTCCACCCCCCTTGAACATCCTCAATGACTAGAACCCAATCTCCACTGAGGACACCATCCGCCTGATGAACTCTATCCACTCAGGATCCCCCACAGACCCATGCCCTCACCACATATTTAACAAAGCAGACTCCATTATAGCACCGCACCTCCGAGACGTCATCAACTGCTCCCTCAACTCCGCCACCTTCCCGGAAAGTTGGAAACATGCCGAACTCAGCGCCCTCCTGAAGAAACCCACAGCTGACCCCTCTGAACTCAAACTACCGCCCTATCTCACTCCTTCCATTCCCGGCCAAAGTCATCGAGAAAGCTGTCAACAACCAGCTCGCCGCCTTCCTCGAAACCAACAAATCCCTCGACTCTTCACAGTCCGGCTTCCGAGCCAAACACAGCACTGAGACCGCACTCATCGCAGCAACAGATGACATTCGAACTCTGCTAGACAACGGAGACACAGTCGCCCTCATCCTCCTCGACCTCTCCACAGCCTTTGACACAGTTTGTCATAGCACCATAATACAACGCCTCAGAAACATCGGAATCCAAGGAAAAGCACTGGAATGGATCACCTCGTTCCTTGCCGGAAGAACTCAGAGAGTCCGCCTTCCACCATTCAAATCAGAAGCTTCCGAAGTCATCTGCGGCTTGCCACAAGGATCGTCACTCAGCCCCACCCTCTTCAACGTATACATGAGCCCCCTCGCGGCTATCGCACGCCAACACAACCTCAACATCATCTCCTACGCCAATGACACTCAACTGAAACTATCACTCACCAAAGACCCCAACTCCGCCAAAACCAACCTACATGAAGGAATGAAAGAAGTAGCCGAATGGATGAAGCACAGCCGTCTAAAATTGAACTCTGACAAAACTGAAGTCCTGATCCTTGGTTCCTCCCCCTCCACCTGGGATGACTCTTGGTGGCCAGAGGCCCTTGGAAAAGCACCCGTCCCGACGGACCACGCACGGAACTTAGGTGTCATCCTGGACTCCTCACTCTCTATGAACAGACAAGTCAACGCCGTCTCATCTTCTTGCTTCAACATTCTTCGCATGCTCAAAAAAACATTTCGCTGGATCCTCACCGAAACTAGAAAAACGGTCACCCACGCACTGGTCACGAGCCGCCTGGACTACGGAAACACCCTATACGCCGGTACCACCGCAAAACTCCAGAAAAAACTCCAACGCATCCAGAACGCCTCAGCCAGACTCATACTAGACATCCCGCGTAAAGACCACATCTCCGGACACCTGAAAGACCTCCACTGGCTCCCTGTTAGCAAGAGGATTACTTTCCGCCTCCTGACCCACGCACACAAAGCACTCTACGAACTTGGACCAGACTGCCTCAACTCACGACTTTCCTTCTATTCCCCCTCCCGCCACCTACGATCCTCCAACCAAGCCCTTGCAACTGTACCTCGCATCAACAAAACCACCATGGGAGGCAGATCCTTCTCCTACCTGGCAGCTAAAACCTGGAACTCACTTCCCACTCACCTTCGCCTCACTCAGAACCACCTTACATTCAGAAAGCAACTTAAAACCTGGATATTCGACAAGTAATTCCCCACCCTTCCTCAAGCGCCTTGAGACCCTCCGGGTATGTAGCGCGCTATATAAATGATTTGACTTGACTTGACAGGTCCGATATCTATAGGGTCACAACATATCTGTCTTCAATTGCTTCACGTCCTTCTATTTCGTTTTCACTCATTTCATTAGCAACTTTTTATGTAATCTCAGATGTGCGTCTATTTATCTATCTTAGTCTTGTATGCATTTCATTGTTTGTTTCACTTCATCTAACTTTTCATGCATTTTGCCATTGGAGTTCTTTACACGTTTCTCTTCTCGCCCCCTCTCTACAAGTCGAACAGGTTGTTCACTTCTTTCTCTGGCCTCTCCATCATGTAGGATGTTTAGTCAGGGGGATAGTGGTTTTTAGCTGCTGGAGTGCACCACATTCTGACTTGCATGTCCTTTCTGATGTTCATTCCCACAGTCCTGTAATTGTGATGCACCAAAAGGTACACCTCTGTAAATTCAAGGGTACATTTACCAGGGTAGAGAAGATTAAATACATTTTTTCAGAAAGTAGAGACCATTCTCCCTACCTTCTCGGAGAGGCTTACACTTCTTCTGATGCTCTTAGTTTTCTTCTGCAGACTGAGAGGGTTCCATTGCTGCCGCCCTTAAGAAAAGTGGGGTGGAGGTGGGGAAAAAAAAAGCAACGGACGACTTCAGCCAGTTCCCCCGCTTACAGTAATGTCTCCCTAGCCCAGGCGGAGTGCCTTCCTTCTCTGAAAGCTCTTCGGGCTTCAAGCACTCACCAGCAGCACACAGAGATCCTAACACTGAGCGGACATCTGGATCGCCTATGGATGAAGGGAGCTCTCCGAGATTGCACTCTAATGTGCTAGCAAGGAAACTCTCCCCCCTCTAACTTTTAAATAAAGTGACCTAAAATTAACATTTTAATTTTATTCAGATTATGATTTGGTCATAGCTTGCATGATCCTGTTTTTAAAGAAATTAGATATTACACCCTCCAAAAAAGAGCACTTAATTAGAAGTTCATTAAAGGAGTAAAAAGTGTGGCAATCATCTTCAATAGCCAAGCCATGGCTGGGTCTAGGAAGGCATCCGTAAGATTAAGTTATTTAAGTAGCGTTTCAATTGCTAGGATACAAGGTGATGACAGTGAAGATATGTTCAGCAGAAAGATCATTAGGGAGAGGAATCAGTGGAGCTGGAGGTTTAGCGATCACTTCCAGCTTCAAAATGTTTCCTTTCTTTTAAGCATAAAGAATTATTGAGGGGTTTGTATAATCCAACAGTATGGGCCACTGAAGACTAGTAGTAGACATGGTTAGTGGCAGAATTTACCAGTTTGAAGAAAGTGTGGTACTGATTGGTAGTGTTTTCAACTTCCTCTGCAAATAAGATCTACGAAGGAGCAATCCTTTAAGCTAAAAATTATTCTTGAGCAAATAGGTGTTCCAGCCGTTAAGCTGGACATTTATACTTTCTCCATTTTTATTCTAGTCTACGACTTGGCTGTTTTAGTGATTTCAACTCAGAATTAAACCAAAACTACCTACACCCTCACTGAGAGACCACGTCCGCAATCTCGGCATTATCCTAGACAGCAAATTTACCATGAAATGCCAAATCAACGCAGTTGCCAGCACCTGCTTCCACACCCTTCGCATAGTCTGAAAGATCTTCTGACAGCTCACAGTCAACACCAGGAAAACAGTCACCCAACCCCTAATCACCAGCAGACTCTACTAAGGCAACAACCTCTATGCAAGAATCTCCACCAAACTCCTAATTGGACTCCTGACCATTCAGAAATCAGCAGCAAGACTCATCCTGAACCTTCCCAAAAGGACGCACTTGATCCCCCACCGCAGGAACCTCCACTGGCTACCTGTTCAGTAAAGATGCCAACACAAGATGCTGACACACACCTACAAGCTCTTCCACCAGTGGAGCAAGAAACTTGCATAGGTTCCCCCTTCGCCCCCGACACAGTCAGGAGCACTCAGGCCAGGAGCCCACTGCCTGTGCCCAGGGCCGGAGGGGGCTTCCTGGAGCTCGGGCCCCCTCCACTGTGGGGGCTGATGTTATGCCACAGACTTTATGCCATAAAATACCCACACCAGTTTATCTGTGGCCTAATGTGTGTCCCTGTACAATTCGCTTCGCTTCTAAGGACGCTACAGATAGTTCCACTCAGAGAAAAAAGTGCAGATATATGTGATAGACCACGCAGGAATGTGTAATCGCTAATTTGGTTAATAAATGTTAAAAACTTGTTCAGGGGTTCTCATTCATTATCAGAGATGTTATTACCTTTTCAATTTATCTGCATGGATTGCAATAAATTATGTCCCCTCACAACACCTCCCTTGGTTTATTGCATATGCAGAACCACCATGTCTGCATTTACCTATTTAAAGAAATGCTACCTGTCCACTTACAGCAGACCGTTAACAAAACAAGATCCCTGTGCGTGGCACAACTGTGCTAGTCATTGAGAAAAAAGGCTGGTGTCATAGGAGAGCGTTTGTGGAGAGTTTCCACTTCCTTAGCGCTTACCTACCACAATCCCTCATGTGCAATCACTCCTTCACATTTCACCACTCATTCAACATTGTAACTATATTCTGTCCCTTCACTGCTTCCAAGCAGAGTCCTGGTTATATTTCTGTTGTTGCATACATCCGGTTCCAAGGGTTGCCACCGAACCGGTTTGATATGGGCATTAGCGGTATTTTAATGTCAGGGCCCATACAACAATTAGAAAGTACCGATTGCTCTTTTTTCCCCTTAACAGTACATATTTTCAACGGGTAATGTAAAAAGGAGACATTTTAAATGTGTTCTACTGCTGCCCTGTTGACCCGATTGACAATTTAAATAAGCAAAGACAGAAAGGCCATCTTAAATGATTAGATGATTTCTTATAAAGTTCTGTTTAGGAATCATATTGGAGCCTTTGCAGAATGGTAAATTGTTAACAGATGGCCATACTCGTCTCTTGGTATTAAAGGTAGCTACCTTACTTCTGCCCCAATGGGTTCTGTGCAGCCTCTTCCCCTCTCAGACAAGCAGTGCTCTGTGGAAGACGCTTTCTATGGAGGGAGTTATCTGCTCTTGTAAGGCGCCTGACAGACTCCGAGGGACAGAGAAACAAAAGTTGTTATTTTGTTGCTCTTCACTTCTGAGTCAGCACAGAGGTCAGAACTCTGCACACTGCATCTGCTTTACCAGAGACAAACACTCTATACAGACAAGCTGACGGACCCCCTTCATATATAGAAGACCGGGGGCACCCCACACTGCGGTGGCTGTAGGGGTGTTCGTTACTCTGGTGCCCTCCACAACCAAGGACCAGCATACATCAACCACCTCCTGCACTACCCCTAACCCTCCGGACACCTCTGCTCCACCACCCTGGCCCTCTAGCACACCCCTTGCATCCGTCAAAGCTACAGCGGAGGTCGCTCCTTCTTCTACCTCATTGCTAAGTCTTGGAACAACCTACTCCTCCACCGCTGAACAGCATCCTCGCTCATGGAATTCAGAAAGGGACTCTAGACATGGCTCTTTGACTGATAGCAGAAGGTTCTCAGCACCTGGATATCCTCACTGGTGATTAGCAGACCTCTACAAAGTCCTGATTGATCGATTTAATAGTTTCTACTTTAGGTGCCAAGTAATGTAGATTAAAGTTGATTTCGAAATGATCAGACTAGATCACCAGAGATCTTAGAAATGGAAGCTGAAACATTTCTTACAAAAAGCACATCTAAAAGTAACCCTTGCAGTATGTTGGCTCTTGAAATAATGGAGTGACACAATTGCTCAAGGAAGCACAAAAGAGCGGATAGGGCACCCGAATCATCGTCCAACCAAAGACTGAACTCACTTAAGAGAAGCACTAATGTATGTGAGGTATTAACTGACTGATAAAATGTAGAAATCTATTAATTTGTTCCTGCTCCTGCCAAAAGGTGACTGCACAAAATGCACTTCCCATCCAGTGTCCCAGTTATTACAGGCAGGTGTATTAACAGCAAATGTGTGTTTATAAATCACTCCCGCCCCCCCGCCCCCAAAAAAGTTCTCTATTGAATGGTAATTAATTAGTCAGAAGATGTCAAATTGGCAACAGCACCCTCTCTGTGTACACCACGCCAAGATTATGTTAGAAATTGCACCTCAGAAGTCACCTGGGTAATTTGGTCATACAGTTGCACTTGATGCTTTACTGCTGAATGCGAGTTTAAGAAGAACTGAATATTTACAGTGAAGATTTCAGTACAACTTGTTCGTTGATCCAGTCCAAGTGCATCACAAAAATCCAAGTCTTTTTTCTTCTGCAAGGAACCATAGGTGCAGTGAAGCCGTTACTATAGATCTATATGAAACACTGGAGGTGAAGACGACTGTGGCACACAGCCAGGCTGGGGACAGTGTCCTTTCACCAAGTGAGCCAGATACATGGTGAGGAAAGCCAGGGCAGCATCTAAATAACACAAGATAGGAAACACCACATTGAATCAAGTCTCTGTCATGCAATCCATGTAGTATCAGCGAAGGAATGTAGAGCCATCGGCAGAAATACAGTTTCAGGTCTCCTGACTATTACCCCTCTCTTTTGTCTGCCACTGCTCAACATACCCAAGACAGGTGGGGTGTGTAAGTGTAATGAGTTCACGTTCTCAGGCACAGGAGTGGTGGTCTGGTCTTCCTTAAACTAGAATTACAAAATCTGTAATGGCACTATGTGGCCTTAGAAAAGTCCCTCAAAGTGTCCTTGATCATCTTTAGACAACTTCGGCAGCAGTTGCTGTTTCTGTACATTGGCTCAGATGCCAGCTTCTGTCACTGCCTGGCACTGTGCAGCACCCACTTATGCTACTATAGTGCGCAAGAGGGAGGCACTCTTTATAGCTAGTCATCGTACCAGCCCTGCTAGAGTTCTACACAGCCAAGTTATGGTTACTTATCTACGACTTCTGCAGCTGTTAAGGGCAAGTCTTGCAAAACATTTGAAGATCTGCGCTGAACATCTGTGTTTGAAATTGAATCGGGAGAAACCACTTCCTGGTACTGCACTGCCCTGACACAAGCCTAAAAAATGAGGGTGGAGATAGAGCTGCTGGTCAGAAGACGATGGGGACAAAGCGGGGTGACCAGAAAATGTTGCAAGGTGAGAGAGCAACACATGGGAAAAGCAGGAACGCTCCCTAAAAAGCAGGACCTAAGAGGAGAAAAGACCGGATAACCAATGATTGCAGTTTTCTTAGGCGGCACTGACAAATCAAAATGCGCCCTTAAGTCTGGCTGCCGTCGCCGTGTTGTGGTGCGCGCTAGCAAAAATTTTATTAATTGCTACACTCCGAACCCACGCTAATCAGAAAAGTATGCATGGGGTCTAGCCTAGGAAATACTATTGGCATAGTCAAGGCAGGACAGGTTAAGGCAGTTTTAATTATTCTTCAGGCAGGAAGACAAGCAGCAACAATTTTTTATGCTTTCGATTTAAGACAAACAAATTGGAAGTCTTACAGCTATTGATTTTGTCTAAGAACCTCAGAAGCCTATCTGGCTCCAGCAGACACTTCAGTAGTTCAGAATAAGAGAAAACTTAAAATCCAAACGATGTTGTCTTCTATTGCTGAATGTTCGACTAGGCAAAAGTGTAAATGCTATTGCTATTCCGGGGTTATGGCCTTTATGTTTCAAAGCACATGTAAATAACCCTTGTTGCAGGCTGAAGGGCAGGCAAAGTGAGGCCCTAAACGTTTTATGGGATATAGCTAAACCCGCATAAAGATCTCACTGGAGGGGGGTGGGGATTTTTCAAAGAGACAGCAAATACAATGGTTAAATAGAATTATCTCATCCTTTGGTTGTGTTGGCAGAAGTGGAATGCTGACTCTTGGGAAGTGTTCACCAGTACAAGACTAAATGGGAACATAACTACCTACCACAAAAACAAGCATCTGCAATGCAATAGGTCTCACATTTACGAGAGTTTGACCTATTGGCATTGTAAAGGACAATGCCTGCCTTTTATTTATGTTTTGGTTTTTAAAACATTAATAAAAGGCATGGTCATTTATAATGCCAATAGCTTAAACTCTCGTAAATGCGAGACATATTGAATTCAAAAAGCTTGTTTAAAGTGTAAGTGTGTGGGGGGGAGGGTTGCAAAACAGAAGGTAGCAGAAGGAACACAGACTGGGAGGGTGTGGGGAAGAAAAACTGAGGATGTGGGGAAGCAAAAATGATGGTGAGGAAAGATGTATGGAGGGCAATGGGAAGCAAATGATAGAGCAATCTGACGGGCAGGTGGGGAAAGCAAATGAGCGAGAGCAACGTTAAGCTGGGGGTGAAAGCACACCCTTGACAGGTAATCTGAGCCAAGGAGCGAAGCACAGCGAGCAGCCACTTTGGAACTGTAGAACTGCTCAGTAAAGTGCTCCAAAACCTTCTGGTCGGGTTTGCGCTTTTCGGGAGAGTGTGTCCAAAGAGACATTTGAAGCCAAAGAGTTTCTTTCCTTTTTGGATCCATTTCATAGAGGAACAATTTGAGAAAAGAGTGTAAGAGCCCTATGTTGAAGTCATGGTTTTTTGCAAGTGAGCGTAGAGTAAAACAAAAAGTATATTCACGTTTAACATAGATATTCGCTGAGAAAATAAACACCAGATCTAGCAGAATTTACATCACGCACCTTTGACCTCCCTAAAGGCATCGCTGAGTTGCTCCCTTCCGTCTCCCATGGCCCCTGAAGAGCTCCCAGTTTGCTACGAGTTAAATAAACAAGCTGGTGGTCACAACTGCACAAGAGAGACCTTCCTGCCCTCCTGCAGTAAGAGAAACTCATTAAAGAAAAATAGTGCTTACAGACTAAAGAAAACGTACTTTGTAACAACCGAAGTATGAGGGCCAGTCCTCAAGGAAGGTTACAAATAAAGGCAAGGTGGTACTAAGGCAGGACTAACAAGCCTTACAAGGAATCCAAAGCCAGCATTTACGAAGGACAATGACACAAGCCAATGACGAATATGGGCGGGCTTTGTCTTATGACGAGCTGGGCTCGTCATCAGTGTACGAGGAGGCTACACCATGACGAGCCCAGCTCGTCATGAGCGTGGAAGGGGTTAAGTCCATACTCCAATACAGCATGCATCGCAGAGCAGCCAATGCGTTGCTCAGGCTCGACCTAAAAAACGGAAAAATATTAATATTATTGATTTTGTAGGGCTAATGCTCCCTAATCAATTTGGCTACAAACGGGGTACATACAAAACAAAAACGTCAAAATTTTAAAAATGCACTCTGGAAGAAAAAAAACTCCTAAGTAGTTATTAAGTATGGCTTTAAAAATAAAGTATGGAAAAGTTAAGTACCATACATTATCTCATCAAAACGGTCAGCTAGAGATATTCCACCCACCAAGATATTTTCTTGTGGACCTCAGGATGCGAATTATTTTTAAGAAAAGCTGGTGGGGCAAAATTGTTAATTTAGGTTCCTGCGCGCCCTTTTCAATCCTGCTGAAATTGCACACGCTAGCATTTAAAGATAAAGAAGGTCCATTTCTAAAAATTAATCTTGCGCCTCCTGTTAGTAATTTTTACTAGTGCAGGTGAAGTTTGTATGGTGGGTGAAAAACATATGCTGTTCCTAACTTCAAACTGCCATAACTAACAAAGGCCTGGGCACATCACAGGAGCATTAGGGGACACGCAAAACACTTCCACTCTTTCTGTAGGTAGAGATTTAATGAAAACATTCTTGCCTGCATTAGTGGTCATTTGCAGTTTCAGGGTTCTCTTAGGTCATCAAAGCTACCAAAGTCACTCAGGACCTGCCATAGAGTCTCACAGCAGAAGGGAAGAGATTTTAGCGGTGTTGGCTCTTGTGTTTATATAACTGTTTGCGCTACCCAATAGAATTGTCAAGGTTCTGGGAGGTTGGGCGAGTTTTTGCTAGTTTCTCTTCGTCCTTTAGTTCTCCGGTTGTACCCGTTCTATGCCAAATATTTCCATCCCCGTTTTATTCCACTATGCCTTAAATTTCAGTGTAAAAAGATGCAGAGTGCGAGCTGAGTGGTCCAATTCTGGTAGATGGTTTCAGCTCAAGAGGGATTTGACACGAGAACAAACTCTCTCTCCACTCTAGGGGATCGGGAAGCTTCTAGCTTCCAGGAATGGTACATACCAAAAGGCCTCAGCATTTTATAAGGAAATTGAGGGTTTCGATTGAAGCAGTTAATGAATCTTAAAGTGCATCAATAGTGAAACACCCCTAATATAATAAACTCTACTGGTTTCTTTACAATAAAGGAATCTCAGAGTTAAGTGGGAGTTGGCCCGACGCCGATGGAATGAGCGACTTCGCTCGGAACTCTGAGCGGCAGAGTCATTATCCAGTACCAACCTGTCCTAATATACCCAGCACAGGGACCCCAAAAGGATCCTCCTCCCCTTGCCTGGAGGTTGAGAAAGCTGATACAGGCGGTGCTGACAGGAGAGGAGATCTCGCCTCATTGGTTCCTGTCTGGACTCAGGCTGCGACGCGAGGCAGAGACCTAGGATGGCGCCGGAGGCCTGGCGCGAGGGAGCCAAGCAGACGACTGGACCGAGAGCAGCCTGGGACTGCAGTGCTGGCTGGAATCTGCCTGGTGCCGCTGCGGGGGCCCTAGGGGGCCTTGCTAACTGATACTGTCGCTGATCCAGAGTTGGCGATGAAGGAGCTGCGAGCAAGTGGAGGAACTCTTGGCTGCTTCCTTCCTGGGCTCTGCCTGCAGGGCTGGAGCCTTGGGTGTGAGGACAGTGCCAAGGGCTCTGGGTGCCCTTGCTTCCACCTCTGCATTGGGCCTGCGGTAGCGGCCCGGGAAAGCCCGGTGTCGACTGGGATGGCCCACGGACGGAAAACGGCCTGATTTTGCCAGCCTGATAGGAGGAGTGACTGGAGCGAGCAAAGCCAATAGGTCCCAAACGAGGGAGCTATTTGTTTTGTCAATTCTAGTTTGCCCATTATGCTAACTAGAACAGTGACTGGCATCTTACAATTTTTGTTTGCCGAGAATGAACACGGTGCAAAAAATACATAAGATGAAGCAGGATGACTGTGTTGGACCTCACTACTTACTGCATGATGTATACCTGTGGGAAGGCACTGAAATTTAACAGAACCATACGAGGGCTGAGGCCAGTACAGACATTTGAGCTAAATAGAGTTCAAAACTGTTGGTAAAAAAATGACAAATTGTTTAGGGACTTTGCAGTGGGTTGATGGAACTTCTGCGCTGTACCTCTTTCTGTAGTAACTGGTGCATCAATTTCAGTGTGACCTGGAATTTTAAATGTGATTGGTTGTCAGCCTGTAAAACCTATGAGTAAATTATTGTACAGTGGTCCCTTGATCTACAGCAAAATCTGCCAAAGATACTAAGTGTAACAGCTGTGGGAATAAAGACTTCGATATCATCAGGTTACATTTGCAACAGGGACTGGGAACGTCAACCTCCGCTTACTATGTCCTTACTGCATTGGAGCTCATAACAGTCGGAAAAATAACTCACTGAAAGTGAAGGAAGTGACCCAATTGTGGTCACCAGGGATCACTCACGACCACCTCTCAGCCTTCCATACAAATGAAGAGTCAGTCAAACAATAGAGAATACAAACCAAGTATATTTTTTTCAGATACACTTGAGCGGAGTCCAGTCTGACCAGCCTCCTTGGATTGCAGCAGAGGGACAGACTTCACCAAACAGACATACAATATGTACGTTTTCTGTACCAAGAATGTCCCGCCTCTAATGGAAATCTACTAGCATATGCAGCTAAAACAAAGGAGTACAGCAAGAGGAGTTTCGACTCGGGGACCGGGCACACGTTATCTCCCTACCAAGGTTATTCTGTTCATGTCTACAGCTAGGCTAATGGGAAAGGAATGCATTATTAGGAACAGCATATTCCTTAGCAGAGCAAGGCCTAACCTTGGAGAAACGAAAATGTCCACAGGTTCCCTCTCGAGTCAGGGGATACATGGCTAACGACATGATTCAAAATGGTGGCTGAACATAAAATGGTGCCGCAAATGTTACCTCAACACATGCAATGCATAAACAGTGCAGCTTAAACATTTTTATTCCAACAAAATAACCTCTTTGAAAAATATTTCAAAACTCACTTTTTTCCAACTAATATTTTCATATAGCTCCAAATCCCTGCCAACATGTGTTTCGTGCCCCAAAGTGGCTCATGGGTCTATTATCTCTGAAGCACAGTGATCATATGCAAGCCTACGTACTTCCCTCCGTCGCAAGATGACCATTTTCCTCTTTGGTCCACAGCTAACCTCTTAGACACGTCATTATAGTCTGGCTTCATTTCAAAGCATGTACAGTAAGTGGCAGACACTTCTCCACTCCAGAATTACAAAGGGCTTAAGTCACCAGTCATTAAAAAGTCATGAAAGAACACAGAGGTCTGGGGGGCTGTGGCACATGAAGTGGGGTTGAGAGAAGGAAATGAAGGGATGAAAGCAACAGAGGGTGGAGAGGAGAAGCAACGGGCAAGAGAGCAACAGAGTGTGGAGGGGGAGAAAAGAAACACACTAGGGAGACTGCTGGAAAACGCATGCCCTGGCAAAGCCAATTGGCGTAACCTACGTGGCTAGTTGGCTTTATCCGTGGTTTTAAAAGTGCTGGACAGCAGCATGGCAAAACGTAAAAAAGAAAAAAGTTAAAGCAATATGATGTAGCCACGTCATAGCAATTGGATAATTTTTTTGTTGTTATTATTGCCAGGTAAAGGCGGACCATTAAACTCTGGTTAAACTCAGGCCAGAATTTAAAGCGGCAAGTTTAATCCATTGCTTATTTAGTAAAACTCAGCATGAGGAGTTCCATTTTTTTTAATAGTGCGTTTGAAAAAGCCTCTTAATTTTTCAGTTCCGAACCAAAATAATAAATTCCCAAACTTCCGAGGACATAAATATTACGCCTTTTTGTGTGAAGATCAATCACATCTGTTAAGTTTACCCTCTAATGCTTGATTAAAAAAAAAGCATAATTTAAAAAAATCCGCGCCTTTTACAGAATGTAAATTCACATTCTTGTAGAGCGCCTGTTATCCCATCCCCCCTATTTTCACACTATGTAATTCATTCACCCACAGACATGCACGGCACAAGAGACGGGGGCTATATGGGAGCATCATCTCACAGGAGGCTGGGCAACGAGGCCCCATGAGGCATTGCAGCACTAGGCTTTGTTGCACCTGTGACCCTAGAGGCACATGTTAGCAGTGCTCCAGGGGCGGGGCAGACAAAAAATAAACAAAGCAGGCCATTGAATAAGAAGGAGGCAAAGGAGTGTAACAGGAATACCAACCATGGTAAGCAATGTGTGGGCTCCAATTGATGTATATGAATTAATAGAAAAACTAAAACGGAGAAACCACATTGAAGGAAACCAAATGATGAAAAACCAATTTTAAGGAAATACAAGTTAATCAAAAATTAAAAGAAGCATTTTAAAATAAAGATAATTATAAGAAACATCCAAAAATCATACATTTGGGTGAAGACTCGGGCTAGTGAGGGTTTTTTGGGTTAAGGGATGGAGGGTGTTTCAGGTCATTGAGGTCTTTTAGGGTTCAGGGATTGGTGAGGTTTAGGGGCGTTAGGATTATTTTTTTAAAGAAATCAGGCATGGATGGAGTTTGAGTGGTGAGGGATTTTTAGGGGTCCGGGCTGGGTGGCATGTAGGGATGTTGAGTTTTTTTTTTTAGGTTTTACAGATGGATAGTTTAGGGCTGGCAAGTGTTTTTAAGGGTTAGTGATGGGTAGAGTTTTTGGATGGTGGAGGGTTTTTAGACTTCAGGAATGGATGGAGTTTAATGTGATGCGGGGTGTTAAGGGTTTAAAGATCGGTGGAGCATAAATGTACAAAGAGTTTTTAGGCTTCAGGGGTGGGGCACCTTAGTGATGGAATGGGTTTAGAGGTTGTGCTTGGGTGTTTTTCAGGAGAAGTGAGGTTGTTTTAAGGGTTCAGGGATTGGTGGAGTTTAGCGGTCAGAAATGGGTGTAGTTTAAGGGGTGGGGAGGCATTTTTTAGGTGGCAGAGGAGTTTTGGGGTAGTGAGGGTTTAGTGTGAATCATAAGCATCCAAAGTAATTGACAGTGTGAAAAATATAATATCCGAAATAATGCCACCCGACGTGAAAGAATGAAATAAATACCTTTGACAAAAATGTGTCTGAAAGAAAGACTGGCAATCTTTTTTCCTATAAAATCACATATAACTGGCTCCATTGCCCTTCTGTTGTATTCAAGCCTACAATGTCTGCAACAGATAGTGCTCACGCATGCTGTAGAATAGGGTCTTGCTCGTCAGCAGATTCATAGTGTCTTGGGGCAGAATAAACGTGCTCGCTCTCTCTCTCTCGGAAGAAGAGAAGTACACAGCCCCTACTAGCAGAGAAGTCCCTTATTTCTAGGGTGGTGGGCTCCAGACTATGCAGGTTCACTCCCGCTTTTTCCGGCACCAGCACATAAAGCTCTGCCTCCCTGTTTATCTACGGATGAGTTTCCGGAGATAGGGGAAGGTAGCCGTCCATATGTATTAGACGGCTTAGCTTAACAAAGTTCTACTCTTGGAAGAGTAGAACCTTGTTAGAACCGGTTAGCATCAGTTGCAAGTGCCATTCAGTTTCTTGCAACTGATGCCAACAGCCACTGCTCTGCCTGTTTCAGGCTGGCAGTGAGCCAGGGCAGGCCGCTCCCTCCGACATAGGATCTCTTCGTGGGAGGCCAAATATGAAACTCAAGACCCAGTTTTGGACAAGCTGAAGCTAGTGGAGCACGGCCTCAGTTGAGCTAAATACAGTATGACAGTTTACATTAAACCCCTGACCAGGCCACGGCTGTTTTCAATGGAAACCCGAGTGCAAAGACTTGTAAAATGTACAGAACTGTGCTAGCCGGGGTCAGATGACATCCTCGAGTCAAGACAGGGCGTCGGGTGCCATCCTCGAGTCGAGGCAGGGCCTCGGATGCCAGCCTCAAGGCGGGGCGGGGTCGAAGCGCTTCCAAAGTTTCTTGGCAGGGGATTGTGGGTGAACTAAGGACTGGATGATCCAGCAAAGAGCGGGTCCTGTTAGTCGACAGAGAAAATAAGACCATAAGGTCTGTAGTTCTGTACAACACATTGTTAAAGTGCCGCCCATACAATGCTGAACCGTCTTTCAGCTGAAATTCAACAATTGTAACCTTTCTTTAATAGACATCTGACTTGCACATAAACATTTTAGTCACAGGCACAATTTAGAGAGGGTTATTCTTGAAAGTCTTCTGCTTGCAGCTTGCAAAGGGCTTCACCACCCTGACAGTATATTACACTTTCTGATCCAGGAATACTCAAAGCGTGGCCCAGGGGCCCAAGCGGCCCTCCCGATATTTACATTCAGGCCCCTGACGAACAGCATTGGGCTGCTGTTTACCAGTCTGGGAACCAATATTAAACAAGTTATTAAACGGGCATGCAGTTATTTACAGACTGACTAAAAGGAAAAGAAGCGTTGAAGGTGTCCGCATCACTTATCTTTGGGAGCACATTCATTTTTTAAAAATCATTGTGCAACAAACATTCACAAATATAAACTCACTTCACAATTAGAAAAAATGTATTTCATTAGCATGCAGATGCATTTCACCTTATACATCATAATATAGGACTGCACTTAGGGACATTAATAAGAAGTGATAATTTTCAACTATGAACTTAAAACCATTCATGCCTCCTCTAGCCCTGGCAACAATGCCATTAGTGAATGAAGACGAGAGGAATTTGTCATGTGCACTCTCGGAGTTCAGTATTCTACTTGTAACATTCTAGTTTATTAAATCAAACACATGAACAGGGTTTTGCACAGCCTGAACTTGTGCATTTCAAGGTGCTCTTATATCTGATAATGAAGGTAGCGGAGGCATACCGAAAGCAAACAAGTGTCTAGTATTACACAAGATTGGTCCCAGGTTGCCTGGTTTCAGGTTTCCTATTGTGCAAGGCAGCAACTATATGGTTCTCTCACCCCCTCATTAAAAGTTAATGCTTGGCCTTCAATTCTTGGTGCATGAGGTTAGAGCATGGGTGGTATTAGTCACATAAAAGTTTTGTTCGTTTTGAGGCGAGCCAGAGTAACATTTAGCTTGAGCCTTTCTGTGGCTTTTCCACCGCTATCGCATATTGGCAATGAAGGGGAAAAAGGCAAAGGAAGGATAGGATTTGACACTCAAAATAACTCCGCTACTCACTGCCAACACTATGTACATGATTCGCTTGCCATACGTCCACCTTACAAAACCTCTGACCCTCTACCTGCTGGCATCAATGTGTCACTCAGTCATGACATTGACCAAACTAGATGGCCCCTGGGAAAATGTTTGCGAGCACCCGCGTGAGAGACAATGGGGCTTGGGTTTCATTGCCATGAGTTTAGTTTTTGTTTAGCACTTCCTCTGTTTGTGCATTTCATGCAACAAACGAGTTAACAAGTCTTTAAGAATAAAGCAGACTAAAATACATACAGAGACTAAGGCGCTGGAATTGTGATGCTATAAAAAAAAAACAAGCATTTGCAATGCAATAGGTCACGTATTATTAAAGTTTGAGCTATTGGCATTTTAAATAATGCAACACCAATAGCTCAAACTTTATAATGCGAGACCTATTGCATTGCAAATGCTTGTTTTATGGTTTTGGAGCTCCTGTCGGCCTTCATTATCCTTGCAACCAATGGAGCTGAAGTATTTCTTTTTTGGCATCTGGCCAGCTGTGCCCAGTAGCAGGGAGGGTATTTATTCAGAAATCGGGCTTTGGCCACATTCTGGCCATGCTGCTGTTTGACTTCCTCTCTGCCCCTGCAGATTGGCATCACGAAGTCCTAGAACTTGCAAAAACGTCTCATCCAAGGAGTTGGCAGTGTGTAGGGTATTAGGGACGGGTAGCAGAAGGGGTGGGGTCTGGTTGTTTCAAACGATGGAGCTGAGTTTTGCATTTTCATCAATGTTTTTCCCAAATATTTGTAAAGAGATTTTAGAAACCATTTAAAAAAGGGCAATTCATTTATTTATTTTTATTATTTTATTAAACTTATAATGCGCACAGCTACCCTCAATGGGTTTACCGGCGCTAGGGACAGACTAGAGAAGAACTAGCAGAGTGAAATTGCAATTAGAGAAACCTCTGACATTACTGCTGCAAGAGCCAGGTTTTAAGACCCTTACGAAAACGGAGAAGATTACATTCCGTCTTCAGGGTCACAGGTAAGGTATTCCACATCTTGGGCCCCAAATGGGAGAAAGAGCGACCTCCCATTTTAACCAGCCTAAATCTGGGAACGGCGAAAACTCAGTTTCCAGAAGATCGTAATTTTCGGCTGGGCTTATAAGCCTGAACTAAGCTCTGTAGATATTTAGGAGCTAAGCCTTGTTTAATTTTAAATAGGTGACACAGGGCTTTAAATTTAATTCGACTAGGGACTTTAAGCCAATGAAGGTCGTGAAGTGCTGGTAAGGCGGTAGCTCTCCTCGGGACATTTTGGAGAAGCCGGGCAGCCGCGTTCTGAACAACTTGGAGTTTTTTAGGTGTTTTCTGGTCAGCTCCAAGATAGAGAACGTTACCATAGTCCAGGCGTGAGATCACAAGTGCCTGGACCACGGTTCTCTGTGTCGAAGAAGGCAACATCCACAGAATCTTCTCAAGCCATTTCAAGATGACAAAACACATTGAGGCCACCTTCACAGCCTGCTGTCTCATAGTAAGATTCTCATCAATGAGAAACCCAAGGTTGCGTACCACGGCGACAGGCAGAGGGGTGGAACCCATGTCAATAGGCCAATGATGGGGGCCCCATAGGTCCTTGACCTTGCCCAATATCACCACCTCGGTCTTGTCACCGTTAAGCTTCAAAACATTTCTCTTCATCCATTCAGAGACTCGGGTCAGACCCACTTTCAGTGCTGAAATATCACTGCCCTCCTTGTTGGAGAGAGAAAAAATAATTTGGGTATCGTCAGCGTAGGAATATAAAGTGAGACCAGCTTCTTCAATGATGGTTGCTAAAGGTCTGATATAAATATTAAATAATAGGGGGCTGAGTATTGACCCCTTAGGGACTCCGTACGCCTATGAACAAATTTTAGAGGAGGCAGAAACAGAAAAGACCTGGAAAGTGCGGCCACTTAGGTAGGAGGCTAGCCAGGCAAGAGCAGAACCCTCCACTCCCAGGGACCGTAGAGTTTTAATGAGGATGGAATGCGACACAGTGTCAAATGCCGCACTCAGATCAAGTACAATGAGGGCAGATGTTTCACCATGGTCGACACTGTGTCGCAGACTCCCGGTCACATCCAGTAGTGTGGTTTCGGTAGAATGAAGTGCTCTGAAACCTGACTGGAATGGATGTAAAAATCCCGAGCTCTCCACCAGATGGGTTAGTTGTGTATTAATATGCCTCTCCAGGATCTTAGAAAGAATAGGGAGCAATGAGATGGGCCTGAAATTTGAAAAATTGGCTACATCCGCTTCAGCTTTCTTCAACAAAGGGACAATCATGGCATGCTTCCATTCCTGCAGAACAGTGGATTCCAGTAGCGACAGGTTAAGAAGTCGCATTAACACGCGGCGTGGGCGGAGGTCCAATTGTTTTAGGAGTTTGGCCGGTAACGGGTCACGTGGAGAGCCAGACTTAATACTATTAAGGCAGGAAGAGAAAGAGGTGTCATCAAACAGCAGCCAGTCAGTAAGTTTGGTCGAAGAGGAAAGCAGAATCACAGGAGTCCATACAGATCCAGATAACAATGTATCCTCAAAATCAGGACAGTTAAGCGATTTGTAAATGCGTTCTACTTTCTCTATAAAAAATTCTGCAATAGAATTGCACTGAGCCTTGTCTAGAACGGGAGGAGCAGGTGCCTGGTCCGCAACCGTTAATTTTTTCACCACCGAAAAAAGGGTGCGGGGGCAATTCTGGGCAATTGTGACAGTATTAACAATGTGTGCAGCTCTGGCCAATTTACAGTGATGATGGTAGTTTAAGAACTTCCTTATAGGCCACTTTACGGGAAGGGGAGTAAAAACGTCTCCACTTCCTTTCAAAGGTCTTACAGTTGGATCTCATACGTTTTAGATCGTCAGAGAACGCAGCGCCGGAGAGCGATGAGAAGAAGTCTTGAGTGTCAGAGGGAGAGACTCATCAATAGCTGCATTTAACCAGGTGGATACTGCGGCATTGGACACAGATACCGATAACTCAATGTCAGGTAAAGTACTCATCAAACAACTGTTAAAACTGGGTATATCGAGTTTACTCCATCGACGAATATACTCCTTCTTATTGCTGTTATAGCCGGACGGTAAGTTAGTCTGAAAAAGGGAGAAATAAATAGCAAAATGGTCTGACCATTCTAGAGGGCGGGCAGAAAAAGGACATTCATATGGGAGGTTGGAAAGGACAGGATCTAATAGATGCCCGGCAGTATGAGTAGGCCCCGCATTACACAAGTGGATATTAAGAGCTTCTAGCTCCGACAAGCACTGTTTACTAACGTTGCATTGACCATCCTCAAAATGAAGGTTTAGGTCGCCAAGAAAAGTATAATTGGCGGCCTTCAGGACTATAGGAGCGATGGTTTCTGCAAAGGATGAGACCCAGGCGTTGGAATTGCCAGGGGGGCGATAAATCAGGAGACCTGACAGAGTGAACTGGGGACTAGTAGCTAACTTAAAAAGTCCAGCTTCACAATCTGGCTAAGGGAGGGCCTCAAATTTGCATATATAGTTGGATTTGAATATTATGGCAATGCCACCCCCTTTACCAGTATCTCTGTCCTTCCTGACTATTGAATAGCCATCAGGAATGGCCATAGCAATGTCCGGACCAAAGCTTTCATGGAGCCATGTTTCAGTAAGAAACAAGGCATCAGGGTTCTCTTGAGCTATAAAATCGTAAATATTCTCTTTATGCTTAGGGAGTGACCTACAATTTATACTCCAAAAGTGGAGTTTCTGACAGGGGATGGTAGGCTTGAGTACACCAGATCGTCCTCTGGATTTGCCACGCTTATGTAGACGTTTCATGGAGTTACATAACACCTTTCCAGTGGCAAAACCACAGTATGTACAACTAAAGTTATTCATAGGCAAAATGCAGGTAGAGCAGCATATCGGTGAAACATAGCTGAGTGCTTTCAGCTCCTCACTTGTGTAGATGATAGTAGAACCCAGAGAAGCGATGGCAGATGTAAAGGAAGCAGAGTGGGTAGCCCCTAGGCCCATCCTGGCGTGGACGGGCCTACCTCTGGCGCACCTCCGGCGCGCCATGGGCGCGCACGCTGCGCGTCTGCATGTCAGCCCTTAAGTGGGGTGTGGTGATAAAGACTAGCACGCTCCCCAAGATGGCGTCTTGGGAGCGTCACAAGCCCTGATCCCACACCTAAGATGGCGGACAGGGGGGAAAGACACAGCACGAAGCTCACCAAAGTGGTGAGTGATTTCACAATTAGTATGCAGGCAATGAGAAAAAGTATTTACACAAATGCAGAGCGGGCTTTCCAATCAATAATACATTTAAAGGGAGGAGCTTTGCGGGCAACTAAGATGGCCGCGTGAGCTCGGAGCTCCGAAGACCTCCCGATCCTCCGCAATGATCCTGCCACCTATCCTGTCCCACGACGGTGGGAATCATCAGCTGAGCCGGTGCTGAAGCGGCGCCCGTTCTCAGATCGGAAATCCGATCTTCCCGGACCGAGTTATGCCGTCGTGAAGTTGGCGGACCCCGCCTGCGTCATTGGCTGACACCGTTGGGACCGAGTGGTGGCCTGTCGCGGGACTCCCCGTTCGGGCCTATCGAACTGCCTGGACCAGCTGGCCCGGGCACTCTTCGCTGCACTCTCCCTTTGATGGTTCCTGCGGCTCCCATTGCCGTGTCTCTGGTGCCGACTGAAGTTGCGTTTGGTGACCTGCCCCTCCCCCGGATTATCCTGCTATAGCATTTCAATATGGCGGGCAGAGGGGACTCGGACAAAGGAAAGCCTCCAAGAGTCAGCAGGAAGCCGACTCACTCCCAATCTACTATTCCAGAACGTTTCTCTCAATCTAAGGGATCACCGGTTATGACGGGCCGAACAAAAGACTCGTTGCGGGACGTGTCCCCTGAGGATCCTGAATTTACGCTTCGGGACGTGATGGGTGCCATTGCTGGTGTGAAGGCTGAGATGCATAGTCTACACGAGGCGCTGTCTAGCAAAGTGGATACCCTAAAGATCGAACTTAATCTTATCAGAACTGATCTTGGCAAGACAAATGATAAGGTGAAGTCCCTGGACCTCAAAACATCGAGCTTAGTCAACGACATGTCGGACGTACAGACTGAAGTCCGTGACCTGAGAACGGCTAATGGGATGCTTGCGCGCCGGCTTGACGAATTTGAAGGTCGGGCACGGCGCCAGAATGTCCGCATTACGGGAGTGCCGAAGAAGGGTCAGTGGAACTCTTTGTGGAGGACTTGGTGGTTAAGAACTTGGCGCCGGGAGGTCTGAGCAAGTTTTTCTCAGTCAAGGCTCATAGGATCCCGGGTGGCCCGCCGAAGTCGGGTGCATCCCCTCGCCCCATCATTGCGAGACTCTTTAATTATAGGGACCGGGACGCCATTTTGCAGGCATCGAGGAGCGCTGGCCCTCTGCGATTCCAGAATGCAGACGTCAACTTTTCCCCTGACTTTACTCAGGCTGTCCAGAAGCGCCGGCAAAGTTTCACTGGTGTAAAGAGGCGGCTTCGGGAGTTGGGGATGCGCTACTCCATGCTTTATCCTGCTAAACTTCGCATCGAGCATGGTAACCGGACAGTGTTTTTTGACCTTCCAGATGCGGCAGGGGACTGGTTGGACACTTTGCCTCAACAACGGACCGAGCCGGATGACCAGACGGAGGATGCTGCAGGAGGATCAGGTTCCCGGGAATGAACAATATGCCTGTGACTTTTTCTGGGAGGGTTGCTGCGGCTGGCACTGACTCTGACTATTGTCTTTTTTGTTTTTGTCACTTCTGCACTTTGATATGGAGGGTGACGGGGGGGGATAGGATGTCTCTTTTCTCCTCTAGGGGCTTCTTGTAGGTTAGTTTAAGGGGCGACAGGCACACTGCTAGTTGGGGTGGCTTCTAGTCTAATGCAGGGGTGCAGGGTGGGGGGTAGTTGGAACATGTTCTTCTTGTTTGTCCTATTCTTTCCAAACTCGTCATGGCTGAGGTTTTATTGTTCTGATGATCTTTGCTCATGGGCTGCATTCCGGGGGGGGGGGGGGGGTCGCTTGAGGGGGGCGGGAGTCCTTGATGATGGGGGGTAAATCATTGAATTTGTTGAGCTGGAACGTTAATGGGTTGGGGGATCGCATTAAACGGGGTGTTGTTCTGCAGATGCTTAAACGTTGTGCCCCAGATGTCGTTCTTTTGCAGGAAACTCATCTTGTTGGCAACACTTGTAGGGCCTTGAACAGGAGAGGTTTTAAAATGGTGGCCCATTCGGGTTTCTCTACGGGGTCCCGTGGGGTGGGCATCATGGTGCGCATGTCCCTTCCCCTAGAGGTGGAGTCTACCCTGGTTGACGATAGGGGCCGATACGTTGCAGTGGTGTGCAGGTGGGAGGGGCGCACTCTGATTTTAGTTTCGGTTTACGTCCCCCCGGGGCTGCAAACATCCACTTTTCAAGATCTGAGTGGCGCCATTTTGGGACTCCCGGAGGGACTGCTGATTCTGGGGGGGACTTTAATTCTGTGGTTTCAGGTGATGTGGATCGTATCCCATCCAGAGATCTACGTAGTGCTCAGTCCTGGCTCTCGGACTTCATTGCCACCATGGGCTTGGTTGATTGTTGGCGACTTTTCCATCCCGCTCAGAGACAATACACTTTCCACTCCGGGGCCCACGGTAGTCTTTCCCGTATCGATTATGTCCTGACCCCCGCGGCCCAAGCACAGTCGGTTTCCAACGCTCGTCTCTTGGCCAGGGGTATTTCTGACCATTCCCCGGTTTGGATGTCTTTCAACTTCCACATCGTGGCGACATCGAGAGTGGCACCTATTAACCCCTGGTATTTTCGTAACCCCAAAACCCGCGATCTCCTGGCGAAGTCTATTGAGCTGTACTTTGCTGAAAACTCGGGCTCTGTCGATTCGGCCGTCTCCCTTTGGGAGGCCTTCAAAACTGTTCTCAGAGGGGAAGCCTTCTCCTTGATAGCCGAGGCGCGCAGAAGACGGGATGAAGACTTGGTTCGGCTGGAGTAGGATATTGCTGATCTGAACTCCCAGCTGGCTCTGGGACCGACTCCGGATTTGCTCCATGCTCTTGCCCTGAAGCAGTCGGAACTTAGGGCCACTGCTACTGACGCAGCTAAGGCGATGAGCAGGGAACAGCAGGGCAGGATATATGACGCTGGGGATAAGGCGGGTAAGCTTCTTGCATGGTTGGATAAGAAGGACCTGGCGTCCCGAGTGGTACCAGAGATCCTGGGTGACGACGGACTCGTCGTCACTGACCCTGCTGCTATTGCCGAGACGTTTGCGGACTACTTTGAGACGGTCTATACGTCCGTTTCCGACCGGTCCGAACTTGACTCGGCCTCCTTTCTGGAGGAGATCGAGCTCCCTTGCATGTCTGACGCGGAGCGGGAGGATATGGACCGGGGCATGACGGCTGACGAAGTAGCACTGGCGATCAGGTCGCTGCGCTCTGGTAAAGCACCGGGGCCCAACGGTATCCCGGTGGAACTATATAAGCTCAGGGCTGATACCATTGCTGCACCTCTGAGAGATATGTTCCTGGCGGCCCGTGAGGCTGGTGAGCTCCCATTTGACCAACGACTGGCCACTATAGTGGTCATTCACAAGGAAGGGAAGCCTCGAGACCTGTGCCGTTCCTACCGCCCCATTTCCCTGCTGAACGCCGAGCCGAAAATTTTGGCGAAGCTTCTTGCTAACCGGCTGGTGGGAGTGATCGCGGACTTGGTTCACCCGGACCAGTCCGGTTTCATCCCGCACCATAATACGGCCCTTAATCTTCGGAGGCTCCATGCGGTAATGGCGCGGGCACACCTGCTCACGAAGCCGACGGTACTTGCCTCGCTCGACGCGACAATGGCATTCGACTCGCTCGAGTGGAATTACCTCTGGGCTGTGCTTACTAAATTTGGGTTTGGACCTGAATACATCGGCTGGGTCCGGCTCCTCTACTCTTCCCCACTTGCCAATGTGACGGTGAACGGTCGATTGTCTGCCTCGTTCGCCTTGCGCAGGGGCACTAGACAGGGCTGCCCGCTGTCGCCGCTCCTGTTTGCTCTAGCACTTGAGCCGTTGGCTGCGTGGATCCGGATGCATCCAGACGTTGTAGGTATCACGTGGTCGCCTGGCTTTGAGGACCGAATATCGCTCTATGCAGACGACATCCTTTTATATCTTACTTCTCCCTGCCGGTCCTTGATTATGGTGTTTCATTTACTTGGCACTTTTGGCGGTTACTCGGGCCTGGTCATCAATTGGTCCAAGTCCTCCCTCTAAATGCTGTGTGGCGATACTCCGCGCCTCCCTCGAGGCTGCTCTATACAGATTTCGCAACATGGTTTCAAGTACCTGGGCATTTATATTTCAAAGGATGCCCGTGCTTGTTACACTAAGAACTTGCTCCCTCCTCTGGTGAGGTTGCGGCGAGACGTGGAGGGCTGGAAGAAACTGCCGATATCTCTGCTGGGCCGGGCAGCATTGTTTAAAATGATGTCCCTGCCGCGGTTCCTCTATGCGCTCCAGAATACGCAAGACCCAGTGCCAGCCAAGTACTTTGGAGAGGTTGAGAGCCTGCAGCGTACCCTGCTGTGGGATGGCAGGCCGCGGATCTCTATTGCCAAGCTGACTATTCCATGGTATGATGGAGGCATCGCCTTGCCTGACATGCGCCGCTACTATTGGGCGTCTCAGCTGGGGGCAGTTAACCATGGTTTTTACGGTCCGGCGGTCAATCCTGGATATGCCATGGATCGCTGGCTTACGAATGATGGGAATTATTACCGGGCATTGTACTCTAGATCTCTGGATCGGAAACTGACTGGACCTACTAAAACGGCAGTGCACCTCTGGAGGGCGGTGACCAAGACTTTTGGTTGGCAGGGCAAACTCACTATGGCTACTCCCCTGTACGACTCCGACCTGCTTGGGAAACTGTGGCACTCCAAAGGGTTCGACAGATGGGATCTTATCGGTATTTCAAAGGTGGTAGATGTGATGGCTAGGGGGGAGGTTAAATCTTTCGAAGTGCTACAGGCCGAGTTCCAATTGGGTACAACGGAATACTTCCGTTATGCACAGCTTCGGCACGCTCTCCTATCTTCTATACCCGTGGGGGAGAAAGTGCCTGAGTCTTCTCCGCTGGAAGACAGGGTGTTAGACGGCCATATGCCAGATAGCGCCATCTCCTTGACCTATAAAAAGCTTATTAATGTGCGGACTGACCTGCTGGTGAAACTGAAAGACCTCTGGGTGACTGACGGAATTGAGATGGATGAGGAGGAGTGGCAGTCAGCAGTTTCTTCCCCTAAGGAGGTGGCGATCTCGGCCAGGCTGAGACTTGTTCAGCTGAAGATACTCCACAGGGTTTATGTCACGGGCCCAAGGCTGATACACATGGGACTCTCTCAGGATGGACTGTGCAGGAGAGGATGTGGTGTGGTGGCAACTTTTATGCACATAATCTGGGAGTGTCCGGTGGTTGCCTCATACTGGGGGCGTGTGCATGAAGTGATGAGAGCTGTTACCGGTGTGACCCTGCCTGCTGAGGCCCGGCGCTGCCTCCTGAACGTTTGGGGCCCGAACGACTACAATGTAGCTCAGACCCGCTGGGTCACCCTAGGTAATATGGTAGCCAAAAGGGACATTGCCCAGAAATGGGGTGCGTCTGCGCCCCCCACTGTCGACCTGTGGAAGACCAACATGGATTGGTGCATGCTCCGAGAAAAGACTGTTTACTTGGCTCGGGGCAGACCCAGGATGTGGGGGTCGATATGGGGAGCGTGGAACTCGTACAGGGGAGACATCTGTGAACCCCCGGAGATGACACAGCCTGAGATCCGCCTGTCTCCGTAGTTCCCCCCTCCCAAGGTTCCAAGCTTTGCATCCTGAATCTCTGCTCCCCGTCCATTTGACTGTCATGTACCCAGTTGTTGATGGGATGTGCGAACCCCGCCCCTCCCCGTGATATATGCCTAGACTATCCTCTTCGCCCTCAGCCTTGTTTCGTTTCTTTTCTTTTTCACTTCCTTTTCTGGTCTTTTCTCTTTTTCTCGCTTTACTTTTCTCTCTGTTGACTTTGGTCATATTGATTGTTATTTTAGTATTTTCTATTGTAAAATTAAACCTGACCACTCCTGTACCTTGTTTTTGTACATTTTTCCGAGTTGCAATGTGATGCTGCCTGGCCTCCGGGATGTACGGCTGAATAGCGGTGTACTTGTTTTGGTAAATAAAGGTTTTCCCCCCAAAAAATTTTAAAAAAATAATACATTTAAAATCGGGTCGTTTTTTAAAAAGATGAAATGCCGGTCGGCACTTCCAGCAGCAGCGTTTTACTTCAACAGGGAGTAGCGCTAGTATAGAGTGATGCGCGAGGCTTCTAAGCCCATTAAGTATTGTTAGTTAAATGTCCCAGATAAAGACTAGCACACTCCCCAAGATGGTGTCTTGGGAGCGTCACGAGCCCTGATCCCACACCTAAGATGGCGGACAGGGCGGAAAGACACAGCACGAAGCTCACCAAAGTGGTGAGTGATTTCACGATTAGTATGCAGGCAATGCGAAAAAGTATTTACACAAATGCTGAGCGGGCTTTCCTATCAATAATACATTTAAAATCGGGTTGTTTTTTAAAAAGATGAAATGTCGGTCGGCACTTCTAGCAGCAGCGTTTTACTTTAACAGGGAGTAGCGCTAGTATAGAGTGATGCTCGAGGCTTCTAAGCCCATGACATAAACCAGTACTTAGTCTTTTTGTCTAGTGCTTGGAGACCGGCCAAAGCACACAATCTCATTGCTTTACATTTAGAGTCTCAGAAGCAATCTTCATACCCAGCTAATGAGCCATCCGAACCCTTTCCAGTACTTGTAAGCACCACTCTGGTTGCAAAAATGAAAAATCGGGCACAGCGAACGCGCGCTCGCTGTGGCCAGCTTTTGTCTCCTCTCCTGGAAAGCTGTACCACACAGCCCCTCCCCCTTACGCATGCGCACACACAGAGACACGCACACCTATACACACGTAAGCATACATACATACAGAGAACCCCCCCCGCACACACGCCGCCGCAGGCATACACACAAGCGCGCACCCACACACAAGCGCACCCCCCTCCAACTAAGCCCCACTTACCGGCTTTGTGGACTTCTGCAGACTCCGCGGGGCTCTCCCTCGGGCATGGGAGCCCAGCGTCACCGGCACTCAAGTGGCGCGACTGTGTTGCACACCAGAAAGAATTCTGAATGAGGTCACAGGACGAGACGCGCTTCTGACGCAGCGTACAGGCCGGGCGGCTCTACATGGCGGAAGTCTGGACACCGACTCCGGTCCTGTTCACATCTCCAGCTGCCTCGGGCCGGGTGCGCCCTGAGCAGGACAGGCAGAGCCGGGACCCCGTCAGCGGCGGAAGGCTGGGCTCTCAGCAGGTGAGTTTGGTGCCAGTGCTGTGGTGCTGTCAGGCAGGGAGGAACTTTATGACGCAGGCGGCCCGGGAAGCATCAGTGAAGAACCCGGGCGGGGCACCGCACTGGAGAGCTCCGCGGCGGAGCGGCTGTCATGGAGAGGGCGTCTCGGCGAGCCATTCCTGCTTTTCATTTTGGCTTCCGACTGCCCCTTACAGAAGACCTCCCCAAAGTTCACTTCATAATAGTGTCAGAAGGGGCGACCCCAGCAGCCACGGCGGGGTCCCTCGATCATACCGCAGGAACGGGTAACAGCAGCCCCGGTTACCGAAAGACACGGATAAAGGCGCTTAAGCAACCAAGTACCACAGTGGAGTTTGTTTACACCTGGGCTGTAATAGTTATTGGTTGGAATCACTGAGGCAATCAACGGTTTAAAAAAGCCATGTCTGAAGTGCAAGCTCCGCAACGCCTTTCTACTTGGAATCAGGAGTTCTATAGCTTTTAAGAAATGCTAATTTACAAATTTAGTTTAGTTCCGTCAGTTGTGCACTGCAGACATATTTGTAACTACTAGCGTTCTATAGAAACACTTAACATTCAGGAGCCATACTGCTATCTTTGTCCCGCTTGATGAATATACCTTGTTCTCATATGTGCGGTCTTGGCACGTTTCTGTCCATGTTGTGAGATTATGCAGGTCATATTCTATGCTATATGAATAGGATTTTATTGTCTTGTGTTGTATAATTTTATCCATCTCGGTCGCCTCCGTGGCCACTCCCCCAGTCTCTATAAAGTTGACAATGTCTTAGGAATAGTTGACCAAGGCAGCTTTTGCAAATGTTTATATGTGATGTATCATAGTGAGAGTTTGATCTATGGTAAAACACAATGATTTGACAGAGGGGATGGGTTAGTTTAGAAGAGAAACAGAGCCGCACGTGAGGAAGCCATTTTTGGGCTAGTGTTCAAGTTTCGTTTGAGCAGGAGGAGGAGAAATCCAGTGTTGATGGCTTTTAGTTTGAGGGAGAAGGAACTTATCCACTCTTGTCAGCTTTACTAGGAAATGTTTTAAGGCTGCAATGTTGTATGTGCTAAATAGCTTCAGATTAAGTTTAATATTTTCTGATGCATCACGATCTCATAATAACTTTCTCCAAAATGTGTGGGTTAGCTCAGTTTCAGTTACTGAAGAACAGTCAAGGTAATATGTGTTTTAAACCGTATATATCATTATTAATTTTACCGTTATTAATTTTTATAAGGGTTCATCCTGGGACACTGCATGTCTCAGAATGAACCCTTTGTACCTCTGAGGTAAAATAAGCATTGTGCATTTATTAACATAAAATAAATCTACCTTCCAAAAGCTCAGAGCAGCCAACCATTCATGAACTGGTTTCAGCACGCAATGCTTTAGACCAACAATCAGATTTATTTTTTATTTATTTTATTTGTGCGATTTTATATAGCGCGAACTTTACCCGAAGGTGTCAGAGCGCTTTACATAGGACCCAGTTTCAAACATAAGGACTGAAAGTTACAAGCGTACAAAAAAATTGCAAATTACTGACTTACATAAGAACCAGTTGAAAACATACGGACTTAGGATTACATACGTTATAAAAAAGGTACAAACAGAAAAAAATTGCAAACGTACAAGAGATAAAGTCAAACAAGGAGGAGATACAAATGGATAAACTCTAGGCATATACTAGTGATATCTCTATCTACTTAGGGAGGGGATACACATGGATATACTCTAAGAGTCACATAGGAATGGTAGAGAGCACAGCAGACTACTGCATAAACTAGCAGTGGCGGCTGGTGGATTTTTAAAGTGGTAGGGCGGAAAAAGTTGTACCCCAACGTAATAAGCGAGCGAGCGAAGCGAGCGAGCCCGAACAGCAACAGGAGGGTGCGGGGGGGTTCTCCCCCCGCAAGAAAATTTTGAAAAAAATTGATTAAAATGGTGGGTTTTACACCAGATATTTACTGCAAATTGTTGAAAAAAGGGGGGTCCAAAAATAGCATTTTGAAGCACAAGTGTGAAGAAAACTTTAGAATCAAATCAAAAATTTGCCCAATCCTCAAACTGATCTGCTTGCAAAATGACCCCCAAGCCAAGCACATACAACCAAAGTAAACAGGCCATCTAAGTGTTTCCCACCTGTAACACATCTGTGAACCACCTATGTTTTCATAGTATATAATAATGAAAATGCTCCAGTTTGTTCTTATTTATCTTATGCAACTTACAACCATTGACAAAGCCTACTGGTTGTAGGTTTAGTGTCACTCGTATTATATATCTGGAGGCAATGACAGAAGAAGCACAATACCAGTGGGACAGCACACTACGTACAGATTTTTTGCTTAACAGTTTTAAGCCACGCTCATAATTACATTGGCTGCCCCTACGAGAGACCCCCCCCCAGTTTTTCATCCCACTTAAAGCGCTGCACACATACTTTGCTTACGCTTTTCGTGAGAGCCCTGGGAAACTGGGACGCACAGGTTACTCACACATAAATCATAAAAATAAAAAAAACACCAAGCTCCCTGGAAGACACAGCCTAACATTTGACCTCTGTCTTTGATTGCACAGCAAATGTGACAAGATAAGAACAATATTTAAAAGCTTGTTTACAGAAAGCGAGTTTGTGGAAAAACACAGTATACAAGATTTTGGTAATGGAAGGGCCGACCCAGACAGCTAAAACAAAGCCAGCAAACAGAAAATGTGAGTTACAAACCACACAGCTAATGGTAAGCAACGGGTGGAATGCATTCCTGGGTTAACTTTCTGAATGTCTCCAATGTCTTTAGCAAACCAGACAGCTACAGAGTTTGGTAGGCTGAGACGTAAAAAAAAAGTCTTTATATGAGTGTGAGCAGTGGAAGGATAGATGTCATCCAGTCAAAGGGATTGTAAAGAAGGTATTTTCCAGGGGAATGACAAACACAAGAGGAAAAAAAGACATTAAGTAAGAAGCAAGCAAACAAGCGACTAGACAGGCAACCAATGATTAGCAATGGGCTGGCACAATGTCCACTGGAGGTTTTTGATATGGTTCACAGAATGTCTTTTAAGCACATACACCTAAAAGGCATCTGTAGTAGGTAAGATCTAAAAATAGCAGATTAAATGCAAATGCCTTGGTCCTTGCATTGAGGAATGGGACTATTGGGCTACTAAGGGTTTGACCAGCTGAAAGGAGAGGGTGCAAACGCATGAGTGTGAGCGTGTGCATAGCTGGAAAGATGAAAGCATGTGTGCATGGATGAAAAGATGAATGTGTGAAAAGATGGCTGATTGCCGTTATCTCCCCATTTTGAAGGCAGAGAAAACAAATGCTTCCCCAGATCCATGAAACAGAGAAATCTGGGGAGAGGTTGCATTGTCATGGCTATGCTGGGATCAGGGTAAGCCAAATTTCAAGTCCCATAACATTATGCAATTTTGTTTCGAGTGTAAGTCTGGTCCATTGAGGAAAGTATGGCCACAACACAATGGGGCCACAGACGGTGCAAGGACACACACTGCTGAATGTTTTAATGCACCAGTGTCTTAAACGATGCGTCAATGGATGCCTTAGAGTGGGATCGTACATGGATGGCTAAATAGGTATAAGTGCCTGGGTGTGACTGGATTAATAAAGGAAGGTGCAAAAGTGGCAGAAGTCAAGAGCTGGACTCCATGGCGTGTGCATCAAAAGTGAATACCAGCAGAAGGCACATAGGTCCCAGGAACTCCACAAGAGACGCAAGCGGGACACCAGCAGCCATCATCCTGTTCCGTGGACCCTCCTTTTCTACGTACACATGACTTTTATCCTCAAAAATGACAGAACCTTGGCTAACTTGCAGTTACACAACCTCTGGCTTACCCGAAAGATGAGAAATCCCCTGAATCCACCCTGGTTTACTGAACTGCAAAATCGAAATCGGACACACCAAAGTGGTGGAGTCGTGGAGTGCTCGAGATTTGAGGTGGGTCTTGGTGAGGCCTTTGGGGTATTTTACAAATACACGCCTAGTGTTTTTTTGTGTTTTCCATATGTGACTATTTTTAATAGAGGTCGGTGAACCAACAAATTAACAGGAAGAGCCAACCTAGAGTCGAACCAGGGGTCAGTCTGGGCTCAAAGAGACAAAGCACAAGCAAAACCAGCAAAACATTTGTTAAGTAAATCGTGCAACAATCATCTTGTAAGCACAGAAAAAACAGTTTCACATTTCCAAAAAGTTTTCTTTGTAAGGTGGAAGTGTTTCAATCAAGTACGTTATTTTTTTTTATACAGATGAACTGATAGTCATTTGCTAGTAGTGGTAATTGCTTAAGATGAGCTTAGAAACATGAATACTACCTCCTGCCTTGCCCTAACGATGATGTCAGTATAGAACCAAGTGGCCATTCAGAAGGCCATTGCCTCCTATATGTAGCTCACTTGCAAGCAAAGATTTTATACAGAGCATATCCTGAACGGATGTAGCTCAAGGTGCTGTTAAATGTGCTGATGAAAGAAAAATTGTCACAGTAAAATAAAATAATTATCTAGCATCACACAGTTTGTTCAACTGAGGTGAGGTAGCCGGTAATTCTAGGCCTCTCCTGATAGTTCACACCAAGTGTCCTGCCATGCGTGGGCAAGGTAGGTGGCACTGGAACCGGTTATCTACTGAGAAAATACTGTATGCATTTGCCCCAAAACGATTTCACTGCGAGCGGGCACATCATTGGCCCATAACAGTGGCAGACTATCAGAGGTTCTAGACAATAAAATACAAAAAAGCAAGAAGTGATACTCGATTATTAGATTTCATAATAATAATGAAAAACATACATCCATTTAAAAAGCAAACATGTGCGCCTTGAGACTGATGTCTGTTGTGTCCACTCTGTAAGTAATAAAAATAAACCCATAAGTACATTTCAACTCAGATGGACTTGTTTCTCTTGGGCTTGGTTCCACTTTATCTGCAGCTCTTCCTCTCGGCCCTGGATTACTTGGAGCCCTGTTGTTCCGTGCCTGTACTTCATCTGATCTCTTTTCCCCCAGACTTGGTGACTCACAGTAACTAAAAGGGTCGACAGGCCTGCTGGGCAATCAAGCTGTGCCCGAAGGGCTGGTCTGAAAGGTCAGCGTTTGATAACCCCACATCAATAGTTCTCTCTTCTGGGGGCTCTTCAACCACAACTGCCTTAACAGGAGAATCAGTTTGAACTTGAACAACACCTGCATACCTGTATCTCTGCTGGTACTCAACAATCCCAGTCATTGCAATCACAGATGGGGCACTTGCCATTTTACTCACAACCATCACAACGAAGGCAATTTGCATAGAAATGTGGCTTAATTCAAGCACATTAATAAAAACACTTTTATGCATCATAGAAAGTTCATTTAATTTGCGATTATGTTAATATCTCTCTATATTTGCAAATCCATATACATTTCATAGAAATCATTATTATTCAATGCACAAAATGCAAACCCTAAAAACTATCCAAGCAGTCCCTGCAGAAAGAACAGCTAGTCAATGTATGATTCCATGCTACACAACCTCTGCAGTCATTGAGTCACACAGAGGTCGTCATTGGTTGATGCATTGCTTCACTTTCTGTTTTGTTACACAGACTACACTTGTGAGGCTCATCAGACATTTCGTGTATTTGTAAAGCACACGTTTACAATGAAGGGTATTTTGGTGCTGAATAACAGATGCTTATTGTTATCCAACTCCTTGGTACTCATTTTATCGACCTCAGAAGGAGGTGGACCCATCGGGATATGAACCTGTGGTCAAACAGAGCACCTATAGTGGACACATTAGTCCTCTAAGCCACCAGGCTTGGCTGTGTCTCTCCTCTAATGTGATTAGTTCGACTTTCCTCTCTAATGAAAGTAATTTAACTGGGAGGAAGAACGTTATTGAATTTTTGATGCCGTTTCGCTATGTGGAAAGCCTAGCACAAGTCCAGGATTATGGAATGCTAAAAGTGAGATTGTGGTAAAAGGCAAGCTTACTGATTCTGTTATAAATGTGGTCTTTTTTTGTAAACAAAAGTCTACAGTCTGCCGTCTACTGCACTCCTGGCAATCAGCATTTTAAATGTGATCTATGCAACGTTCTTTTGTTGGCGTTTTTATGGAGGAACTTTAACACTAACTAAATAAGATTATGCAGCAATTCAGTGATTATTTACCAATATATTTTGGCCGCGCTGATAGAACTAGTTTTATTGCCAGTTTAGATGTGCGCACACATCCCCCTTGGCCTGGCCATGCAGCCGATAGTTCACGAGCTGTGACAGTATAAGTTTCACCTTCACCAATTTGACACCGGCAGCGTGATGACAAAAGTTTGTGGCCATCTCAGGTGAATTCTCGCCACTCTGAAAATAAATAATTTGAAAGTCTCCGCTGTCGATATTAAGAAGTCAGCTATATTGCGCTTTTGTGTTTACGTGCAAGCTGCATTAAACAGTCTGCTTTAAAGCCCTCTTAACTGCAGGTAGCCCAAGAACACACACAAGACACAACTTCGCTCAATTTATCATTTTCTGATTAAGAAAAGAAATGAACAGCAAACGCAGAAAGCAAAATGCATTTGAGCAGCCTGGACGTCCGGAAATCGCCACGGTTTTGAAAAAAAACGAGAGCTTACTGACACAATGGTTAAAGCAGGAGGCGGGGGAGGGGTGAAGGGGGTGGGGTTATTGTGACAAGCACCAACGGGTGGGAGGTGGTAGTGTGGGGAGGGCACCGCAGGGGGAGATTAAGTGGAGATTAGCCAAAGCAAGACATGAGCAGGAAACCATTAAAAACAAGCTGAGGCAAACAAAAAAACAAGCTGCGAGGGGTTGCAGGAGAGTGTGTACTGCCTGCAACAGCAGGCAGGATGAAGTCATTTAAGAAAATAGTGCTCACAGATAAAACATACCTAGTAACAACACACGTAAGAGGGCAAGTCCTCATAGGAGATTACAAAAAGAGAAAAGGCGGTACTAAGGAGGGACTACTAAGCCTATTCACATATCGAAAGCAACCATTTAGAAAGGACAATCACAGGAGCCAATTGAAAAGCTAGGCAGAAATTGGGCGGAGCTTCAAGTCCATACTCGAATACAGCATGTCTCGAAGAAACAGCGCAAGCGCTGCCTAGGCTAGACCTAACAAGTACAAAGCCACAGAGACGAGAGATGAGCTGGTGAACTAATAACAGAGGATAAATGAAGTGTTTCTCCCAGTACTTCACATGAACCCAGCAAGTCCTCACATTAACATAGGGCACTCCAGCACTGAAACGTATCGCAGAATGAAGACACTTGGAGACATTCACAGGAAAGTTAGGGAAGGAAGGTGGTTTTGGTGGAATCTTGAGATGGGTGAGGGGTTGTACAGAGATCATGTGATGGCTGATAGTTTGTACAGGAGGTAGTCATGACACAGGTATACAAGGAGACAGGGACATCTTGGACACAGGTATTCTGTAGTGGCCCCGGATTTACAAAAGGGAGTTCATAATGGACCATGGGTTCATATCACATTAGGCGTTAAACTGGATGTCACTGACAGCCTGAAGGTTACACACAGAGCAAATGTTAGGCAGGAAGCAATTGAAGAAAAAGGTGATTGAAAGCTTAGTGAAGGGAGAGAAGTTAGATAAGTAACACAAATAGCAGAGGTGAGAGTTCAACTGACTGAAGGAGAAATCAATCACAGGGTCGGAAGTAGCTAGATATGTTTCAAGTGTTAACTATGGAACAAGAGAGGTGTTTGAGGTGATGAGTATGTGAAGCAGGCAGGGGCTGGTTTTGGTGCCTTTGTGGTTTCTGACCCCAAGACTGGTGGGTACAGTAAAGGACTCAATATAAACGCCCTCATGTTGTTCACTGGCTACTATCCTGCTCAGTGGCTCTATTGACAGCATTGCCATGTTGGCTCCTCCTAACCTTAGGTGCTATTAACAGGTCTGTCTGCCTGGTTTCAGGTGCTTTGCACGCACTATGCATCCATCAGAATAAAACCTTCAGTGTTCTCTGCCCGGGGGCTAAAGCCAGCGCTCAGTGGTTGGTCATAGAATATTCATTGTTACCAGCACAGGAATAAACACAAGTGGCACCATGTGTTACTGCAATATTTAAAGACTAGGGCTTTAAATATTGCTGCAACTATTATTTAAAACATGAACACACAAAAGGCAATCACTGCAGGTCATTGCTGTGGTGCAAAAGCAACGTGCTTTTTCTGTTTGCTGTTTATTTCATGGATACATGTGTAGTTTAGGCAAGAACTGAAATTCTGAGGCGCATCGGATGATCGCAGTCCGCAAGTGCGTGCATGAAAAATAAAAAAATTGGTGGACATACACTGACGCACACGCTTGCGCCAATCTCGCAGTTAACATTCCACACAGTCTCTGGCTTTGTGAATATTTATGAAGGACAAAAGGGGCTTCATTTAACAGCAAGGTGTTACCAAGCTTGTATAAAGGCCTTGAAAATCGCTCCTGCCCACCCCTATTTACACACAGATAATCACCTGAAGCAAATCCCACCAGTATTCTAATGTCAGACAAAGCGGGCCTACCTGGGACAGCCTTTTTCAGACTTTACTTAATTCTTTAAAAGTGGAGTTAAAGAGATGGAAAGTGTCACACATTCAACACAGAAGAGTGCATGGTTTATGGATTAGGCACACGCTAAGCTCAACAGTGTTTTGTCGACTCAATTTCTGACATGCAGACATGAAATACGAGAAAGGGGGTGCCTCTGCTTGTGAATAAAAAAGTTAAAGTATTTCATGCTCTGCTTCAAGATCCTAATGGCGCTGCAAGCAGTCAGTGTTACCAAACTACACTAAACTGTTACGAATTAACACGCAATCAAAGTGTGAACAAACACACCTGCAGACATGCTGATACAAACAGTTTACTGCATGCCAATACTAGAATATTCCATTGTACGATACAGTGAGTGCCCGGGCTGCTGCAAACAGACTTAACTATTAACTGACATATACGTGGCGCCAGTGTGTGCAGCTGATTTCGGAAAGGTTTACACAAACGTGCATAATTCCTTAAAGAACATTCTCACAATAAGGAGGGTATTTTACTGCGGAATGTGGTCATTCATGGCCTCTTTTTGTGTGACAATATATTCAATGTAATGGGAGAAAATCAGCTTTGCCTCACGTCCAAGCCTTTTGCAGTTAAATATGCTACTTGGGTTTTCCTCCAGCCGGAGCCGGTTCTAGAGATCTGCTGCCGGCCGGCCGGATGGGAGGGAGGGGGAGTTGTAATCTCGGACTGCCAGAGGAATAAGAGAATGTGGGAAGGTAGATGTGAGGCAAGGCCACAATATCTATCTTTTTTTTATAGGAGGCGAGCCGAAATGAAGAAAAGATCTGTAATAAAAAAAATAACACTAACCTACGGCCTGAAACAACATGTGAAAACTCTGGTGCTCGTGGCAGCCCATGATCGAGGCTGGGTCCACAAGTCGGTTTCTGGCTGATTTGGAACATGGGTGAAGTGCTGCAGTTTAGAAGCGTCACCCACAAAGTATAGCGCGGGAAGCAGCCACCTCGAGTCTGCGCAGACTCGATTTCTCAGCCTCTACCCCGCCCTTTCTCAACTCGTCACAGTGACGAGTTGAGAAAGGGCGGGGTCATCATATTCTCAACTCCCTGATTGACATGAAGCCCTGGGATTACAGGGCTTCACTGCAAAACGCCCAGGGTTAATTTGATTCCAACGGCATCAGGGGGTGGAGACTGCTCTGCAACTCCATGTATTTGCCGAGCTGATGACCTCACAGACCTCAGGGCTGTGAGCTCGTCAGCCGGCAAATACTGAAGACTTTGCCCTCTGAGCGTCAGCGTCACTGCAGACTGCAGTGTCATCGCACAGTGAATGGGAGGCAGCCAGTGTGCAGCAGTCCCGGCCCCGAAAAAAAAACCGATTGATGTGTGTTATGATTGTGGATTTTCATAAGACAAAACTCTTTGCCTTCATATTGGCAGTGCCAGTTAAAGTAAAGGGGGCGGAGCCCCGACGCCCTCAACGAGAAACCGCCACTGTAAACTAGTGATTAGAGTTATCTCTATATACATAGGGAAGGGGTAAGACTGGATATACTCTAAAAGTCACATAGGAATGGTAGAGAGCAAAGCGGACTACGGCATGTTCTAGTGATTAGAGTTATCTCTATATACAGGGGGAAGGGATACACATGGATATACTCTAAAAGTCACATAGGAGACTAGTCATTAGAGTTAGAGTTATCTCTATATACATAGGAAGGGATATGACTGGATATACTCTAAGGGTCACATAGGAATGTTAGAGAGTACAAAGGTCTATTGCATACACTAGTGATTAGAGCTATCTCTATATACATAGGGAGGGGCTATGACTGGATATACTCTAAGAGTCGCATAGGAATGTTATATGGTGCAAGGTCTAAAGGAAATACCAATGATTAGAGTTATTCCAATAAGTCAAAGACCAGAGTTCCATAAGTGTGGATGCAGTCACAGCACAAAGGAAGGGTGGGAGGGATGCAAGGGTATGGAGAGAAGGGGAAGCAGAAAATGGAGGAAACATTTGAGGGTCATCCACGGGGAAAAGGCGTTAAAGGACGAGGGAATGGGAGGAGGGCTAGAGTCCAGAGAAAACCGTCCGAAAACAGCAGCAAAGTGTCGGTCCGGACAGAACAAAAGTCAAGAAGTCCAGGAGAGAAGGTGGGAGCCCAGGTGGGAGATGAAGCTGGAGGCCAGCCGCAGGCGCGTCGCCATCTTGGAGAGCTTGCGGTCATCCGGCTCGGTGGGCGTGAGAGTGTGCAAGGTGGTGAAGGTGTTGGTGCGGTCACGCGTTGGCCGTGAGGCGCTGCAGGGGGGGGGTGAGTGATCCGGAGATCCGGCCAGTGTTGCAGGACCACAGGGCATACCGGAAGTGGCAGAGGCCCCAGATGACATGTGCACAGAGAATTTTCCATAGTCTCAGACAACACGTTTTCACAATAACAGGCTACTTATGCAGGCTAAACATAATTGCATTTATGTGTAGTTGTGAATACAACAGTCTAATTTACTGGTAAGAAACACGTTTTCTAGCCTTGGGATATACTAATGATATAGGGTAACTTCTTCTAACCAACGTTAAAAGGTCAAGAATACAACATTCTTTACCAAGTTCAACTGTTAATATTCTACCCTAAACTCGGATTGTACACACACCATGATAAATGTGAACTAGTTATAGGGGATCAGCTCCTCTCAAACATCGCTAAACAGATCCAAATACTCTTATTAATAAGTAGCACCATCGACTGTCAAATATCTGCCTGAGCCCTGCAATTTTTTTTTAATATGCATCTTAATTATATTCCCTTCCTCTTTTAAGCAGATTTTTTGTCTTGACAGAATTCTTTCCGAAATAAAATGAAGAGTGAGCACGATGGCCGACATATGTCCCTGAGGCTTCAACAATCAGGGACCACAATCTGCGTTAATCCGAGCTCCATGTCAACATGTAAACCCAAGAAAGAATGCAATCGGTAATCTTGCCTTGCTATACAAGGATGGCAGGAATCTCTTACCTGCCTTCACCACAAAACTGACACCTGGAAGGCGGCTTCCCCGCGACTACTGCAAGTGGAACTGCGATTAATACTCCGCAAAGGAACAATCCCACTGCCTATTCCGCAGGTGAGTAGGAGCAGCACCCTCATCCCGGGCATTTCAAAGGATCCCCGTAGGCATCTGCACTGGAGGGAACAGCTGCCATAGTGACACAATGATGGCTTGCAGAGCAGTCCCTCATCATGACAGATCCACTGTTGTATGCCCACCTTCGACCACACCCAATGTACTCACTGATGGTGCCCCAGTCCCCCAAGTGAGTAGGGGCTATTTTGGGACTCAAGGCCGATCTTCCACATTACAGTTGAAGGCCCAAAAGCTGTTAGACCAACCTGGAACATCCTGTAAGATGAAAATACAATACCCACAACCCACACCGAGAACATACTCATCAATAACCTTAGGTCCATCACCAAAGCAAATCGGAATGGGAGACTGGCCCTTTGATACACTTCTTCCACGTAGTCTTGTTTTGTGCTGAGTGAGCGACTACAGCTATATCAACCCTTATCCAACCCTTGATGAATCCCTCAAATGTAAACCCTTTGTTCAAACAAATGACCAAATGTGTTCCTAACTCACAAAATGTCCTACCCACCCAACCTCTTGAAGCATGGCACTAAAAACTTCAAAAACAAGATTATGAAGCAATAGAGACCTTTATATATATATATATATATATATATATATATATATATATATATATATATATATATATATATATATATATATATATATATACATACCGCACCAACATTTGACAATAGACCCTCCATAAACAAGTGAAGGTCCCAGGTTCCATGGTCATCTCCCATAGGAGAAGATTAACTATTAGCACTTCCTAACTTTCCTGACATGGTTATTATACCCAGATAGAACAATGGGAAAATAATGGTCCAATCTTTGGACTCTGACTCAGTTTGATCTATGATTCAACAACCTACATCAAGCTTCGAAAAGGACGGTTACCCAGATCTCCTCCTACAGCTACCACCTACCTCTCTGCACCCACCTAGAAAGCACTCCTTCTCCAACTTCCACTGTACATTCCTACGTTTGAGCTCAGTATTTGCAACGTATCTACAGCCATATTCTGTCGTCCTCTCAACTACACTACATCTCCCCAACAGTATATCCCTATCTCTTCTACCCCCAATGCACGTCAACCATATTCATTTACCTGGAGCACCCCCCGCCCCCACAATCACCCACTCCTGCATGACTTTTCCTCCACTACTCAGCTACTATTCAGCCCAATGTGTAGTCCCCAAAACCATGACTCAATGTAAACCTCTAAAAATAAAAACTTCGACCTTCAAATTCCTATATGTTGAACTCAAAACAACAGAATTTAAACCAACAGTAATACACACCATCTTCGCTCTACAAGGAGAAAACTCTATACAGAACAAATGCTCAAGTTAATCACAGAAAATTCCTGCTGCACCTCAACCCACATCTTTCGAGGAAACGAGAATTCAGTCTGCACTGGGTGGGGAAATACCCTTGATCCTACAGTCACACAACTGGAAAGCTTAACCAGTACCGACCTAGAGAAAGCTTGCTCAAGAGCTACTCACACGAAAGGAAATGTATTTGACTGTGATATCTCATAAAGAGAAAGTGTCAAGACAGACACTAGTTTCTGCATCGACCTGTCAGGCTAGTTCCTAATTCCCTTTAAACTTCTCTGCATCATAACAATATCCTGATGCCAACGCAAACACCCAAAAGTATGGATCAGGAATTTCAATAGCGTCTTCTCGAAACAGATGCTGATACTGGTCAATCACAACCCCAATGAATAGCTTTCCAATCTGATCACAGTCCTGCCTGTAATGGCAGACAATAAAAACTACCTAAAAAACACGAAAGAGCAAACGAGCCACAAACTAGTTTTCAAGAGAAAACTTAAAAGACCAGAAAGCCCAGTCGGAACATGCATGGCATAAAATATCCTCGGAGCTGAAATTGTTAACTTTACATAATATACACAAAGAAAACAAAAGAAACGTCATAAAGCAAAGGCCAATTTCATCAGATTTGAAACTGAAGTCTCTAAAAGTCATGAAAAAATGTTCGACCTCGTCAAAAATCTTACCACCTCACAAGCAGACCTTCGTAATCCTCAACTCCAAAAGAGTCCTGAAAAAAAGATCTGCGCCTGCTTTAACAAAAAAATAATAGTGATTGAGCTTTAAATGGATTCAACAACTGTCGAAATGCTAGGCACAAAACTAACTGTCAAAAGGTCAGTGAGATGGTAGATATTCAGAGAAACAACACTCATCGATATTTTGCAAAAATTTCCACTATTAACCTTAATATACAACTTACTCGCAATAAGTAGTACCTAACAATCTCATATTAGGTCAACCCCTCTCCTTAAAAAACCAAAGCCTGGAAGATAATACATTTCTGCGCAGTTTCTAATCTTCAATTCATGAGTAAAGTTTTGAAAAGATGCGTGGACAAGCAGCTGAAATTATTAATTGAAGAAAATAACCTACTGGACCCTCACCAGTCTGGGTTCAGATTCGTCTGTAGCACAGAACTGGCTGTGTTACAAAGCAAAGGAATGATGACACTCGTGCCATCTTAGACATGGGCGAATCCTGCCAGCTAGTTCTTATGGACTTCTTGGCGGTGTTAAACACTATCAAAGAGGATTCTCTGCTGAAAATCCTGAATGAACAGATGGGTCTAGAGGGCATGGCATGGTTTAAATCATATCTCTCAAACCAATCCCAGCAGTCAAAACAGACAAACACCTCAACTCCCTACCCACTGGAACGAGAACTCCCCAAAGGTCCCATCCCCACCCTTTTCAACTTATGCATGGAACCCCTGGCCACTCTCCAGAGTGAATCCGATATCTCATTTCACTTATACACCGATGGCACTGAACTGTACCTCAAGGTCTCCTCCCCTGAAGAATTACCTGAACTGGGAAGGAGCTACAATCTCGATGGCCAAATATCACCTGAAACTGAAGCCTCAGAAGACAGAATTCCTGGTTCACAGCACCACTCACATTCAAACATAGGCGTATCAAACATTCTCAACAGCAAGTCTGCTATTGTAGAAACAGTCAAGTCCCTAGGGTTCTCACTGGGCATAAATGTAAATCTTTAAGTCCGTATCATGTCAAGGCTCTTTCTAAAAGTCAAACCCTTCATTGAACCAACAACTTCAGGAATATAGTGCAATTCGTAGAACCAATAAAACCACCTATGCTAATGCATGGCAAGCATTCCTAAAACTCACCTAGCTCGTCTAAAAGTAGCTCTCAACTCAGCAGCCCACGTATTAGCATGCACCAATATCTCACCCACACTGATCAACATCAGCTGGGTACTAATTCAAGCCAGAAGTCAATTCAAACTAGCCTGCAATACCCAAAATGGTCTATACAGTCGGACTCCAAATCATCTCGCCTGCAAATATGTAGTTTCAGGAGGATCCAGAAATCTCAGAGCTGTAGATTCGTTTCATCTCAAATCTCCTCCCTTAGGGAAACAATGGGTTATCAGGGGTTCGGATATTAGTACCCATGAGCGCTTTGACCGTAGTATCGTCAGTCTTTAGTCGGCGCTGGTGCCAACACTATGCAGCCATGCACCATCGCAAAGGAACGTGGGGACTACAGTGCGGTAGGAGAATGCGATGAGGGTTCAACCATGTTTCCATCACATGGGCAGTCCTGTGGTGACTCAGGCATTCCCCTCAGGGCGGGCAGATATCATTCTTGGCCTCAATGTTTTCAATGTAAGTGTTCCAGTCCCCGCCACCACCCTGCTCACTCCCTACTCGCGTAGTAGTTGTAGTGGGTTAGCCTCCGCGTGTGCCTATTGCAAAAGAGTGCATAGCCACCTCTGTGTATCCGGGGTAGAGGGCACCTTCTATGTCATCCCAATTTGTCATTTGAAGAACACAAACGCAAGGTCTATGAATCTATGTAGGTGATTGCCCCTTTAGGTTTGGGGTGAAAGGCCAAAGAGACAGGACTTCGGAGTGGGCATTAATGTGTGTCCCGCCAATTCCTCCGTGACCTTCACCAAGCCCACTTGAAGTGAAGAACATTCCCACACCAGGTGGTAAAAACGCGCACCTACAGTCTTGCACCACCGACAATGAGGTGTGGATTTGGGGAACATGAGCTTAATGCATTGGGAAGGAGAGATATGCTTGGTGTGTGTAATCAAATTGAGTGAAGCAAAATCTCTGGTTCCTAGATACCTCCTTCATGTGCTGGAACGCTCGTGCCCAGGCCTGGCCTGTCATTGATTGTGGGAGGACACTGTTCCTAGCCAGTGCCCTCCCTAGCACGCCAGATGTCAGTGTAAGTATAACGTGGAGCTAGTCGTCGCATGCTACCATGTATAAGGAGAGCATGGAGTATGGGGAGAGTTCTGACTCCCCAGCCTGCACTATTCGTTGAAGGATGTGGCACGTCAAGAATTGGCCTGCACCCATGTTATATGTGTCCATTATGTCCTGGAAGGTGATAAGGGCGCACTTGTGAAAGATATTCCCTAAGTGGCCAACTCTCCCTCCCCCATGGTGTCAAATCATGTCTCCCAGCTAGCTCCCGGATGCCCATGCAGTCAAAAGCATCTGGGTGACTCACGTTGCAGACGATAGTCTTGAACTGTTAATCATGTATAAACACTTGTCTCACCCAGCAGACTTCAGTTGGCAACCCTCTCAGGGCAGAGGGTCACATCTAGCCAGCGCTGTGGTCAATGTAGCTGTGCCATCAAATAGTAAATTTAAAAGTTTGGTGAACCTAGCCCTCCCTCAAGCAGGACAAGAGCCACCCAACAGCAACCCCCTCTCCCCCCCATATCGGCTTCAGTAGGAGACCATTAGCTATTGAAAAAACTACTTGAGCGGGAGAGAAAATTTATAATCGGGGTAGCACAAGTATATTAGCAATCACCACTCACCCCAAAGGGGAGAGAGGCAGCGAACGCCGAAAGGACAGAGATCCCTGGATTGATCTCAGTGTCCTACCCACATTGCCCTCCTTGAGGGACCGGTCTGTGTGGTATATTTGGCCGCCTAGGTATTTAAATGTATCATGACACCACCTGAGCCGGAGTCGAGGCACCTCTATTAGGGGGCGGGAGTCAGTGTAAGAGGGAACAGGCATGATTTGGACCAGTTGACCTAGAGTTTGGATACAGCCCCGAATATGTCTAGCAAACGCATAAACGCCAGACGGGAGCTCCCGGCCTTGTGTAAGAAGACCAGGGCATCGGCCACATAGAGCGACACAATGTGGTGGATGTCTAGCTCTGAGATCCCCCCCATTCTTGCGCCCGTAAGCGCAAGCAATAAGCTAGTGGTTCCATGGACATCGCGAAACCCCTTTCCTGTGCCCCTTTTGAGAGGAAATCTGCCTGAGATCAACTGGCCCATCCTAAATCTAGCCTTAGACTCGAAACAAACTTGTGAATCCAGCCCAGAAACCCCAGCTCGAATCCCATGTTCTCTAGGGTCAACAGCAAGAAGTCCGAGCTCAGGGTGTCAAAAGCTTTTTCTAGATCGTTTGACACTGCTTCTCGTATGTGTGGCTTGAGTGGGGTATCATGTATAAGCTGCCACAGCAACTGGATGTTTAGGAAGGTGCTTGTTAGAACTGGGGGTCTTAGTTGGCAATGGCTTGCACCTTTGACCAAATAGGGACCCTTGCTTCTAGTCAGAGGAAGGAGGCTACACTCTCAAAATAACCCCTGCTCAACCCTGTGGTAACTTGGCATGAGCAGGAAGGCTTGTCTCAGAGGCAGTGTGTAAAGCATTTGTGAACACATACAGTAATACAGAGAAAACATTACAGATGCACACAACACAGGTTTTATAAAAATAAGTATTCTTTAAATAGACTTAACACAAGACCCAAACTACAAAAATCTACAATACAGTATTAAGAAAATGACGTTAAGATGGTAGAAATAACTCAGTTCACTTTAGATGGTAAAAGCGACACTTTTCCCACAAAGTACCTTTGGATGCGTCACGCAAGATAAACAAAAGGTTCGCAGGGAGAATGATGCGTCGGTTCCTTGTTATGGGGGAGGCGATACGTCTGTTTCTCAGTGCTTGCGCTAAGTAGGCAATGCGTCTGTTCCTTACTGGAGAGGAGATAATGCGACGATTGAGGTGCGGCCCAGTTGCGATGTGACAAAATGGCATCTTGCTGCAATGCAACGATGCATTGCGATGCGAGAAGATGGCGCCCTTGATGCGATGTTGTGAAGACGATGCGCGGCCGTGCGGCGACTCTAACTTTGGAGCCGTGACAGGCCCTGCGAATGCTTCTCCGGTTATGAGACGGCGACCCTTGCAGTTGCGACACGCTTCTCCGAGATGCAACGGCGACCCATTGCGGTGGCGACACGCTTCTCCGGTGATGCGTCGGCGACCCTTTGCGGTGGCGACACGCTTCTTTGATGATGCGACAGCGACAGCTGCGGATGCAACACGCTACTTCTCGTGGAGTCTCGTTTCCAGCTCCCAACAACACGCAGGCTTCTGCAGATGGAATTCCCCGCAAGGAAATTCAGGAGGGAGCTGGTGGTGAAATCTTGTATCCCTGAGACTTCAGCTGGAGGCAAGCAGAGTTCAAGCCCTTGGAGATACTTCAAGATGATGAAAGTTGCAAATAAAAGTCTTTCTCCTTTCCTTGGCAATAAAGAAACCACTGCAGGCCAACCCCAGCAAATACACACTGACACAGGGGCAGTCAAAAACTCCTGGAGATTCTCTGGTTCTTTTCCTTGGCAAAAGGTCGGACTTGATTTCCAGAAGTGATCTAAAGTTCAGGGGTCTGGGTCCCCCTTTTTATGCACACAAATCCTTTGTCTCTGAAGGCAGATAGTGTCTGTACATAGTCCATCCCAGTTCTAGGTGCCTTCTGCCAGTGCACAACTTCTTACTTTGTCAGTGTGGGCCAGGGTCATCAGACGCACCACAGAAGGTGGAGGCAGCATTGTGGAAGGCAGGCACAGCCCTTTCAGGCCCAGGTGCTCCTCCTCCCACCACTCCCAACGCAGATAGGTCTGTTCAACCTTGTGCTGACTCACCCTGTCTCCTGGAGCCCCCTCAGCCCCTGTCACTCACCAACCAGACATAGAATACACAACCTAGCAGAGGCAGGCTTGGATGGTTAGGCAAGAAAAGTCCTACTTTCTAAAAGTGGTTATTCCAAACACAGAATTTTAAAACAAACTTCACTAAAATATGTATTTCATCATTCTGAGTTCAGGCAAACTAAATTTGTTTTTCTACCATGTTCCCTGGGTCAGTTAGGATTATAATGTGTGATAATCAAACTGCCCATTCTGGCCTATAGGGACAGGTAGCCTTGCAATAGTGAATTACAGCCAATTTCGTTTTTCACTATCAGGACATGCCACACACAACAGGGCATGTCCTACCTTTCACATACAATACAACCTGTCCTAGGGCCTACCTTAGGGGAGGCCAACATGTAGAAAAGGGAAGGTTTAGGGACTGGTAAGTGGGTGCACTTACCAAGCCGATATGGCAGTACGAGCTTGCACACAGGCCCTGCAATGGCAGGCCTGAGACACAATTTACAAGCCGCTTCTGTGGGTGGCATAACCAGTGCTGAAATTCTACTAGCATCATTTGATCTACAGGCCCTGGGCACACATGGTGCAATGTACTAGGATCTGACAAGAAAATCCAATAAGCCAGTCATAGAGTCACTTATCCATTACATCAATTTAACATAGCGAGCACTTTCACTGTAGCACTGAATAGCAGTGGCACAGTGCCCAAAGCATCTAACCAGTAAAAACATATCAAAAACAGAGGAGACAACGGCACAAAAATGGAAGGGAGACTAACACCAATGGTACCAGGTCTAACAGGTGTCTTCTCCAGCTGAAATGTGGGGAGAACTACCCATACTCTTGGGCGTTCTCTTTACTAAGGCGGAGAAATCTGGACAGACCATCAGCGTTGGCGTGTTCTGTACCAGGGCAGTGTTCCACTGCGAAGTCCATCCCCTGTAGGGAAATTGACCACCTGAACTACTTTGGGTTCTCAACCCTCATCTGCATCTGAGGGGCCTGTGGTCTGTCTGAACTTGGAAGTGAGTCCCAAACAGGTATGATCTCAACTTCTTCAGTGCCCAGACCACAGCAAATGCCTCACTCTCAATTGCACTACACCTCTGTTCCTGTGGAAGTAACCTCCTAGTGATAAAGGCCACAGGTTGGTCTAGGCCCTCCTCATTGATCTGTGAAAGAACAGCCACAACACCATGCTTTGAAGCGTCTGTTTGGACAATTAATGCCTTTAAGAAGTTGGGCACCTGAAGCACGGGTGTTGTGCACATGGCAGTCTTCAGGGGGTCAAAAGCTTTCTGACAGGTCCAGTTCACTTTCTTGGGCTGCTTCCTGGAAGTCAGCTCTGTCAAGGTGCAACAATGTTGCCATACCCCTTGACAAACCTCCTGTAGTACCATGTGAGTCCTAAAAAGGCTCCCACCTGTGTCTGGGTTTTGGGGGGTTCCAATGCCAGGACGGCATCAATCTTGGGTTGTAGGGGCACCACCTGGCCACTTCCTACCTAGTGTCCAAAGTACACAACGGAACCCAGCCCAATCTGGCACTTACTCGCCTTGATCATGAAGCCTGCTCTGCGCAGCGCCATCAACACTTCCCAGAGGTGGCGCAGATGTTCTTCGCAACTGGCGCTGAACACTGCAATGTCATCCAGGTAGGTGGCACTGAAATTTTCCAGTCCAGCCAACACCTGGTTGACAAACCTCTGAAAGGTGGCAGGGGCATTCTTCATCCCAAAGGACATATCCCGGAATTGATAGTGCTCATGTGGTGTGGAGAATGCTAACCTCTCTTTGGACCCATCAGTCAAGGCAATCTGCCAGTACCCAGACGTCAAATCAAACGTACTGAGGTACCGTGCAGCCCCTAGCCTATCAATGAGCTTATCAACTCTGGGGATGGGGTGCGCGTCAGTCTTGGTGACTGAATTGAGTCCTCGGTAGTCCACGCAGAACCGAAGTTCAGGTGTGGCACCAGGCGCGGCAGCCTTTGGGACCAAGACCACTGGGCTGGCCCAAGGGCTGCTAGAGGACTCAATCATCCCCCAAGGCAAACATCTTGGAGACCTCCTTCTTGATGTAAGCTCTGACCCTTTCAGTCACTCTGTCAGCCTTGTGCTTAACAGCAGGACTGTCCCCAGTGTCTACATCATGGATGCACCACTCAGTGACACCAGGAACCAGGGAGAGAATCAGAGAATTGTCCCAACAGATGGTGACAACCATTCTGCTGCTCAGGAGTCAGGATGGAAGAGAGGATTACTCCATCCACTGATCCATCTTGCTCTGTTGCAGACAGGTCAGGAAGAGGCTCAGTCTCCTCCTCCATCCCAGCACCTGTGGCTAGGAGCATGCCCACTTTGGAACTTTCTAAGTGGGGCTTCAGGCGGTTGACATGTAGGACCCGCTACAGGATCCTGGGAGATCGCAAGTCCACCAAGTAGGTGAGATCACTTTTGTGCTCCACTACCTCAAATGGTCCGGTCCACTTATCTTGGAGTACCACAGGGCTCCACTGGGGCCATGATCCAAACTTTCTGACTAGGTTGAAGCTCAATCAGAGTGGCATTCAGATCGTACCACCACTGAATATCTTCCTGGCTGGGGTCCAGATTCGCCTGAGCCAGTTTTCTGAATCACCTAGTATGGTTCCTGAAGGCCAGCATTTAGCTATATACATCCTGGGGTGGTTTCCTGGGAGCTTTCTCCCAGCCTTTCTTAACCAGACTCAGAGGTCCTCTTACCAGGTGTCCATACAGCAGTTCAAAGGGACTGAACCATAAGGACTTCTGTGGCACCTCACAGTCAGTGAATAAAGGGCATGGCAAGAGGACGTCCCACTTATGCCTCATAGGTTCCTCAAGACCCAGAATCATGCCTTTGAGGGTCCAGTTGAATCTCTCAACCAGCCCATTACCTTGGGGGTGGTAAGGAGTTGTGAACTTATAAGATACTTCACACTCCTGCCACAGAGACTTCATATACTTAGATATGAACTTTATACCACGGTCAGACACCACCTCTCTGGGGAACCCCACACGGGAGAAAATCCCCATCAGTGCACGTCCAACCACAGGGGCCGTCACTGTCCTGAGAAGGATGGCTTCCTGGTACCATGGTCCGCCAAGACCAGGATAAACCTGTTGCCCATGGCGGTCTTGGGGTCCAGAGGCCCCATAATGTCAATGCCCACCCGGTCAAAGGGGCTACTGACCACAGGGAAAGGCTGGAGAGGAACCTTGTGCTTCCTCCCACTCTTCCCACTTGCCTGGCAAGTTTGACAAGTCCAACAAAGAATGTCTGAACTCTTATGCATCTGGGGCCAATAAAAGTGGGTGACAAGCCTTTCAAAAGTTCTTGTCCTGCCCCAGATGTCCAGCTAAAGGTACATCATGAGCCAACCCCAGTAGGAAGGCTCTGAAGCGCTGGGGTACCACCAGCACACAGACTAACCCAGGTTCAGCAGCCTTAGGCTTGCTATACAGGGGGTAGTGCTCCCAGTAGATCCAATGGGATCCAGACTGATCACCTGCTGCCTGGTTCGTGGCCTGTTGCCGCAAACCCACAAGAGAAGGGCACTTCTTCTGCTCTGTATAAAATTCCTTCCTGCAAGACCCCCCTACTTGCTGCCAAAGGGTCAGCTCAGGCAGGTCCCCCAGTTCAGCAACTTGTGCGCCTGTAGGTTCCAGGGCATCCCCCTCAAGGTCTGCCTCCTCCTGGACCGTGGGAACAATGGGGTGGGTTTCCCACGCTCCCTACCTCTTCTCTTTAAGGCAGGTACATGGGCCATATTTTCAGGCTCCAGGACCTCTTGAACACCCTTACTGGCTGCCACAGACCGAGTGGTCACACACGCCAACTCGGGCAGGCTCAACATCGCTAAATGAGACTTCTTCACCACCTTAGCACACGGGGAGCCCTCGAAATCTTTGCCCAACAGACAATCCACAGGCGTGGCTGGCTTCACAGCTACTTGGAGTGTACCTGAGACCCCCCCACCCCCCACTCAAAGGGAACTTGAGCCACCTCACACTGGCTCTCTGAGTTGTCCGCTGCAACTAGAGGGAAGAATGCATGGAGGATCACCTGCTCCTGAGACACCAACCAACAACTAACAGCTGTCACACTGGCCCTGGTGTCTCTCAGAGCCTCCACCCTATGGCCATTGATGGTCACCCACTGCATGTATTATTTTGTGTTATCAGGCAGCTGCATCCTAGGAACCATCTCACAATCTCTTAAAGAGACAAGGGACATTTCTACGGGACCCTACCCACCTTGGGCACCAATCTCCTCCACTCCAAGGGCTACACTTGCCATCTGGTGCATGGGTGGTGCATTGCGGTCCTTCTGGGGATCATACCAACGGTGCCCCACTAGCTTACACTGGATGCATGTAGGTGGCCCCCTGTTAACAGGTTTACCCATCGGGGACTCCAACTTCTTCTCAGGGGGAGGCTGGGAACTCTTACCTTGGTTCCCTTGGTAATTACTTTGGGGGCCTTTCTGGATCTCCCTCTGTTTACCCTTGTCCCCCCACTCTTATGCTGGGGACTCTGCCCACCCTTGGCGGAGGCTCCCACATGACCCTTGTGGACCCGGGTACTCACCCAGCGGTCCGCCTCCTCAGCAAGCTTCCTAGGGTTAGTTAGATTGCTATCAATAAGGTGCTGGCGTAGCTCTGGAAAACAATTACCAGACAAGTGCTCCCATGCAAACAAATCATAGAGCTCCTCAAAACTACTCACTTTGCCACCCTTCACCCAACCATCCATAGCTCTGCAAAAGAAAGATACATATTCTACCCAAGTGGTTGCCTCCAGCTTTTTACAATTCCTGAACCACTGCCTATAGAGTTCTGGGGTCAAACCATACCTTTGCATCACGGCTTCCTTCATGTGGGCAAACAGTATCCTACTCTCACTGGGCAGGTCTAACAATGTATCCCTCCAATCACAAACAAAGCGACCCCACAACCCCGCTCCCCAATCCTTCTCAGGGACCCGGTGGGCCAACATTGCCATTTCATAGGCTGCAAACCACTGCCCAATATCTTCATGCTTATGGAAATCTTTGATGACATCCTTGGGGAAATATATATGCCTTCTGCAGGCACAGATGGAGCACTGCCACCAGAGTAACTAATTTCTAAATTCTTAGCCTTAAACTCCAATTCCCTCAAAAATTGCACATGTGCTAATTTCTCTTTTTCCTTTTCAAACGCTAATCTGTTAATCTCAAACTCCAGCTTCTTAATCTCTAGGTCCTTTTGACCCTCCATCTTAACCTTGCCATTTCCATTCTGTGCAATCTATTTCTCTCCCTGTCCTCCAGCTCTCCTGGGTACAGGCCCTTGGAAGAAACACTGCTGCCTATGGAGGAAGACATCTAGCTGGAGATACTTCTTCAAGATGATGAAAGTTGCAAATAAAAAGTCTCTCCTTTCCTTGCCAAAAAAGAAACCACTGGAGGCCAACCCCAGCAATTACACACTGGCACAGGGGCAGTCAAAACCTCCTGCAGATTCTCTGGTTCTTCTCCTTGGCAAAAGGTCAGTCTTTATTTCCAGAAGTGATCTAACGTTCTGGGGTCTGGGCCCCCCTTTCTATACAAACAAATCCTTTGTCTCTGAAGGCAGAGTGCGTCTGTACCTAGTTCAAACCAGTTCTGGGTGCATTCTGCCAGTGCACCACTTCTTCCTTTGTCGGTGTGGGCCATGGTCATCAGACGCACCAAAGGAGGTGGGGCCGGCATTGTGAAAGGCAGGCACATCCCTATTCAGGCCCAGGTGCTACTCCACCAACCACTCCTAATACAGATAGGTCTTTTCAGCCTTGTGCTGATTCACCCTGTCTCCTGGAGCCTCCTCAGTCCGTGTCACTCACAAACCAGACATGGAATACACAACCTAGCATAGGCAGGCTTGGATGGTTAGGAAAGAAAATACCTAATTTCTTAAAGGTGGTATTTTCAAACACAGAATGTTAAAACCAACGTCACTAAAATATGTATTTTATCATTCTGATTTTAAAAAAATCGTTTTCCTACCATGTTCCCTGGGTCAGTTATGATTATAAGGCGTTCTAATCAAACTGCCCATTCTGGCCTATGGGGACAGGTAGCCTTGCAATAGTGAAACACAAAATTGGCTGTACTTCACTATCAGGACATGCCACACACATCATGACATGTCCTACCTTTCACATACAATGCACCCTGCTCTATGGCCTACCTTAGGGGTGGCTAACATGTAGAAAAGGGAAGGTTTAGGGACTGGTAAGTGGGTGCACTTACCAAGTCGATATGGCAGTACTAGACTGAACACAAGCTCTGCAATGGCAGGCCGAAGACACACTTTACAAGCTGCTTCTGTGGGTGGCACAACCAGTGCTGCAAGCCCACTAGCAGCATTTGATCTACAGGCCCTGGGCACACATAGTGCACTGTACTAAGGTCTGACAAGTAAATCAAATAAGCCAATCATGGATTCAGCAATTCATTACATCAATTTAACATAGGGAGCACTTGCACTGTGGCACTGAATAGCAGTGGAACAGTGCCCAGAGCATCCAACCAGCAAAAACATATAAAAAACAGAAGAGACAACAGCAAAACATGGACAGGAGACTCACACCAATGGGACCAGGTCTAACAGTGCTGCACCCAGGTATAAATACCAATTGATCAGCAAGCACCAAGGTGCCGACTATGGGAGTCGCCTTTGGGTCAGCCAGTTGTGGAAGTGTTGCGTCGTTCTGGTGCATGTTACATTGTGGAAGGGAGGGACAGAACGATCCCAATGCACATCTGGCACACAGATTAAGTCTCAACCCCAAATACCCGGCGCATTGTTGGGGTTCAGGGGGAGCCGGTGCCTTCTGTCTAGTTCCCCGTTCATTGGTTTTAGCTTAAGGTGCCAAGTGCATATGCGTATTTGTGGACGCTCCCTAGGGCTCGCTTTAAAAGGGCCTGCCTACAGGAAACAGGTGCTTGGTTTCTTGAATGGTCCCTTGCCGTGTGTTTCCCGTTCCTGTTGTTCCATCTTGTTCCCTTTCCATTGAGCTCTATTCCAGCGGTCCTTCCAAGGGCGGGATTTTGATTCCCCTTTTTCCCCTTTTACCCAGTTTCTTATACCTTTGGGCATTACTGAACCCTTATTGGGGACCTGTTTTGATATTTCGGTGACGTTTGGGATTTGCGGCTGCGTTTCCTATGAGTTCTGGCGTCCCGTTATTTACCTTTTTTGTACTCAAACCATCTTGTTGTGTGTCTTTTGGGTGGTTTCACGAAGGAGCTGAATAACGGACGTTTTTTGCGCTACCTTCGTGTTCTTTTAAAGTCCAGGTTTTTTTTGGGTGTCTTTCAAATTCCCTTGACGCCTTTTTTCCCCCTGTCCTTTTTTTCTCTTATCATTGCGAATTCCACCCCCTTTGACATTCTCGGTGTTTCCCGAGGGGGCGTGGTTGGTCTGGGGTTACACAAGAAAGAACCAATACGATTGCAGTGGAAGTATTCCTGTTTTGTATCAAGCCACTCCCTGTTTGTTAAGCAGGGAGGTCGGTGGTTCGTGTGTGTACTTGGCACTGGTATTATTAGTGGGATGTGTCTAACCTTGTCCCCCTTTTTCTTTTATAGCGGTCTCGTCTGAGTCAAGCAGTTAGCTGCCGAGAAGCCGGAGGAGACTAGCTGTGTTCCCCAAGACCTTGGGTTCCCTTGTTTTGTTTACCCACCTTCTCCCGGTGTCGTGCTCTCCACCACCCGGTTTATTCGTGGGTGTTGGGGGTCACGGCGAGGGTAGGGGATTGGGACGTTCTTCACTCCTGCGGTGTTTGGCTGGTTGGCATCGGAACAGAAAACCAAGCCCACAAATTGATACACCGCCCGAGTGAAGAATGGTTGAGGAGGCAGCGGGAGGGGCTTCTTGGATGCAGGAACTTATGCAGGCCTTAGCACTTATGCAGGGTGAAGTCCAATCCCTTTGTCAGGAAAATCATGAGTTACGGGTGACACTGAGTGAGGTGAAGGAAAACACCAAGAGAAGAGGGAGGGATCCCTCAGTAAAGGCTAAGACCCCCCTGATTCAGCCAGCCACATTTAAATATGAGAGGAGTGGGGGGCAGAGTGGGTCTCCTTCTCCTTTGTCTGTTACTGTGAACACTCCTGTGCCGGTGCCTCTAGCAGCTCCCAAGAGGTTTTCTGGGGGCAGTAGCAGATATGCTATCTTTATGAACCAGTGCCTTTTGCACTTTATGTGTCGACCAACCGCTTTTCCCGATGATACTACTAAGGTAGCATTTGTGATCTCATATCTTTCGAGTACTGCTGCTGGTTGGGCGGTCCCCTTAGTAGAAAATAATGACGCTTGTTAAGCAGTTTTCTGGCCTTCAAGCTCCAGATGCACAGTCTGTTTGCTAAGCATGCGTTTATGCAGGCAAGCGATACTGAATTGCTAAAGCTACGGCAGGGTAAGCAGGATCTTCTGGCTTATGTGGCTACCTTTAACCACTTAGTAGCAGAGACACAATGGCCCATGGCAAAGAGAACATCTTTATTTTATCAGGGCTTGTGCGAGGACTTAAAAGACATAGTCTCACAGGTTGTAGACCCCCCTGAAGATTGTGTTGAGTTTATCGATTTGGTTGTAAAACTCAACCATCGAATGAGTGAGAGGAAGGGAGAAAAGACCAGGTTTCAACCCCCGAGGACAACTGTAACCAAGGGAGAAACATCTGAAAATGGGGATGTGAAGACAGATCCCGAACCTATGCCACTGGGTGGGGTGCGGGATCCCTTATCCAAGGAGGAAAAGGAGCGGAGGTGGTTGTTGCAGCTGTGTTTGTATTGTGGGAGGGGTGGACACTTTGCTCGAGAGTGTCCAGTGAAACCGTCCCGGTTACCTGTGAATAAGGCTGTGGCTTTCGTGGGAAGGGGGTGTGAGAGGCCTTCTGTCCTTGAGAGCGATTTTTGTAATCCATATGATGTACAAGAGGTGGTTCAAAGAGTCCCGCGTCATTTCATGGTGACAGCTTGCTTTGCTTATTCATCTAGTGGTAGAGCTTCCTTGTCGGTGTTATTGGACTGTGGGGCCACAGGGAACTTTATGGACATCGGGGTGGCCGAGAAGTTGATGGTTCCGTGTGTGTTGAAGAAACAACCTGAACCAGTGAGGGCCATTGACGGCACGGAGCTATCCTCTGGGTCGATCGTTCGACAGACCGAACCTCTGCTGATGACATTCGATAATGGGCATTCTGAGACAGTCTGTTTCGATCTGATAGCCGCACCAGCATTTGGGGTGGTACTCGGGGTGCCCTGGTTACAGGCCTAATCCCAGGACCGATTGGGCACAGAGGTTGGTTACGCTCGATTCGGAGTATTACCTTCTTCACTGTTATTGTGAGGCGACTGATTGGGTGTCTCTGTTGTCTTGTGCAGCGAGTGGGTGTGTTCAGAACAGTTACCTTCTTCGTTTTTGTGGCATACAAGGAGGTGTTTGATAAGGAACAGGCGTGTGTTTTGCCACCACAAAGGGTTTTTGATTGCCGTATTGATTTGGTTCCGGGGGCCATATTGCCCTGTAGCAGGGTTTATGCGTTGTCGGAGCCAGAGGAGAAACATCTACGGCAGTATTTGGATGTGATGTTGAAGAATGGGTTTATCGACCTTCTTCTTCGCCTGTATCATCCTCCACCTTTTTTATACCGAAGAAATAGGGTGATCTTCGCACTTGCGTGGACTACAGAGCGTTGAATAAAGTTACAATAAAGAACAAATACCCATTACCTCTCATACCGGTGTTATTAGATCAGCTGCGACATGCAAAGGTGTTTACAAAGCTTTATTTAAGAGGTGCTTACCATCTCGTTCGCGTCCGAGAGGGCGACGGATGGAAAACGGCGTTCCGCACCAAGTTTGGTTTGTTTGAGTATTGTGTTATGCCTTTTGGTTTGTGTAACGCCCCTGCCGCTTTTCAGTTTTTCATTAATGAGGTTTTGCGTGAGTTTTTGGATACCAGTGTGATCATTTACATTGATGACATTTTGGTTTCTTCCCAGTCCTTTGAGGAACATGATGCTCATGTTTCGCAGGTTTTGTCTAAGTTGTTGGAACACGTCTATTTGTCAAGCTGGATAAGTGCACGTTTGGTGCGACACATGTTGAGTTTTTGGGATTCTTGATTTCGGCGGATGGTATTAAGATGGACCCCCGGAAGATTGAAGCTATTATCAACTGGCCCATACCCACATGTGTCAAGGATATACAGGTACTACTTGTTTTCGCCAACTTCTACAGGCGTTTTATCAGCCATTTCTCTGATATTGTTTCGCTTATGACTTCATTGTTGAAGAAGGGAGTGGTGTTTGATTGGACGCCTGCAGCACAGTTGACTTTGGAAAGTTTAATCGGGCATTTTACATCTGCTCCTGTGTTGATGCATCCTGATCCTGCCCTTCCATTTTATGTAGAGGCGGATGCGTCCCAGCTAGCAGTTGGGGGCGTGTTGTCTCAGCGTGACAGTGAAACTGGGTTGATGCATCCAATCGCGTTTATTTCGAAAAAACTACTACCTGCTGAGCAGAATTATACTGTGGCCGAGAGGGAGCTATTGGCCATAAAGCTATCTTTTGAGGAATGGAGCCACTATCTTTGGGGGGCTCGTCACCCCATTACGATCTATACGGATCATAAGAACTTGGAGTTTTTCCGGTCTGCCAGGGCTTTGACTCCCAGGCAGATAAGATGGGTGCTGTTTTTTAATGAATATGATTTTACCATCATGTATAGGCCAGCAGCTCAACAGGGGAAGTCTGATGCATTATCTCGGATTTATGCGGATCCGTCACAAGGAGGGCGGGTAGAGGAGACCGGATTTATGATTCCAAGTGATAAGATCATTGGTTGTGCCTCCATAGATGACTTTATGGTTAAAGTGCAGGATTAAATGAAACAGTTGGATCTGGCTCCGTGGCTGTCGGAACCTGGGTATACGTTAAAGGATGGGTTATTGTATCAGGCAAAGAAGTTGTTTGTGCCCCCTGAGTTGCGTACACTGGTTCTTACTTATTGTCATTCATCGTCCTTGGTTGGGCATCCTGGGGTCAATAAGACCAAAGAGCTGTGTATGCTTTGGTTTTGGTGGAAGCCTCTGGCCCATGATGTGCAGGTATTTGTGGCCTCATGCCCGGTGTGTGCTGTCAGTAAGTCCTCGCACATGTCTCCATCTGGGTTGTTGCACCCTTTGCCAGTGCCTCCCTCCCCCTGGCATACGATCTGTATGGATTTTGTGACCGATTTGCCGCCTGATTGAGGGTTTACGACCATTTTGGTTGTAGTGGATTTATTCACTAAAACTGCACACTTCGTTCCCTTGCCAGGGTTACCTACGTCTAGTGAATTGGCTGATGTGTTTATGGCCCAAGTGATCCTTTTGCATGGGGTGCCTACTGCCATCGTTTCAGATAGAGGGCATAGTTTGTATCACATTTCTGGACTGCCCTATGTCGGTCATTAAAGATGGATGTACGTTTGTCAACAGCTTACCACCCACAAAGCGATGGGCAAACAGAACGCACCAATCAAACCGTGGAGCAATATTTGCGTTGTTTGCTAACATCACTGACGGCCAGTTGGGTACAAGCCCTTCCTGTGGCTGAGTTCGCCTATAATAACAGTATGCACTCAGCTCTAGGTATGTCGCCTTTTTACTGTTCGATGGGGTTCCATCCCAAGACAATTCCCATTCAGCCATCTGTGAGGGTGCCAGCAGTGGATTCCCTTAGTAGGGGTTTGATTGAAATCTGGAAGAAAGCCCAACAGCAACTATTTGAGTCCAGGAAGGTCATGAAGGTACAGGCAGACAGGCATAGACGGCCAGCTCCCCTGTATGCAGTTGGGGATAGGGTTTGGCTAGCAACAAAAAATCTGAAGTTGCTGGGACCAAGAAAATTACAGCCTCGGTTTGTGGGTCCCTTTCCTGTCCAGAAGGTGGTGAATCCAGTTGCGATTAGGTTGACTTTACCGGTTGAGTATGGTATTCATCCTGTATTTCATACCTCTTTGTTGAAGCCATATGTCACCACCACTCAAGAGTTGCCATCTCCTCCTCCTGTTTTGATTGAGGATAACATGGAGTATGAGGTTAAGACTGTATTGGATTCCAAGCGGATGAAGGGACAGCTGTATTACCTTATTGACTGGAAGGGATATCCCCCAGAGGACCGTTCTTGGCTTCCAGCGAATAGGGTGCATGCTGCCCGGTTGGTTCGTCTGTTTCATCGCCTGCACCCTGGAAAACCTAGGCCGGTAGGAAGGCATTGGGGGGGAGGGGGGGGGGGGGGTGCCGTCTAGTTCCCCGTTCATTGGTTTTAGCTTAAGGTGCCAAGTGCATATGCGAATTTATGGACGCTCCCTAGGGCTCGCTTTAAAAGGGCCTGCCTACAGGAAACAGGTGCTTGATTTCTTGAATGGTCCCTTGCTGTGTGTTTCCCGTTCCTGTTGTTCCATCTTGTTCCCTTTCCATTGAGCTCTATTCCAGCGGTCCTTCCAAGGGAGGGATTTTGATTCCCCTTTTTCCCCTTTTACCCGGTTTCTTATACCTTTGGGCATTACTGAACCCTTATTGGGGACCTGTTTTGATATTTCGGTGACGTTTTGGGATTCCAGGCTGCATTTCCTATGAGTTCTGGCGTCCCGTTATTTACCCTTTTTGGACTCAACCCATCTTGTTGTGTGTCTTTTGGGTGGTTTCACGGAGGAGCTGAATAACGGCCGTTTTTTGCGCTACCTTCGTGTTCTTTTAAAGTCCAGGTTTTTTTTGGGTGTCTTTCAAATTCCCTTGACGCCTTTTTTCCCCTGTCCCTTTTTTCTCTGATCATTGCGAATTCCACCCCCTTTGACATTCTCGGTGTTTCCCGAGGGGGCGTGGTTGGTCTGGGGTTACACAAGAAAGAACCAATATGATTGCAGTGGAAGTATTCCTGTTTTGTATCAAGCCACTCCCGTTTGTTAACTGGGGTAAGCAGGGAGGTCGGTGGTTCGTGTGTGTACTTGGCACTGGTATTATTAGTGGGGTGTGTCTAACCTTGTCCCCCTTTTTCTTTTATAGCGGTCTCGTCTGAGTCAAGCAGTTAGCTGCCGAGAAGCCGGAGGAGACGAGCTGTGTTCCCCAAGACCTTGGGTTCCCTTGTTTTATTTACCCACCTTCTCCCGGTGTCGTGTTCTCCACCACCCGGTTTATTCGTGGGTGTTGGGGGTCACGACGAGGGTAGGGGATTGGGACGTTCTTCACTCCTGCAGTGTTTGGCTGGTCAGTATCGGAACACGCATCATGGTCTCAGAAAAGCACTGGGGTAAGTATGTCAAAGTAGTCTGACTGATTGGAGCCATATATTTATTTTCTTTACGTTTTTTTTGTAGAGCACATACAATCGGGGATATCACGGCGCTTGTAACTATCATTTGATATTCGCAGAGTGAAGGTTGGAGTCAGAGGCAGGTTTTCAGTTTTTTCTTAAATACAAGATAGTCCTTGGTTTGTTTAATATCCAGGGGGAGCATATTTCAGTGGGTGGCTACCAAAAACTTAAAGGAGTGGTCACCCGCTCTGGCCTTCTTGATCTTAATTACTTTAGCTAAGGTCATGCTAGATGAACTTAGATGTCTTAGAGGGTGATAGAAATTAAGCCCTATTTCTCAAGAGCAGTGGGGCGGAGTTATGAAAAGACCTATATGCGTCACAAAGTAGCTTAAACAGAGCGCTCTTACGTATTGACAGTCAATGTAATATTTTTAACCAAGAAGTTGCAGTATCGCGTCTGCCTTAATTGCAAATCAGTTTAGCAGCTGCATCATGGATCATTTGGAGGTAAACAGATAGTCTGCCATTCCCACATATAATGCATTTCCATACTCGGGCGACTGATTATAAAAGTCTGAACAACCATACAGCGTCAATCCATCGGAATCCATCTATACAATTTTCTAAGAAGCTTAAGCAGTTCAAAACAACTGCCACAGGTCGCAAACACCTGATCTTTCATGGTGAGGTGTTGATCTACAATGATACCATGATTTTTTTCTACGTTTTTCTGCACTGGAGCGTTGCCAAGCGAAGGAGGCCACCAGGAATCATTCAATGCGTTTTCAGCACCACCAAACAGCAGGATTTCAAATTTTTCTGCATTGAGCTTCAGGCAGTACACGGACATCCAGCCAGCCACTACCGAGAAACAGCCTGCCAGATCTTGCTTGGTATTAGACTGACCGTCGCCCAAGTACATGATCAGCTGATCGTCGTCAGCATAAGAGCAAAATGTCAAAGATCCACTTTTTAACCAGATTGGCCAGTGGTTCAACATACACCATATTCGGAGGTATGGGGAAGAGATCTAAATTGGTCCAGCTGGATGGATTGGGATCTATTGTAAAGAAATGAGCTGAACCATTGGATGGCAGTAGAATGGAAGTCTGTTTCATGCAGCCTCTTCATCAAAAGTCTGTGTGAGACAGTATTGAACGCTGCAGACAGGTCCAATAAAATTAAGGCTACAGCTTTTCGGGGCGTGGCTGACAGCATGGCCGAGTGAGTCGCACTCTGCGCCAGCTCCGGCTAGCCGTATTGATCCGACACTTTGAAACACATCCACGGGACCTTTAACACGCCGTATATTGCGGCCGAACAACTGCTGACCCTGGCGGCTGCATCGGAGGTTCTCTAGATGCCGGCGCAGGGGAGAAATTCACCGGAGAGAGCACTCCCACCCAGAGCCGGAGCTGAACTCAAGATGGTGGCTGCTGTGACGGACTGCTGAGAACCCCTGGGCCCGAGCTTGATATCCGCCTGAAGAGCAGTGAGGACGTGATCCTGTGCTGCCGGGCGTTTTGGGGGGGGGGGGGGGGGGGGGGGCAGAGGGCTGCTCCGGAGCGATTCACAGAGACCAGGACCTGAACGGGCTCTGTGGAGCCAGGAACCGGAGTAGTTATGAGCGCGGTCCCCCCCCCCCCCTCTCTCCGCCTGCTCGCGAAGTGTCTGGGCCTAGAAGCTGCGGCGGTAGAGGGACGAGACTCCTGGGATGACGCTGAAGTTGAGCGATCCCACGAGGGGACCCCAGGTGGGGGGAGGGGGCGCTGCATAGCACCATTGGCCCACATGAGCTGGAGGGACGAGGTGGAGGAGAAATATCCAGGGGCAAGGCACACCATCTAACGGAGGCCACCCACAGGAGGAGATTGGACCTATTCCCGGAGAGCCCTCTGCCACCGTTTCTGGGCCAGCGGACTATACAGCCGCAAGGTAAAGGGGACAGGCCGGTAACCCCGTACTAACACGACATCCCACGACTGGGCCTGGTCCCGGAGAGTCCTGTCGCCATTGCTGTGCCCGCAAACTCTACCGCCATAAAGTAAAGGGGGGGGGGCCTGTAACCCGGGACAAACGCAACACCAAGCCGGGAGTTCCCGGGGGAGTGGGCCGCACTATCGCTGGACCCCAGAGGCTGACGGATCATCCGGGGAGGGGTTGCGGGCTGCCTGCGGAGGTGCTGTGGCCCTCTCGGGTGCCAAGATCTGCAGTCCACACTCTGGCTGACTGCCGCTGATACATCACGACTAGTCACACCACCGGGAGGAATACTGATACGGCCTATAGCCCTTCACCGCTGAACCACCTCTCCAAGCAAGACGACGTGCGGCCCCGTGTCACCGGCCAGGCCGTCAGTGAGACGACACGGTGGAGGGTCGGAGCGGCCGTCGGACCGCCACAAGGACCACCGAGATTGCCCTCCCACATCTGCGGCAAAGAAGCCAGTCCACCATGGTGAAGAAGGATGCGGCCCCGAAGACCCAGAAACAAGGGCTTATAGATAAATTTGCGGTGGCGCCACAACCAGGTGGTATGGAAGGGACGGGAGCGACCTCAGACACGGCTCTCCTGATGGGTGCAATACAGGCCTCTAGGTTGGATATCCAGGCGTCTAGAGCGGCTCTAGAGGTGAAGATTGGTGAAGTGGGAGTGGAGGTCAATCTACTGCGTCAGGACTTACGAAACCTCACGGAGAGGGTCACCACAGTGGAGACGAGGCTGGGAAAGGCGGAGGATGTCATACACGACCTGCGGAAAGACGTCAAAGACCTGCAGGATGCCCAAAAACAGCTGTTGTGGAAGGTGGACGACGCAGAAAACAGGGCACGGCGGAACAACCTCCGTTTTGTGGGATTAAGAGAGGGAATTGAAGGGACTAATATGGCGGGGTTCCTGCGCTCCTGGCTACTCGAAACATTACCCCAAGTGACATTCTCCAACTGCTTCATCATTGAACAGGCGCACAGAGCACTTATGGCCAAACCTCTGATGGGGGGGGGCGGCCGAGGCCGATCATTGAAAGGTTTCCGAACTTTGCCGATAGAGACCTGATCCTAAGGGAAGCCAGGAAGCTGGGCGAGATTAGGCTTGAAAACTCGCAAATCATGATCTTCCCTGACTATAGCCAGGAAGTACAGAAGGCGAGACGCTCATTTGACATGGTCAAAGCTAAACTCAGGGACCTGAAGATTCAGTACATGCTCCTCTTTCCAGCCAAACTTAAGGTCATATACAAGGAAAAAATGCACTTCTTCATGCACCCGGATGACGCTTGGCAGTGGCTAGAGGAAAGTCCGCCCCCTCTGAGATGGGAGGGGAGTGGATGGGATGCGATGGTGGCAGGCCTAGCCGCTGGAAATCTATGGGAGAAGGTGCAGCCACAACGGAGACGCAGAACAAAAGGGCTGAGGAAGACTCAAGTGACACCGTACCCCCCGCAGAACAGGTCCCTGGGGAGGCAACAAGCTCCCGGCTCGCCACGACCCGACAATGCAACGAGGACTAGGTTCTCCGCCCTTGAAATAGAGGAAACCACCGAGAGGGAGAGTGAAGCAGGAGAAGAAGTAACGTCTGAGGTGGAGAAAGGGGAGGAACAGTCACTCCACCCGCTGGTGGTGGCCATACATGAACTAGAGGGCGGGCCCGACACAGATAGGGCCCCGATACAGGGAGCGAGCAGCACCCACAACACTTGAAAAATGCCAAAGGTGGATGGACAAGATATCCTCTGGACCACATGGAAGCACGCAAGTGACTCACACTCCTCCTAATTTTGTGTATTGTTGTATTCTTTTTCATTTTATTTTAAGTAGGGTTTTTATTTCATATCGTTCTTTCCTTCTCACGAACTTCTACACGTCTCTATAGACTTTGTGGAACCCAGCCTTTTGGTTACTGTTTGACTGACGAGTTGGGGTAGTTCGACAGTGGGGAGAGACACTAGGGAGGGCGACAGACCTTTTCCTGCCAGTAAGTTCTGTCGTGAAGGGAGGTAGAAGATGGGTCTGATGGGGGAGGAAGGTGGGGCGGGGGGAGCGGGGTTCAGTTGGGGCAATTTGTTGAGTTGGATTAAGTGGGCAAGTTGTAGCAGGGGGGGTATGGGAGTAGGGGGGATTGGGGGGGGGGGGGAGGGGAAGGACAGCATGGGAGACGCATTCACTAGTCAGGCAGGTACACGCACACCACAACACATTCCACCACGGAAAGTAAGATGCCACCGGAGGTTCTTTAGCGTGCCGGGATGGGAGCACATGCACAACACACGGCAAACACCAGCGCAAGGCATGAGAGGTCGTCTAATAAGATTCCAACGCTATGACTATGGGGAACCCGGATGGAGAAATTGTACATAGGTTAGGCAATAAAGTGATGACTTGGAACGTAAATGGCCTAGGCTGTAAGATCAAACGAGGTCTGGTCAACAACTATGTCAAAAGGTCTGGGGCGGACGTGATACTCCTTCAAGAAACACACCTGCGGGGCACGAAATGCGCCTTCCTGGCACGGGGGCAGTATAAAGTCCTGGCTCACGCGGGGTTTACCTCCGGCTCCAGAGGTGTTGCGATACTGAAAAAAACATCCACCCATGAGAGTAGCACAGGTCTGGACCGATCCACAGGGCACCTATGTGGGAGTACGCGGGATGTGGGGGAGGGGAAGTGTACACGTTTGTCTCCGCTTACGCTCCGCCCAAACTGCAGGCGGGTACGCTGAAGGGAGTGTCGGACATCATCCTTAACACATCAGACACGACTCAAATTCTCGGGGGGTGGGGGGATTTTAACAATGTAATGAGCCCTGCGGTCGATAGGACGGGTGAACGGGATAGACCTCAGGTCATGACTCCACTAGCCAAAACCATGACTGCGCTTGGCCTTCTGGACTTATGGAGAGGGCTGCATCCGGACGTTAGGGCATTCTCCTTATTTTCCGAAGCGCACAAAGTTTATTCCCGCCTGGACTATATTTTCATGGCGCGGCAGGCACTACAGATGTCGGATTCGGCGGAATACTGCACCCGAGGGATATCCGACCACTCGCCGTTGTTATTAGAGTTGGGCAGGAGGAGACGGGATGGACCTAGAATTCTTAGGCTCTCGACTTGGGACCTACAGAACCCGGAAATCCTGAAGGGACTGCGAGCTGATGTTAGGGTGTACCTGGCAGACAACGTGGAGTCAGTGGACTTCAGGGTTGTCCTCTGGAAAGCGCTTAAAGTGGTGCTCCGAGATAGGGCACACTGTAGATTGGCAGAAGCTAGGAAAAAGGGCCAGGCAGAGATCCAGGCCTTAGAGACACAGGTATTACTGCTGGAGGCCGAACATCAACAAACTAAAGACCCAGAGAAACTAAGAAAACTCGCTGATGTGCAAGCCCAATACAGACAATTAGTGACGGGGGAGGCCAGGACACAGGCGCTGGCGGCCCTACATCGCATCTATGATGTAGGTGATTAATCCGGAAAGCTTCTGGCGTAGCTAAGCAGGAAAGAAAGGGAGGAGAGATGGGTGGAAAGAGTAAGGGTTGGTCATGATGAATGGGCTTGTACAGACGATAAGATAGCGGACGCATTTGCCGACTGCTATAAGACCTTTTACGAGGCCCGCAAACTAGGGTCCAAAGAGGAGGCACTGAAGTATATAGCAACCATTACCATCCCGAAGCTCGAGGAGACGGACCGTGAGGACCTGGAGTCTGACATCACGGAGGAGGAGGTTAGGGTAGCACTGACTAAACTGCGTGGGGGAAAGGCCCCGGGCCCCAATGGATTCCCCGCTGAGTTCTTCAAAAAGATGGCAGACCTTCTGACCCGTCACCTTTTAGGTCTCTTCCGGGATGCAGAGGAGGGTCAGTTTCCACTGGACCTCAGACAGGCCACGATTGTTCCAATCTACAAGCCAGGAAAGCCAGCAGAGGACTGCGCGTCCTCCCCCCCCCCCATTTCCCTGTTGAACGTGGAAGCAAAACTATATGCAACTGTATTGGCTCTTCGCTTGCGACAAGTCATATCGGGACTGGTACATATGGACCAGACAGGGTTCATCCCGGAAAGGGCGACTAGGTATAATCTCCGCAGGACGCATAACTGGCTCCGAGAAGTGGAAGGCAGAGCGGAGCCACATTGGTTCCTGTCCCTAGACGCAGAAAAAGCGGTCCATTGGCCCTTCTTGGAGGGAGTATTGGAACACATGGGATTTGGACCCAAGTACAGACGCAAAATTAGCTTGCTTTATTCAGGCCCTAGCTCTCGAGTCAGGGTAAATGGAACAATGTCAAAGGCCTTTCCCATACAAAGGGGAACCCGGCAGGGTTGCTCTCTGTCACCCTTACTGTTTGCCTTATCTATCGAGGTAATGGTCTGCGCGGTTCGACAGAATGTGGAGGTAACGGGATTTCAGGTGGGACAGGCAGAGATACAGGAGGAGAAATGATCCCTATATGCAGACGATGTACTGCTTTATGTAACACAACCGATGAACTGGACCGTTACGGTGCAAATTCTGGATACCAGATTAACTGGCCCAAGTCGACACTATGACCCCCCGAGGGCGGAATGACTGGCCCCAGTTGCCAGAGAGACTACAGATGACCGGAGAGGGATTTTTGTATCTAGGAATATTTATTACGACAGACAGACGTTTCATACGAACGCAATATTAACTGTGTTATCAGTAACTTTAAAACCGACGCAGGCAGATGGCAATCGCTCCCCTTGAAAATCCTCGGAAGGGCAGCTATGTTCAAAATGATCTCGCTCCCGAGATATCTATACGCATTCCAAAATGAATACTTCTCGGTGAAAACCGGGACCTTCTGAGAAGTTCATACGGAGCGGAGGTCCTATTTATGGTTGGGAAAGCACCCTAGAGTAGCGCTGGCGACCCTACAGAGACACCAGTATGATGGAGGGATCTCGCTGCCGGACCTAGAAGCCTAGTATTGGGTGGAACATCTCGCCCCCATTAATGAATGGGTGCATGCACCCGCCGCACACCCAACTTATGCATTGGAAAGACACACCATGGGCGCACACAACTGTCTCCACTACATATACGAAGGGACAGGCCAGACTGTTGCCGGCCACTAAAATCACATTGGGAGCATGGAAAAGGGCTTCGAAAGCTACAGGATGGGTACACAGACCTACGAGACAGACACCGATATGGGACTGCTCCTGGCTGAAAGAACTTAGTAAATTGAGAGGGTTCCGGGGTTGAAACGACATGGGTATCTCCACTCTAGGAGATGTAGTCAAGAGCGGGACACTAAAGTCATTTCCATCACTGCAGGCAGAATTTGGGCTACACCGCTCTCAGTTTTTTAAATACATACAATTGAGGCACGCATGGCGGGTGGAACAGACAATACAAGAGGCACTCCCTGAATACGCTCCACTGGAAGGCCGCTTGCTGCAGGAAAGGATCCCTGAAAAAGCTGTATCCCTGACATACAAAAAGCTGTATCCCTGACATGAATAATAGGCCAGACAGGCTGGAGGGCCATAGGGCCGCATGGGAGAGAGAAGTAGGGGAGATGGATGGCGTAGACTGGGGTGTAGTACTGATGCACCCTAGAGAAGTAGCAATTAAGTCACGTCTTTGGCTAATACAGTTTAGGATCCTACACAGGGCATACTTCGATAGAGTGCGGCTCTTTAAGATGGGGAGTGTGCCCGACCCTAGCTGTTTGCACTGCGGACATGACAGTGGAGATTTCTTGCATATACTGTGGTCATGCTCACACATTCAGGCCTACTGGGGCGAGGTCACCACAGAACTGGGTGAGGTGTTGGGGATAGACATTCCACTGGACCCGAAAATCATTCTCCTAGGAATGACCAACGATGTGGACCTGGCTCGTCCATTGCTGATATTCTTAGTTCTAGCCCTGGTAGTAGCCAAAAGGGACATAGCCAGGAAATGGGGGGGCGCCAGATATACCCCAGCTAAGGGAATGGAGAAGGGGCATGGACATATATATATATGGCGGCCGAAAGGGTCTCGTATAAAGCGAGAGGGTGCCCGAAGAAGTTCCGTAGGGTGTGGGGTAAATGGAGACATTATCATGGCCTAGATGGAGGACTTTGAGGAGTACCGAATGTGTATATGTTTGACTGATATGAGGGGGAGTGTTGCTCGAGATCAAGGGATTGTGTCTAAAAGAACTGGTGAACTGCAATCAATGGAGGGGCATCTGATCTATGATACTAGGGTACTGGACCTTGGTGGAAGGGGGGGGGGGGATATTGCTTGATGGTGACATGCTTGTTATGTTCTTTTTACTTGCTGCAAAACAATAAAAATGTTTTCAACAAAAAAAAAAAAAAAAAAAAAAAAAAAAAAAAAGAAGGACTACAGCTTTTCCCCGATCTACCTTTAGCCTAATATTATCCAAAACTGCAATGAGCGTATTCTCGGTGCAGGTATTCACTCTAAACTGGGAAGGGTCAAGCAAGTTATTATCCTCCAAGAAGGAGGAAACCTTACAGTTGACCAATTTGTCAAATATTTTGGCCATCAATGGCAGCAGTTGGATGGGGCGATAATTTGCTAGAGTAGATGCCTCAAGGCCAGCTTTTTTGGCTAAAGGGAGAATTAGTGCATACTTCCATATATTTGGGTAAGTTGCTGTTTTTAACGAAGCATTAAAAATCGGAGTAAAAAATACACTGAGCTAGATGCACATTCCCCTACTAGTGTCAGCTGGGCCAAGTCTAGCTGTTCCTCCGTTATTACATATCTCCCTCCGGAACCCGCACCGTAGTTATCCACCATATAGGGGACCCCAGGAATGATCCATATAAGCTCTCCTCATGCAAATGCCAATAAGTAGGTGCTACAGACCTGTGCCCGCCAGTGGGTGTGGACCTTTTGGAGTTCTGTAAGTGTTCAATGCATTTCTTGTAACATGGCAAAATATGCATGACAGTGCGTGAGGTAGGCATAAATTTTGCATCATTTAAAAGGAGTTGCCGAACCACTCACATTCCATGTTATCACATTGTATTGTGGGGTAAGACTATCTGTGTGCGTATTCTCATGGCATGTGACGGTAATGTGTATTCCTGGTAGGGCACATTTGCCGAAAGCTCTCATGCATCTCGTGTCCAGCACTGCTCACACTCTTGTATCGTAACCCTCCCCACCATTAATATGTATACCAAAGTTACCCGACAGTGTGAAAAGGCTCAATAAAAACAAACATAAAACAACAAAAACAACATGGCAAGCATCCGCCCCATATCCATTCAAGTCCCTGGCCATGCACCCTTTATGAGTAAATAATAATTCGATAAACTGTTGAATGGGTGAAACATGTCCACTTTGGAATCTCTGTATAGAGTGAAAGAGCAAGTGCCCATCATCTCCTTGATGCAGGCACAACTTGGAGGGCCCATCAGTCAGCCCGCCAGAATCTTAGAGGCTTACCTTGGTGCTGTTCACTCCTGCCAGCAGTCCAATTCAATAAGCTTGCGGACATGGGGCCCAGTGTGACATGAACTACAAGTCATCACCTGCCTGTGGAGTGAGTTTCAGGCCCCAGCGGACACCATCTGTTGAAGACCCAGAACCACCCGTGTCTGAGCCAGACTCTGAAGGCTGCTCCATTCACAAAAGGGCAAAAGGGGTTTGGGCTGTGCAGCAAGAACTCTTTCACAACCTGTGCCTACGTCTCTACCGCTGCCTGGCCCTGATGGACCTTAATGGTTCTCCACTTCTATCGCATATTCCCCAGTGGATATTACCCAGTGGCCGCGGTCTCGGAGGGATTCTGAGCCACTACCTTGGCATGGAGCCTGGTCCACATGTCCTCTGGAGTGGAGAAAACCTGGGCGGTCTCACTGATCAACCTGAGCTTTGATGGAAATAAAAAGGCATATTTAAAGGTGCAACTCCCACAAGCATTGTTTGACTTTCACACAGGATCCATGGAGATGCTGCACTTCTGCCATAAAGTCAGGGCACGCTGTGATCACAGCATTTTCATACTGCCAGGGGCACTTTGTTCGAAACTACTATAGCACCAGGGCACGGTCCAGATAATTGAGGAGTTAGGCAATGATGGGTCACGGTGGGGCTCTTGGTGGGACGGCCTGCCACATATCCGGTGTGCCCACCCCACTGAATAGAGTTTAGGCACGTTGTCCACTAGCACCGTTTCCATCAGTCAGGTTTCAATGAAGAGCTCCACACTGGCGCCCTTAGATCGCTCAGAGAGTTCAAGCAAAAGGACATTGTTGCACCTCGAGCCCCCTTCAGCATCTTCTGCTCTGCGGTGTATAGGGGCCACCTCCTCGCCCATTGTTTTCAGTTGAGCCTGCAACTCTTACACCATGGGTCTCATGGTGGTCATCTACCTGATCAACCAGCTTTCAATGATATGCCTTTAATAGATTTACGTTTATGGAGACTTCATCAATCCTGGTTCACCTGAAGAACTTGCTCAAATTGGGTGGAGTGTGCATGAAGACTAGCTTAGAGGTTACTCAGATTGTCTAAGGATCTGCTGTGGGAATAGAGGGCGGCGCAGGGCCATCAAGGTCTTGTGCCAGAAGCTTAGTAGTTTTGGTTTTCACCATAATTATATCCCTCAATGTGGCCTCCTCAGATAAACTTGAAAAGCAGAGGGCACGTTGCCTCCCCTTTTCTTACAGCAGCACACATCCACAGTCCACCGGGAGGGGGGCAAAAAGTGGGCCTTCGTCCTTAGTCACCAGGACCTGGCCCAGGACACTGCTGTCTTCTGGCAATGCCTGTGGCCCTTTATCTTGCAAAGGATAACTGGTACTCATGACTGGGGATTCTGCCCATTCACCACCGAGCTGTACCAGTGTCAAGGACCCCCAATGTAATGGGTAACGTAATAGGGGTAAGGGCCATCCAATAATGGCCTTGCCTAGGCAAACCACCCTCTCAAGGGCTGCCAGCACAGTCCTTGGCATTACAGGGGACCACGGAGCTGAAAACGAAGAATGAGTATTTGCTTTATGTAGTAGGCAACTGATTCAGGAGGTATGTATTCACCAAGGCTGTTCAACATTCGAAATCCTTGAGGATCATTAACTTTAGAGGCCATGAGTTTCTGGGAACAGCAGCATGCAGCTTTACCTTGATTTTATTCAGGGCTCCACTATTTTCCGGTACCTAGCATGCTCATCTCCATTTCCAGGTAGACACGGACCCGAGGGAACTGATAGCAGGGAAGACCCCTATCCACTCTGCCTGCCTGGACTATTGACCTGACAAGGGCAAACAGTGGGTCAAACACGGGGCGTCGGTAGGCCTGCTGTGCAAGGAGCAATGCTCAGCGGGCCAGAAGAGAAGGATGTCAGCATAGTCAACTCAATGTTGGAGACCCAGGATGACACACACTGGAGCCGAGCATTTCCTCTGCTCCTTTCAGGCAGCGCAGAATCTGTTGCGCCCTTGCGCCTCTCCAGCGAGAAGGACATTGCCTCCTCATCTCCGGACCAGCTTCAGTACAGTGCCACCGCACCCTGATAGTTAGTAACAGCCCCCTCGACCTTGGCTAGTCATGCGAAGGTGTCCGCTCGTCGAGGCATGCTCCCACAGATCTTCCCAGGGGCCTCAGTGGAGCAGGGGACCCCACATGTGAGGGGGAACGATCAGCCCACCGGGGCACCACAGGTAGGCTGTGAGGGGACATCTGCCCTCACTGCTCAGAGGCACTCCTCTCCTCGCGCCGTCGCTCCCTTATCGTGGTTCACACATTGTGACGGGCCGTGCCATTAAAGGCCATGCTCCAGGCCTCACCTCCAAGCAGCACCCCTCACCTCCATGGCACTGAAACGGGGGCAGTGCATGCGTGTCTCCCCCACAGTTTGTTTCCTCCTGCAAAGCGGGCAGCTTGTAAAACAACGGACGGTGGTTTGGGGTTCGATGAGGAGGATGATTAGAGGAATATTTGCAGGTCTACCTCGGACCTCGTTAAGGCGCATCTGATGCTGCCGCCATCATGGCCACACCCACAATCTTAAACACTTTATCTTGGGCCAGCTCTTCCAGTAATTATTCAGCTCCAGCTTATTACACCCATTTGGACATTCTCTCTGGATGAAGAAGCGTCCATGGAGAATACAATTAATGTCTCTACTGAGTCGACTTTCTTTTGGATTCCACCATACTCTTAATGAAGACCAGCCCTTTGCCCTACATCTCACCCACCTACCCCTTAAGCCTCTTGCAATGGACAATCCCTTTACTCCCACTCCCTACTTTTGTTATCTAGTACCGGCTCCACTTCTTATGTAAATACAGGCCTCTGAAAAATCTACTTTCCTTCTTGCTTTGGCAAGTCAGATTTAATTAGGTCAAAATATATTTAGGGCCTACCCGCCCGTTTTGACCAGTGGACAAAGTAAAGGTGTTCTGTTCAGTCAAAGTGGAGGAGCAATAAAGATGCCTTTGAATCTTATTTTTATCTAGTCACATTTGCTTTGTGTGCATAGAGAGGTCAGAAGTCAGTTTACAACGATTATTCCTTCTCAGACTGCAGAGTCCCAGAATGTTGTACAGTAAATTGCCTAACCAGCTGTACGTAGCGTGAAATGAAAGGCTGTAGGGCATCAGGTTTTTCCAAACACTCATTTAAATAGCCAGCAAGTCAACTGTGCAATCATTTTAATATAAATATAAATATATATATATATATATATATATATATATATATATATATATATATATATATATATATATATATATATATATATATATATATTTCAGTTGTTGCAAAAGCCCATTTTTTGTTCTTTTGTGTGATGAAAACGTGTTTTAATAGGATGAAAAACTTATCAAAATACTTTACTTGATGATATGAGAATTCTACATATACTGTCTGAAACCCAATTTTCACATATTTTTCATCCACTATATAGTTATATCAGTCAAGCTGCAAAGTAGTGGGAAGGTTTTTAGCCATTTCTTGGGCATTCACTGTCTGTACATGATAGTGCGTTAAATACATTACTAAAGCATGATGTTGTATTATCAGTGAGTGTTTAAACATCAACGAGAAACACTCCTGCCCCTGCCCGGATGGCAATGCTATTAGTAAACTGAGAGGCAAGTCAGGGATCATGTGCAACCTATATGTGGGCCAGATTCTTGTTATACATGGAGCAAACTTTTAACCTATTTAATCAAACAAAAGAGATTTGTTTTGTACAGCACTCAGGCTGAACTCACATATTTGAAAGTGCACTCATATGTGGGAATATAGAAAAATAAAATATTTGCCAATAATATCATAACTTGGTACCAGTTTACAGGTCAAGTACATTACAGATTGGTCGAGTAGATTATTCAAGTCCCCGGACCTGCAGGTTTAGTAACATTTTTATGATTTTTGGAGGCCTGAAATATATCCTTTTCGCATGTATGCACCAGATTTCCATGTATCTACTGTACAATTATTGAAAAAATAATATATCCATCCTTCCCAATAGACCCTTTTGTATACATTGTATATTCATTCTCTGTAACACTTGTATTGTTTAATTTAATTGCTTTGATACGCATAGGGCTCTGGTTTGCGCTACATAAAACCTCAAATGAATTAATAAAGGTGAACCTTGGCCTACATCCATGGCTTTATACAAACATTTACCTTGCATGAGCTTCCATGCCTTCAAGCCATAATTAAACCACTAGGACAAGCCCTTATTTTTAAGGCCCGTAACAGCTGCTTAAGCTTTCGTAACATGGCCCAATCAACAGTTACCACATAACAAATAAAACAATGTTGGCTCTGTACCTTTACTTTATTTGTTTCAGGCAAAACTTGCACAACTTAACAACCGAAAATACCAATTTGAAGACAGCCATCTTGACAGATAACGTGTTATTTTTTAAATCTAATTATGAGTGAATGCTCCCTAGGTTTTCTTTGTGCCATTTATAGATATGTGGTTTGTTTTGGAAAATGTACCCAACTTATAAGTTAACCTATGCAGGCGAACCTTGGTGCTATCCCAAAAAACTGCATCCTCACCATACAAAATTGATACAAAAGTAAGATTTTTTTACGTTCCTCAAATGAAGGGAATATAAAAGAACAAACCTTTAATTTGACCCTTGGTTTGTCTGGGTCTAGTGAGCTGCAAGAAAGAATGCCACAAGGCTCAGTTTTTAGCAGACTCTCTTTACATTTACCTTACGCCCTTTGCTTTTTTGGCAGACGCACAGGGAGCACAAATAATTTCTTATTCGGGTGACACCCAGCCACTATTTTCGTGGGACAGGGATGAGATGTTTTCAGGTGAAAAAATTCTGAATCTGCTTAACAGCGGTCTTTCAATGGCTTACACACCTTCATTAGCTTTAAGGTAATGTAGAAAAAACACTGAAATACTCTTCTTTGGTGTTCTAGCACAATAGGCCTGGCAGTCATTTTGGCCAATGGGTGCTCCTCCTCCACTACGCCAGGCAAGTGTGGTGAAGAACTTAGGCATTAAGTTTGATGGTGAGCTAACCTTTCTGCCTCAGGTGAAGGCTGTGGGAGGGACATATTTTGATCTGCTGACTGTGTTAAGAAAGTTCCTGCACTTAATCTCTCATCAAGGAAACAGGCAGTTCAGGCCTTAATAACAGAGGCTTGACTATGGTAATGCCCCGGTTACTTACCGGTAATCTTCATTACTTCGAGTCTATGTCTTCCTCGCCACAGTAATTACCCATGAGGCTCCGACTCCACACAGAACTCCAAGTATAAAACAAAAATACGCTCTAGTCTCCCTCTCCCTCCTCCAAGATGGCCCCCAGTGGCTCCAGCCAATCCCATAAAGGGATACAGAAATACCAACACGACCTGAAGAACCAAGCCGCAGACACGAAGCCACCAATAGGGTCGGGAGGGAAGGGAAACTATACTGTGGCGAGGAAGACATGGACTCGAAGTTATGAAGATTATCGGTGAGTAACCAGGGTATTACCTCCTCGTCCTGTCTTCCTCGCCATAGTAATTACCCATGAGCCGATACCAAAGCAATCAGCTTCATGCAAGGAAAACACTCCACAGAAATCCTGCAGAGAAACATATTTTAATCACAAGAGGCACAGATATTCCACAGAAACATACACCTCAAGGAATCCCAGCCGACAGTACAGAAGAGGCAAAGGAAACAGAACCCCCACCCCCAAACCGAAGACGATAATGGAACCTGAAAGTATGCGGGGACGACCAAGAGGCAGCCCGACAAACATCCCCCATGGATACCCCCTTAAAAGCGGCCCACGATACAGAAACAGATCCGGTGGACCGACCCTGAACAGTAAGAGGGGGAAGATCGGAAACAGAACCATAAGCCAACAGTATGGCCTCCTTAATCCAACGACTGACAGTGGACAGGGAGAGCTTCAGGCCCCGACAAGACAAACCAAAATTGACAAACAAATTGTTAACCTTACAAAAGGAAGGAGTGCGTGATAAATAAACCAACAATGCACGACGCACATCCAACAGGCGGAAAAGGCAATCCTCAGCCGAGGAAGGATCAGAACAAAGAATCGGAAGAACCACTTCAGCAGAACGGTGAAAATAAGAATCCACCCCAGGAATAAACGTAGGATGAGGGCGCAAGACTACACGATCAGACAAAATGACCAAAAATGGAGCAGACCGCAGGAAGGCACCCAGCCCACCAATACGCCTGGCAGATGCAATAGCCACAAGAAACACCACTTTGAGTGTCATGAACTTCAGGCCCACCGACTCCAAAGGCTCGAAAGGAGCCGACTGCAAGGAACGCAATACCAGAGTAAGGTCCCAAGGAGGAGAACAGAAGATAGGACGGGGACGTGGCAAAGAAAGCGACTTAAAAAGCCGAGCCACCAAAGGAGAAATTTGAACCAAAGGCAGGACATGAAATGCCCGAATGGCAGCCCATCAAGCCCTGAGAGTGGAAATGGCCAAGCCCAAAAGGAAACCATCAAGTAAAAAATCCAGAATCCGAGCAGGGTCCAAAGAAGCCAACGACAGCCTGTGACACACACATCAAGAGGCAAAGTTATCCCAATGCTTAGCATAGGACTTAAGAGTAGAAGGCCTCCGAGATTGCTGAATGACGCCAGCAACCGCAAAGAACAACCTGCACGCAACAGCGATCCCCTCTCAAGAGCCAGGCCCGCAGACCCAGGGACCGGAACAAAGGCAGAGGCAGAAGAGGACAAGGCACGAACGGTAACGTCCAGCCCGGAGATACAGCCAATTCCAGCAATAGTGGATAACAAGGACGACGGCACCACCCCGGAGCAACCAGAAGGACAACCGACCCCTCCCTCTTGATCTCCCACAATACCTTCGGAATCAGGGGAACACGAGGAAAGGCATACAACAGGCCCCTCGGTCAAAGGAACGACAGAGCGACCACACTCCAAGCATCCAGACAAGGTATAAACGTGTAAAAACTGCGGAATGCGGCAGAGGTCCAGGAAGCAAAGAGGTCTACAATCGTAGACCCAAACATACACCGCACCATCTGAACATCAAGGGTGGCAGGGACAAAGACCCCGTGGATGGAAACACACGGCTCAGACAATCCGTCACAAAGCACTCCCGACCAGTCAGGAAAAGCTCAGACAGGGACGCCAGGCACATCTCCGTCCAACAACAAACCGACAGCCGAGGCAACTGAGGGAACGTGACAGTCTGTCCGGACCAACACACGGTGACCCCGCGGAGATCCGAAAAGGTCAACAGACCCAACAGGAAGGACCCAGCCTCTCGTAGTCGGAAGAACAAGACAACACTGCCTTAGGGCAAACCCCAGATTCATAGAAACCCCCAGAGAAGTACCCTACCTCAGCAGGCCAGAATCGGCAGCGATAACCCGCAAGGGAACAACCAGAAACGTGCGGCCCCTGGACAGATGACATTCGGCCAACCACCACACCAGGACCACCCGAACCCCCGGGGATACAGGGAACAAAACACTCATAACTAGGGAACAGGGGTTCCAAATGCAACAAAAGTGCGGGACACCCACAGATATATGTGAAGGCGAGCCCATGGCACGGTCAACAAAGATGCAGACATCAGACCCCGAACCCGCAATCACAGGCTCACAGGATGAGAAGGCCTCGACAACAGGGACCGCACAACAGACACCAGGGACAGAATCCGAGCAGGGGTCAGGAACACCATCCCCAACCGAGACCCGAACAGAGCCCCAACGAAAGTAGATACCAGCGCCGTAACCAGGGAGGATATTGGAACTATCACCAGGAACCCGTGAGGCACCAGTCCAAGGCACACCTACCGGACATGCAACTCCGCCTCCGAAGAGAAGAAGCAGAGATCGAAATATCGGCGATAAAGGGAAAAACACCAATACCCTGCCCTTGCAAATAGCCAATAAGAGGAGCCAGAACCATAGTAAAAATCCTGGGCGAAGGTACCCGGAACCGAAAGGGACTACCCAGGATGCAGAAACAGAGAAACCACTGACAATCCGGGTGAACAGGCACATGAAGATAAGCATCCCTCGAGGCCATGGAGGCCAGGAAATCCCCATGAGATATCAGAGGGAGGAGCACCTGGAGGGAAACCAAAACGGATGTCGAACGACGATCGAGAGAATGCACCCATTACAATTCCATAACAGGTCTGAGATCCCATGTGCGTCTTGACACCAGAAAGAGGATGGAACAAACCCTCAACCCCAATTGATCGTCAGGCACGGGAACGACGGTCCCCTACAGAAAAAGGGACAGGACACCTCCCAAAAGAGCCACTCGCATCAAAGCGTCACTGGAACAAGGAGTGGACATGAAACCGTCTGGGGGAGCCAGGGAAAATCCAAGATGAACACCTCCCGACACCACCTGTAGCACCCACTGATCTGACACAGACCAGCGCCAAGATACCACGAAGAAAGTGACGCGACCCCTAACCAGACCCACACCAGTAGAGAACCAGTCAGGACTTGGAAGCAGGAGCGGAGGATAAGGAAGCACCCGAGAACCGGGAGCAACCAAAAGAAGGCGCACCCCGGACACGCCCCCTCCCACAAAAGGGCCGACCAGCATGACCCCACCCGGAAGGATCAAAAGCCCTCCGAGAACAAACAGAACGGAATCGACCAGCCAGTTCAGGAGCAAGGACTACACGGTCCTCCACATTCATCATCACCATCTCCAAAGGTGAACCAAAAAGCCAAACCTCAGAAAAAGGGATCGTCATCAGGAGACACTGCAGCGCAGCATCCGCCTTCCAGGAGCGAAGCCACAACTGACGCCTCGCAGCGACAGAAGACCCCGCTGCAGAAGCTGTCACCTCCAAGTAATCAAAGAGACATCAGAAATTAGGCGAACCTGCAGCTCCAACATAGCCAGAGTAGAAGAGACATTGTCCCCCCCTGGCCCAACAATTCAGCCAAAGACTGAAAACCCTTAATCAAGGAAAGGAGCGCGCAAGAGGAATAGGCGGCAGCCCGGATATAAAATCCAGCAGCTGCAAAAGTGCGACAAATCGCCCCATCCACCATACGAACCACAGGATCCGCAGGAGAGGAATCCTCAGAAACAACAGCCCCCTGAGAGGACATACAGGCCAACAATGAATCAACCTCAACCGAGGACGTGAAAATATCAGCAAAGTCCAACAGAGGATAGCGCCTTAAAAAAAAAAAAAAAAACGCGAAAAAGAGCCCATGCCCAAAAACCTTCAATACAGAAGAATGCAGAGGGAAAGAATCAGGCTCAGGACGCCGATACCGTGAAAAAAATCATCCCCCAGAGGCACGACCGACCAAGGAAAAACCCAGTACAAGTCGCGAAAGTGACACAGCACCTCCTTAAGGTCGGCACCCTGCACAAAGCGACCCTGGACATCATTGCCAGAGTCAACCTAAGGAGCGTCAACAATCCACGCCCATTAGACAGGAGGAACTGGCAATCAATCCCGCAAAGTAGGAACCACAGCAGAATTGCCCATATGCTGCAACCATCCCATATAAGGAAAAGTCACACCAGAACCAGAAACCCCCAAGGGTTGAGGATCAGTAAAACACAAAGAACCACGCACCACGATGTCCCAATACATTTTTAGTCCAAGAGACGCCGAGGCAGGAATTGAACCCTGGTCCCGGGCCAGACCTCTGCAGCAGGGTCTGTTGCTCCAACCATTGAGCCACGCTTCTCCACTGAGTGAAACAATGCACAGAAACCCTTACACCGGTCGAAAAAGGCTGGATGTTGCCAGGCAACCAAAGGAAAACACCCATGGTACGCCCCCCAATTAGGACAATCGTCGAGGAAGCCACGCGCGCCTCCCTAACGAGGCTCCAGACCCCCAACAGACAATCCAGCAGCGCGACATCAGCGCGCCTACCCCAGCCGACCACAACCATCACGGCCAGCAGGTAAGCCCAAAAACAAGAAACCGGCAAAGATTACAGTCGACTGCGTGAATCCCAGCATACAGGACGCGCGGTCGGCAAGGGGCACACCACAACATAACCTCCCGCTCAGCAGGAAGCGCAGGAGCGGCCCCAAGAAGCGAGCCCACCATGCGAACTTGCAGAATAAAAAGCACCACAAGTCCGCTGAAGCAGGACAAGGCACCTGGCAATAGAAAAGGGGAACAAACATAATTTTAACCATCAACTATTAACATCACGAAGGAAATAAATATCGAAAACTAACTTCCCCCCATCCAAATACCCAAGGGCACAAAGGGTTGCTCAAGCAAGACCCCAGCCCCACTCACCAGACCAGCAGGGAACACAGCACTCTGAGTAGTGCAGAAAAAAAAGAACAGGTCGTGTTGGTATTTCTGTATCCCTTTATGGGATTGGCTGGAGCCACTGGGGCCATCTTGGAGGAGGGAAAGGGAGACTAGAGCGTTTTTTTGTTTTATACTTGGAGTTCTGTGTGGAGCTGGAGGCTCATGGGTAATTACTGTGGCGAGGAAGACAGGACGAGGAGGTAATGCACTGTATTTGGACCTGCCTGACTTCCTGATTAGGAAATTGCATGTGGTCCAAAACGCAGCAGACTGAACTCTTCTGGGACTGCCTTGGTTAATACAGGTTTCCCCTTATCTAAGGGAACTGCACTGGCTTTCAGTAAGGAAGAGGATCCTTTTTAAGACAATGGTGTTAGTACATAGGTATCTCCATCAGTCTGGGGCTGTCTATCTTAGAGCAAGGATCGGCTTTCATGTCCCACTCAGACGTTTGCCCTCTGCCAATCTTTTTCTGTCCACAACTCCAAGAATCCAGTGGTCCAGTACGGGAGGCATGGAACAAACTCCCTCTGGAGTTACAGAGTATCTTAGCCACCTCCCCGTTTCAAAAGAAACTGAAAACGTGACTTTTTAATCAAATTTAAAAAGGGAGGTCCCTCAGTTGTTGGTCCCCTTGGATGCTTAGCGCCAGGACACTTCCCGGAGTAACAGAGCACTTTATAATTGACTGTTACATTACATTATTGCATGATGTGCCATAGGTACCCCGTACAGATAGCTTTAGCTGTCTTGTCAAAGAGCTATTGTCTCCAATACACAAAGTGGGCTTTAGGCTAGCCCTCTGCTTCTGATTTGTTGGCTTTCGTATCCATCTCAGGTTGATGCTCCTGATTCAATGTCTTTCCTCTCTTTTCTTGTTTTTATCCTGTCCCTGGAGCATAACTTCTTTACCATTGTTTTGATTCAGACTGTTTTATTTCCGTTTTAGAACCCCATGGGACTGCACTGCTGCTTTGCTTGCCCTCTCCTTCTTCTGTATACTCTAACCTCCTGCCCCCATGTGTTATTTTCCTTACCATTCCTCTGCTCTACAGTAATCGCCCCTTTGTTTTGTTAGTATTTTCTTTTTATTATTCTTGTGTAGACATGCCTGCTGCAAACCACTACTGAATCACTCGCTTATGCCCATTTGTGCAGCAACAGGCACATACTTAAATGTTAGAAAAAGATTGTCCGCTTCTTGGAACAATAAATTAATAATGAAGTATAACAAAAAATACTATAAGATGGCTATTGTGGGTTAGCATGCACTGGTGTCCACCTTGAATACTTTTTATCTTACTTTTACAAAAACTACCCAACATAACCACCTGTGTGTTGCACTCGTTCTCTCGCATGGTAGCCATCTTGGAATGGTTTATGTCAAGCTATAACAAAAAATACCTGAAAGATGGCTGCTGATGCACGCACATGCGACCTCGCACGTGGCGGCGACCCTAAAGGTTTGTTTTGTTATACTTCGACAAAAAACATTCCAAGATAACGGTCAATCCATCTGCATGCATTCACATGCAAGGCAACCATCTTGAATTGCTATGACCCATACAATATACCCAACTCAAGCAAACATCGGCATAGCCAATAGGTTTGCACTGGTGTATTAAACACAAGACATACTTGCTTTGCCTATGCCAGTTTACAATTAATTTGAGACTTAATTCTACAGCAAGTATTGTGTAGTTGCACTATTTAGTTCAATACCACCAGGTTTACCCACTTTAGCATTTGTCATAATGTTGCACGATCAATAAGGTCTAACATGGCCTTCAAATCAATAAAGTAACAGATGATACCAGGAACCTCGATCACATCCTGTCAGTGCTCCAAATGTACGAGAATATGATGATCTACAGAACAGTACCGTTTTTTGTGTGTGTAGGCCCATTCTGATCGCAAATGCCTTAATAATAACATCCAATAAAGAGCTTAGGCAATGATGTAGGATAATTTCATTTGTGTTGCTTATAAATTGCGACCATCTGATGCCTCTTCAGGAATTAACGAATTTGTTAAATCCACCAAAACAATTACATTGATAGCACTGGTCATCACTGTAGCTTAACTTTAAAGAAGGGAGACAGAGGACTATCAGTGGCAGGTGCTTGTTATGTTATGTAAGTTACCTGGAAAGCACTTTATGTAGCCCTTCGGTCACCTCAAAAATGCTGGAGAGGTGGGACGGGGCAGAAGAGAGGGAAGGCGGAAACTGGGGAGCAGGAATTAAGGGGACAAATGTTATTAAAAAGACCTTCCTGAAAAAAGCTAATGCATCACAGCTAGGTATGGTTCAGGAGTTCAAAGTTGACAGCAGAAAAGGTAAGAAGGAGGCCAGAGAGCAAAAAAGAGGGTGGGTGCTGATAGAGGATAAAAAAATAAGGGGGTGTGGGGGCGTGGCCAAGATGGCGGGGTGAGCGGACGCTTCTTCCCGCAGCTCCTCCGGCCCCACTAGGCCCGAGCCCTTTTTCGGCAGCTTCTCTTCCCCCGCTGGAGCTCAGCGGCCGTGGGAAGGGTGGCGGAGACCCTGGGGCACACATTGGTGCAACTTTGGCCCCGATCGCTCCGGCGGAGGCACGCTCGGAGACCGATAAACTACCTGCGGAGCGTCGCGGAGGCAGAGTGGAGCGGAGCGCTGGCCGGGAGGCCTGAGTGGATCCTGCTGCTGGTGTCTGGTGGCCTGGCACGGAGTTCGCTTGAATACTCGCATCAGATCGTACCCGGCATAGCACGCCGGATGGGTAGCTACCACGAGCTGCCGAGAAGGAAGATGCCTATTCTCTGATCGTGGAGGCACTCGGACCTACAGCGGTGGCTTGATACATTGTGTGAGCCAGCTTGGGATAGTGCTCAGGATCTGGGGTCAGGTCATCTGTCTCTTTTTCGGCTCAGCGATCCTGGAAAGGGCTCAACTCAGGGGCACTGACTCTTGGCATAGCCTTGGTGGCGCCATCGGGCTTGGAGGGTCTGCCCGGCTACGCCCGGCCGCCATCTTATCTTCACGGCGACGGTGACGAGGCCCTCCTACAGTGTCGCCCGGAGACAGCTCCTACACCCCTGGCCCTGCATTGCTCTTTCGTCCTGGAGGACGCTGCGGTCTGGGTCCTCCCTGTAGTGGCCAGCGCATGAACTTTGGTTAGAGGGCGAGTCGGCCTCTGCGACGGAGCTGGCCCGCCATTTTGTCCTCTGTGGCGCAGGACTCGTGGTGCCTCTACTACAATGGATGTTCCCCCCCGGCGGCACACTGCCAGCCGCTGGAGACTCATCGACGCCGATACCTGCTACCAACGCCCTGAGATCGCACATCTGATTGAGTGGAGGGCGGCAGTCTACGGAGCACGAATGTCGGGGAACCGAGGGTCGAGGAAGGGGGACCGCACCCTGCCGGACATGCTTAGCAGAGCCCAGCAACAACGAGACAGGGCGCAACCGTCCCCAAGCTCTTCCAGAACTGCAGCGGACCCGGCCGGGGGTGAGCCCCCCGTTACAAGGTCCTTCATGGAGGACCTGTTCAATTCGCTTAAGGCTGACTTTCAGACGCTGAAGCAGGAGGTGGCCAGCGAAGTGTGTGAGGTCCGCAGGGAGGTAGAAGGCCTAGGGGAGCGGATGGAGACGGTGGAGGCAGCGACTCAACGGAGGGACGAGGAGATTGTCCATTTACAGCAAGACGTTCTCCGTCTCAGGGAGCAGCATGTCGAACTCCAGGCACATAACGAAGACCTGGAGAACAGGTCGAGAAGAAACAACATTCGAGTCCGAGGCGTACCGTCCGCAGATGAAGGGGCGGATCTGACGGGCTACCTGAAGGACTTGTTCAGGGAGATTCTGGGTGAGCCCGCGGACTTCCCGATCCGAATCGACAGGGCCCACAGGGTCGGCCGACAGCGACAATCGACGGCACCTCCCCCGGACATTTTGGCCTACCTCCTGGACTTCCCAGTGAAGGAACGCATAATGACTGAGGCCCGCAAGAAGCGGCCGCTGACCTTTCGCGAACGGCCTGTGGCATTGTTTCAGGACCTGTCTGCCATCACGCTACAGAAGCGCAGGTCCTTCAAAATCGCGACGGACTTCCTGAGAGAGAATGAGACGCCGTACTCTTGGGGGCATCCCTTTCGCCTAATATTCCGCTGGAATGGCGTGCTACACCAGCTGCGCTCCTTGCAAGATGTCTGTGGTGTCCTGGGTCTCACGGCCACGGAAGAGGGTGAAGCGACACCGGGCTGGAGGCGTTCTGATCGCAGAGGGCGACGGCGATCGGCGAGACGGAGATCGGCGGCTAGTGCTGGAAGGCCGGACTCACCCACCATCAGGGCAGAAATGGCCAACGCCCTGAGAGAAGCAGCCAGGGACTCGGCCGCCACAAACGGGGTCGCCATGGCGGCGTAGATTCACTCCGGGGGGAGATGGACATAGCTTCTGCAATGCCGGGTTTGGGGGTTGGAGGGAGGGTTGGGGGGGAGGCGGGAAGAACGAGTGGCCGGACGTCCACTTATTGTACTTTCCACAGACTTGTCCTTTTTGGGACATGACTGGGACAATTGGTTGTTTGAGCGTGGGTGGGGAGTTGGCTAGTTGCCATGGGTTTGTTCTGGAGGGGGTTGGGAATTGTTTAGGGGTAGAAGGGGTACCATCCAATATCTCAAATGTTATTGCTTGGTTTTACTTTGATTGTCCTGCACTGCTGTCCTGGGCCCCCCCCCCCGCTCACGGATTGCCCGCGGCCTGGCATTTATGGTCCCTTGGGGATATGTCGACACTGAAGGTAGTGACCGTTAATGTTAAGGGTCTGAACAACCCGGTGAAGCGAAGGGCGATCTTATCTCTGCTGGAGGGGACACAGGCAGATATATGCCTCCTTCAGGAGACCCATTTACTACCCCGGGACTGTCATAGGATGCGCTTTAATAAGTTCCCAACTCAGTTTTTCTCCTCTTCTGCATCTAAGACCGCAGGGGTGGCCATTTTGTTAGCGAGTTCCTTCAGGGGGGAGGTGTTGTACAAATTTGCAGAGCAGAAGGAGAGGCTATTGGCATACCGCCTCCGGCTGGGGACGTTCACTGTTGGTTCCTTATATAGCCCAAATGACCACCAAGAGCGCTTTCTAGACTCGGTGCTGGTAGACGTGACTGCCTCCCCTGATCGACATATCATTCTAGGGGGTGATTTGAATATAGTCTTTGACTCTACACTCGACAGATCCGCACAGCGATACCCACAGACTGGGGAACTTTCACAGGCTGGGACGGCTCGAATCGCTGATATGGATTTGCATGACCTTTGGCGCACCCTCCACCCCACGGATAGGGACTATTCTTATTATTCACATGCGCACCGGACCTACGCACGGCTAGACTATTTATTGGTTAGCGGGCCGGTGTGTGCCGCTGCTACGGCGACGGACATTGGGGTCCTTTCGCTGTCTGATCATGCGCCAGTCGTGGGCACATTTGCGCTTCCGACGGCCTCCCCCTCTTGGGGGGTGTGGCGTCTTAGGGACGCCCTCCTGCATAAAAAAACGGTTGTGAAGCACATTGAGGAAGCGATCCGGGACTACCAGGCGCACAATGATAACTCGGACACCTCGCCAGCGACACAGTGGGCGGCGTTGAAGGCGGTTCTTAGGGGGGAGTTCATTTCCATCTCCTCAGCAGAAAACAGGGAGAGACAGCGCAAGAGGGAAGAGCTGACTTCCCAGGTCCGGGAAGTGGAACAGGTCCATTGCCGTACTGGAGCTCCTAGGGTGTGGAGGCAGTTGAAGGTTGCCAGGAAGCTCCTGTCGGCGTTGGACATGGATAGGGCGGAATACGCGGCGTTGCGTCTCAAACATGCGTTTTACTCGGGCGGGGATAGGTGTGGCAAACTTTTGGCAAATAGGCTCCGAATCGCGCACCAGCGTAACGTGGTGACGGAACTGCTCGGCGCTGGCGGGGTGGCGGTCTCTGATGACGCCGCGGTGGCAGAAACGTTCTGTAGTTTCTATGAGGCGCTTTACACGGGGGAACCCCCTCGTCGCAGGATGCCGCGGATTATTTGGAGTCTGTAGCCCTTCCGGCGCTGGACTCAGCGCAGGCGGAACACCTTGAGCGCAGCATTCACGTGGAGGAGGTGATATCCGCGATAGCCAGGCTCAAACACGGGAAAGCTCCGGGCCCGGACGCTACACGTCCCTGTTTTATAAAATCTTTTGCCCGGTTGTAGCCCCTATTAATTTCCCTGACCTAGGGGTAAGATTCAATTGTGTGTACAGGGAACCCTTGTTTGAAGCAAGTGTAGCCCCTATTCTCACCCGCCTATTTAACTCCTTTTCCGAGCCAGGAGCCATTCCACCGGACCTGTTAAGAGCAACGGTCTCAGTGATCCCGAAACCTGGGAAAGACCAGGCCCTCTGCGGCTCATACAGGCCTATCTCACTCCTGAATGTCGACCTTAAATTATACACAGGGATTCTAGCATCCAGATTGGCCTTGCATCTGCCGGGCCTGGTTGAGGCTGATCAAGCTGGCTTTGTGCCTGGCAGACAAACCGTCGATAACACTAAGAGAGTAGCACACATTTTGGAGAAAGCGTCGCGGATCCCGGGTGAAAGAATGCTGCTAGCGGTAGATGCCGAGAAGGCATTCGATCGAGTTCACTGGCCTTATCTCGAGCAGGTGCTCCGGAAACTGGGCATTGGAGACAAATTCTGTTCGATGGTCTTCAATTGCTATAAATCCCCTTCAGCGACGGTGAGAGTTAATGGGTGCAGCTCCCGTAGCTTTGCGATCGAAAGGGGTACTAGGCAGGGATGCCTGCTTTCCCCACTCCTCTTTGCTCTCTATATGGAGCCATTTGCCCAGAGAATTCGCCAAAACCCGGACGCGATTGGGATCAAGATGGGGCAGTATGTCCACACGGTCAGCCTTTATGCGGACGACGTCCTGTTGACCTTGGACGATCCTAGACGGGCCCTCCCCGCTTGTATTCAGGAATTAGACGCTTTTTCGAAAGTGGCTGGTTTTAAAATGAACATGGGCAAGTCGGTGGCTCTGGATGTGTCCCTGGCCACGGACACCAGACGAGATCTGCAGCGGCTTTTCCCCATGCAGTGGTCATCCTCCCTGGTGCCGTTCCTGGGAATTCTACTAGCACCAACGTTGCCAGCGATGGTAACGGCCAACTATGCCTCTCTTAGCAGGAAAATCAGGGAAGAGCTGGGCCGCTGGAGTAAGAGCTTGCTGTCCTGGCTCGGCAGGATTGCAGCGATCAAGATGACGGTCCTGCCCCAGATTCTGTACCTCTTTCGAGCCTTGCCGCTTCAGCCTCCGGTGGGCTGGATTAGACAGACACAAGCCGACATTGCACGCTTCGTCTGGCAAGGCCGTAAGCCGAGGATGAAGAGGGTTCTTTCCACGTTGGCCCCGGAGGCGGGGGGCCTTGGTATCCGGGACCTCCGGAAATACTTCCAGGCAGCGCAGCTGCGCTACCTAGTGGAGTGGAGCAGGTGGGAATCCGACAAGCACTGGCTCTTTCAGGACCAGGCGGTGGCGGGGGGCACCCTCCAGGAAGTTCCATTCTTGCGTCTGATTCATCGCCCCCCCAACCTCTATGCTTCCTTCGTCACTCGGGTCCCCTTGAGGGTGTGGGATACAGTCAATGAAGCTCGTGAACTCACCACTTTCCCTTCGCCCTTCACGCCGATAGCGGATAACCCTGATTTCTCCCCTGGGATGGAACCAGGCGCTTTCTCCCACTGGAGGGCAGCGGGCTGCCGAGCGCTCTTCCAGATATATGGACCGGAGGGAGTGGTCCCTTTTCAGCAATTGAAACAGGAGTTCCAACTGCCTGAAACGGACAGATTGCGATATATGCAGGTTAGGCACTGGGCGCTTTAATCTCAGGTGCGGGGCAATGCTGATCGCCAGATAACGCCATACGAGCGGTGGTTAGTGACCCTCGCCTCTGATGCTAAGCTAATTACCGATCTTTACAAATTAATGCAGCCCCCTCCGTTTCATTTCTATAACCCGGGCAGGGAACGCTGGCACAGGGAATTGGGAAGGACACTTAGTCATAAAGAATGGGATCGAATTGCACACCTGGCGAGACACTCTGCGTATCATACAGGTCTCACAGAAACACTCACCAAGGTGTCCACGTATTGGTATTACACCCCGGAGAGGCTACACGAAATGAATAGGCATATTGAGAAGGAGTGCTGGAGGGGTTGTGGTCGGGTGGGGACCCGTACACATATACTTTGGGACTGTCCCTTCTTAGAGGCTTACTGGAAGGAGGTTCTCGACGAGATTGATGTTCATTTTGAAATTGAATTGCCACGCTTCCCGGCGTATGTATTGCTGGGCCTCCCGAATGGCCTGATGTACCCGCTGAAGTCCCGCAGGGGCAGGCAAATTGCGATAGCGCTGGGTTCAGCGATTCAGAACATCTTGATTCACTGGCGTACCACCAGGGTCCCCTCCATCACAGGCTGGTTGCGCAGGCTATGGCATGTGCTGGGTATGGAGAAACTATCACTTATGGTGGCGGGGGACGTGGACCAATTTGATGAGTTATGGCAACCCTTTCATGCGCTTTTAACTACGGAGTTTAGGGAACTCACCTGCCCGAGGTACCTCAGACTTCTGAGACTAACGCCACCGGTGATTTCACCTGACTGAGGGGACACATGATATGGGCTCACGGGGTGGGGGGCGTGGCGGGAGGGTAGGATGCCTTATAGCTGAGTACTGGACGGGGGGAGGTGGGGGGGTGTTGGGGAGAGTTGGGGAGTTTGGAGGGAGGGGTTCTGGGGGTTGGTTTCTTGCATTTTTTGCCTTTCATTTTCAGATCTGCTTGATGGTGTCGACTGTATTCAGCCCTTATCATTTTACCATTTGATCTTTCTTTTGCAGCAGCCTTGTCCACCATCGCACTCCTAGATTTATGCTCAGCTCTTTTCACCTGAATGTATGTAACCCTAACCCTCATGCTCCCCTACCTCCTATGTTTTTTTTTGCCTTAATAAAAATGCTTTAAACCTAAAAAAATAAGGGGTGGTGCTTCTGAGAGGAAATCCTTACAGCCTGTTATTGAGTAAAAGAATAAGGGGTGGTGCTTCTGAGAGGAAATCCTTACAGCCTGTTATTGAGTAAAAGATTAAGGGGTGGCGCTTCTGAGAGGAAATCCTTACAGCCTGTTATTGAGAAAAAGAATCAGGCCAGGTAGGGCATGGGAGTAGAGAGACAGAGAAAGGGCAAGAGAGAGAAAGAAAGTGAGTAAGTGGTTAGAACTCATGATAGTAAGAGGGAATACTGTGCTTAGGGGAGCAGCAGGCTTACACCTTCGCCCTCAGACCTAAACCAATCCATTTACCTGAAGGCTCACAAGTAGAAGAGAGTTGACGACATTTGAGGTGGGGCTAAATAATGCATTTCCATTCATTTCCGAAGGTGTCAGAGCTTGAAAGATGCTACGCAAACAAATGATGGACGGAATGCTGAATAAATCATACATTCACCCCCGGTCAAGATATCTGGGTTAAATCCGTTCTTTGCTCACCATGCCACCGCAGTTTAGACCCACCCAAATGTAAAGCAGTTTTGACCTTGTGCCTCATGGGAACAGCCCAAACCAAACTGCCGAGCCAGGTCCTCCCTGGACCCGGAAACAAGCATCCTTGGATCGGTTTCTGGGTAGTACCCTTCAACAGCCAGGCAAGCTTGAATCCAATGGCACAGTGAGCAAGGTGCCCAAGTCTGGGCATACCCATCCCACGTAGGGTGAAAAGTGCTACGCAAACAAAGCTTGAAAGAGGGCATAAGTGTCACAGTTTGGGGAGGAAAGCTCCACCAGATGCTGAATGTCTTGCCTCTCCCACTCAATTAGCCAAGGGACGTCTGAATAGGCTTCCAAATTCACCCTAAGTTAACTAGATAGGTGGTATGGCTCCTATGCAAGTGGTCTGACTATGGCCGTGCCTAATGAGGACTTGGGTGAGTGCTTGGGACTTTTAACATGCAGGCGAAAAAAGGAGGGTACCGATCCCGGCTCATTTTTCTACAGGATTTCAGTGGCCTGTGCAAGAGTTTATAAGAACATGCTCTCTGTAAGGTCAGGATGGAGATCGATGGTCACCCCCTGCCCCCCATTACCCCCTCACCTGGGAAATGATGCAGGAGCCTTTAGTCTGTAAGATAATTTGAGAGTTCGAGGAGGGCGTGAAAAGCCTAGCTATGGATCACTTTTCATCTATGCACTCAGGACCTGGAACCACATCCCCTATCGCTCAGGACTGACTGAACGCTGCTCCAATTTAGAAGGATTTGAAGACTTACCTATTTAAAGAACATTAGGTCACAATGCACTAACCATCCACAATCCAGCTACCTCTCCTATCACTTGTTGACTATGCTTGGTTTTGACCCATTACAGCACTCTTCTGCCTTTTGTCAATGTTTACACAACAGAAAAACCATATTTGGATTACTTACTCAATCTAGGCCTGCGCATCATCTCTTCAAAACGGTGAAGGTGCGCCTTTGAGAAGAGGCTGGCAGGTAAATGCAATATCTGGAATAAACACTGGGACTGGTACAGTGCAGGAGTAGTATACTGGGTTTATGAGACTCTCCTATGCCCTGCTCATTAAAAACGCTGCAGTTGCTGCCCTTGGCTGAAGCGGGCACTGGAGTATATCAAAAGGTAAAGAGTAGTGTGGAGTTGGATAACTGAATCCAGCGCTGATCTTGCTGGTACAGGACAGGGAGTGCAAATGTGCTATTTGCATCTGTGACGACGGAACAGTAAGGAAGGGGACAGTTCCTCTGCATCCTGAAAGTTCCGTTGGTTGAGTTGGGAGTACAGAAAACGTACAAATGAGGAATCGACGGACTAAAAGTGTCTCATGAGAAGTTTTAGATCATGTCGAATTATTTAGTGATGGACCTATTCATTAAATGAATGATTAGGGAGGGAGACCTGCGGGACGTCAGGAATCACCGAAACCTTTTATGTCTCAGAGGAGATCAGTCATGTCGGGAAAAACCATATGCTTCGGGACAATGGAAGAAGTGAAACTGGGCTTAGAAGCTTCCTTTAGTTCCACAACTTCTGAGATCAGACTACAGCAACCTAGTTTAGAAAAATATGCTATCAAATGTCCTTTAACCTCAACTATCCTTTCTGACAAAATTATGGAAGCATTCAGAGTTGGGCAAAATGTATACATAAGCGGTGCTGTATGGACTGAACGATCACATATTGATATGGGACTGATCCTTGGCAAGACAATGATTCCGTGGTCCTGGGATACTGAGGCTGATCATTATAGTGGTGTCATAATCTACTAGACATTACATCAGACCTCCTTCCATGCTATCCAGTCACTTAGTCTCCGACCTGAAATTAAGACAGATGCAAAAAATAAACACTTTTAACACAAACCTTTGACGCTCTCTAAGCATTATGGGTAGCAAGAAAAAGTACAGACTAACTATTAAAAACTAGATCACTCTCTCTACCCTGCCTGTGGGAAAGCAATCTTGCATGAAACACTACAAGACCTTGGCATATAAGCAGTGTGGGTAAATCGGCTTATTAATAAAGATGATGGATGAAAAACAAAAGGGGATTTAAAAACATCCTGAAAATGAATTTCACTTCCAATATTGGTGCATATAACACAATCTGAACACACAACCTCGTGAATATTTTTTGTAACTGAACTTCCTCTTGTTATCTAATAACGAAACAGTTCTTATATAACAAACACTGCTTGTGTATGTATGGAGAATGTTCCTCTAACTACTCCAACACTCATTTTGGTCTGTTTGCTCTATATATGCAGGTCACGGGTAACAAATCCAGACTGGTTGCCCCAGCCACACACTTATGTTTACAGCTTATTTGTGTTATAATTGTCGTTAAATGCCCTGTTATCTGTAGCTCTAATAACAAAGGTGAGGGCATTTAATAACTAGTACGGCCCAAGGTAAAATGACTCCAATGCTATAAGAACATTCCACATACTGTGGCAAGACGTAAATTAAACAACGTGCTAATCATTCCTAGCCCGGAATAAAGGTCAAACAAAAAACGATATCGTTTCGGATGCAATTTCTGGAGAGGTTCCAATCAAGGGCAAATTGAATGTTTACCATTCACCGTGAGCTCTTCACCTCAAGGGAGTGAAGTGCGAGGACGCAGGGGTACCTGAAAAAGGCTCAAAGATCAGGTCTCTAAAAAAAAAGGCTACCGTTTAATCTCAGATGATGGATACTATGTGCCTGCTTGGAAAACTAGTACAAAGTATCTGGCTACTCACCCGACAGCCACTTTGCTCCACTGCTTGGTTGGAGCAACAATGACAGCCTCCCAAGCCGACGCGAGGCTGTACTCCACGGAGGCCGTGCCCCGAAGATCCCGGAGAGAGTCAGACAGGTAGTTCAAGGCCGAGCTCGGTAAGTCTGCGTCAAAATGATAGAAGTAGCCCACTGCCAACGCCATCACTGCCACGCAGGTCGCCTTCGTCCACATGTCTTTGGACACTAAAGTAAGCCCGACAAGGGCATATGGGCTTGGAGTAGAGATGCAGGGTGAATATTCTGACGGGTGGAGACGAAGTGACTGGGGAAAGCTTCAGTGACTAGTATGGAAGCAAGGGGCTGGAAATAAAGAGATAGAACTCGAGAGGAAAAAGGGCTCAATGATTTTTAAAGCTAACAATGAGGGAGAGGTGGTTAAGCCCAGGACTGACAAGACCGGATGGGGCGAGAGATAGGAAGGGACGAGTAGTATCGAGACGAGCGAAGTAGTCAACTGGGGGTCAGGAAACACGTTGAGAGTGATGGGTTCCGGAGAGGTGATCGAAAGGGTAGAGTGGGAAATGAATGAGGATGGAAAGGTAACAGGAGGAAAACTAACGATGGTGCGGGATGCGCTAGAGGGAATAATATGGATAAGAGGACAGCATCAAAGGAAGAAGCTGATCAGAATGAGACCGGAGAGGCTGAGTGAGCTGGCCCGCAGGAATTTCGTCGACCCCGGGCTCTGGGTAGCACCGGAGTGAATGAATACATTGACAGCAAGACACATTTCGACCAATCAGCAGGAAGAACGAGTTTCAAAGGAGGACGGGCGGCGCCTCAGAACGAGGCTAAAGACAGATTCAGGAAGAAGTGAAGTTTCGTACGCGTCCAAATGTAATGATTGGGAGAATAGAATCCTTGCATGAGGCTTGAAACGCAGAAGCGTATTCCTCTTGCTCATGCTAACATGGCGGCCATCTTTGGATGGAATTGTTAAACATCTCTTTCTTTCCGTTCGTTGCAAAGGGTCTCGTAGAGAAATTGAAAGGGATTGTTTCTATTTTGTTGCAACCTTGTACAAAAATTAACATTCACCCTGAATGTACAGCTAATTTAAAGTCAAATGTGAGCGTTATTTTGACATCACACCAAGTTTGTATTCTAATAATTGTGTATGTTTCCATTCTTATAATTGTATGGTGAGTAACAAAGAACTTTTTAAGTCTGGCATTTGGGTGAGTCCTTTTATATCGTGTCTTAGAGCAGTAAAGAGTAGAGCGTAACTTCTAACTGAACAAACCCATTCGGCGTGCCTAGCAACGACGTACATTACGTGAAAGGCACTTCAAACGGCCCTCTGAACAGGTCTTCTGACTACCGCCTGTGTTGCTTTATGGTTGCTATCTCCTTCCGTTTTGTTTTTCTGGCGTGTTAGGTCTGTCAAGTGTGAGCGCACCCAGTGCAGTCTAAGAGCATCCGATTGTGACCGAGGAACTCGACTCTGAGTAGTGCTGATATTGTGGGAAAAAATAATACACTTGGAATCCATTAATTGGCTGTTAATGTGAGGCAGAGAAAAGAGGAGAAGAAGTGGTCTCACGGCAAGACTCCTGTATAGCGCTCCAATACCTTCGGGTCGAGTTCGCACCATATAAATCTGTAAAAAAAAAATTTTAAAAAAGAGGGGAGAGGATGTGACCTTAGGGACAAAGCTGCCGACTTTAGAGCTTGGGAATTCAAAATTTGCAAACATACGTGACAAGAATTTTCAATTCTATTAAGGGCAAGGAGGCGAGGATTATGCTTTTCTCATTTCTTTATAATGAAATGCTCAGCAGCCAATATGGTTGTTGAGTTCCAGCTTATGCAAGCCTGTGATGTAACAGGCGTGCAGCGTAAGTCCCACGTGACCCTTCTAAATAAAGAGGGGCTCCGCACGTACGTTCGCCAGTTGGCGACAGTGCGCAGAGCCAGAACCATCATCCAGTGTCCGAGTGATTCTTCATAAACTGGCCGCGTGTCAGGCCTAGGCCATCCCAGGTGCCCCACGAGAGTAGGTCCCCAGCTCAAACACCCAGGTATCACCTACTCCTCAACGACACAACAACTGGCGACGAGGGTGGTCGTGCCCTCACCGTGTGTGTGTGGCGTGCAAACAGTGGATCGGGGCGGCTGCGAGCCTTCAGCCCCGGCTCGTGGTGCTTGTGCCCCTATGCCCCACACACGGCGCACGATAGAGTGAAGAACTCGGTCTCCCGCTGGTGCACAAGGTGAGCTGCCGTGAGCCCCTGCGCCCTGCTCATGCGCCTGTCGGCCTACGGCCCTCTTACCGCGTGTGCCGCTGCAGCTGCCCAGGGACGAACTCCAGCCCTGCCGTCCACCCGACCATCCCAGCGCCTCCACCCGTGGTCCCGTGCAGCGCCGCACACGAGCAGGCTGCCGGTGCGTGAATCGCGCTGCCAGGGAGAAGCGGCGCCGCGGTGCGACAAGGCCCCGACCACGCCCCTCGCTAACGCGCAGGCTGGGTGAGGCCTGCCGAACCTCACGCGTTGCGCGGGCGTGGCACCACGTGCTGGAGGACACAGCCGGAAACGGCAAGGGAAGTGCAGGCACGCATTAGCGCTCCAGTCCAGGCAAGAAGAGGGAACCACAGGCCTGTGGGCACAGTTGGGCAGAAGACGGAGAGGCCTGCCCTAAGGACTGCACACACAAGCAGTGACTGCTGCCACTCACCAGCACCAAACAAGCACTGGCCACAGCCAACTCGTCACACCGGGAGTAGCGGTCAAGAGAGCCTAATAAACATCACCTGGTACACCGCGCTCTGTGCCCCAACACCAGAGTCATGGCCACGATACCCCCCATTGAGCCCTTCGTGGTGGAAGGCTTGCAGTCGTCGCTAGCCCCTAAATGGAAGGACTGGGTAGACCGATTGTTAATCTTCTTCGAGGCTACCAAGGTTCATAAAGAACAAAAGAGAGCCATGGTGCTCCACTTAGGAGGCAAGGACGTCCACAATATTGCCAAGACTCTACTTGAGGCCACGCCAAAGACTCATCACTCACTCATAAACGCCCTGAATGCCTACTTTGAGCCAATGGCTAATCAGGATTATGAGAGGTTTATCTTCAGGCAAGCCAGGCAACTGCCGGAGGAGTTGCTGGACACGTATCACGCTAGGCTGAAACACTTGGCATCGACATGTGGGTTCGCGGACGCTACCGAGGAGATAAGGGGACAAATAATCCAGGGCTGTGCCTCCGCCAAGCTAAGGGAACGAATCCTGGAGGAGTCTGGAAAGCCCTTAGCCGATATCCTGACTCTGGGTGGCACTAAAGAACTGTCCAAGGCCCGAGCAGCCCACATGGAGGCAGCCCTCCAAGCGCTGGTAAAAGCCGAACCGGTCAACAAGATTCAGGTAAAATCACCGACGAAGTGGAACAAGAAGGCCCCTGGGAACACCGCGGGAGCAACAGGAAAGTCCTGTGGATACTGTGGAGGCCCACCACATCAAGCATCGGAATGCCAAGCCCGAGGGAAGCGGTGTTCAGGATGTGGTCGATTTAATCATTTCGAAAAAGTATGTCGATCAAAGAAATTCCGCAAGCCACGGCAAGTGGTGAATACCTTACCAGAGGGTGACCCAAGCCAGAGCGACATGGACGACGACGAAGAAGAGGAGAGGACGGTGCATAAAGTGCACATGATTGGCACAGCCACTCGACGCACCAGAAAGCTCCCCCAGTGTAGCATCAGAGTAGCAGAGAAAGAGCTCATGGCTGTGGTCGACACAGGAGCGACCATCAACCTTATGAGTGCCGCCCTCCATCAGACAATGGATCCGCCGCCAACCCTGAGTCAGTCTCCCATCACCTTATTTGCATACGGCCAGGACACCCCTCTCAAGATCAGAGGAAAATTCAAGACCGTGATCAACCATGGAGACAGGACTGTCACAGCCAACATTTTTGTGTCGGAGGATGGGCAGGGCATGCTACTTGGATGCAGGGCCGCGGAAGACCTTGAAGTCGTCACATTCGCATTCGGAGTTCACCAAGAATTGGTACAGTTGCTCATAGCTGACTTTTCGGACATCTTCAAGGGCATTGGAAAATTTACAGGCCGTAAAATACACCTCCACATTGACCATGCTGTTCAGCCGGTAGCTCTGAGACATCGCCGCATTGCTTTCCACCTTAGACCCCTTGTGGAAGAAGAACTTAAGAAGCTAGAGGCGGCAGGCATAATAGAGAAGGTGACGGGGTGTCACCCATTGTAGTCACCCGAAAGCCGAAACAACCGGGAGCGGTCCGGATTTGTGTAGACATGCGTCTTCCCAACGCTGCCATCAAAAGGGAGCGCCACATCACGCCCACAATTGATGACCTAATCGGAGAGATGGCAGGAGCGTGCTGGTTTTCGAAGCTAGACCTGCTATCCGGATACCACCAATTGGTGCTCGACGATGAGTCACGGAATATAACAACATTCTCGACCCACGTGGGACTTCGGAGGTACACCCGACTCAGTTTCGGTGTGTCCAGCGCAGCGGAGGTCTTCCAGAATGTGATCCAAGAACTGATTACTGATATACCTGGTGTAATCAATGTCAGTGACGATATCATGTTACACGCTCGCACCATACCAGAGCACAACCAGCGGCTGGCACAGGTATTCCGAAAGTTGAGGGAAGCTGGTCTCACCCTACACAGGGAAAAATGTGAATTCCTGAAGCAGAAGTTACAATTCTTTGGGTACACATTCTCCGCCGAGGGGGTTAACCCCGATCCCGAGAAAGTAAAGGACGTCAAAGAAGCTGCTCCTCCCACCACCGTCACAGAAGTCCGCAGCTTCCTGGGAATGGTTAATTATTGCGGGAGATTTATCCGAGACCTTGCTAATCTCACACTCCCGTTGAGAGAGCTCATGAAAGACTCCACGCCCTGGAAATGTGGGCCGGAGCAAGAAAAGGCGTTTAATGACATCAAGGCAGCCCTCTCAGACACCACCACCTTGGCATTCTTTGACCCCCGGAAACTAACCCTCGTGGCAGTTGATGCTGGTCCAGCCGGACTAGGTGCCGTCCTGATGCAAAAACAGCGGAATGAGGAAGACTGGGCCCCGGTTGCATTTGCCAGCCATTCACTCACAGACACTGAACAACGCTATTCCCAGATTGAAAAAGAGGCAATAGCAATACACTGGGGGTGTCGGCACTTTCATCTACATCTGTACGGAAAGCCATTCACCGTAGCCACGGATCACAAACCATTGGTCGCCCTTTTCTCGGGGACCTCGACGAAACCCCCACCTCGAATTGAAAAATGGATGCTACAGCTCCAGTACTACAACTGCCGGGTGGAGTACCAACCAGGATCGAGAAATCCGGCGGATTACCTCTCACGACATCCGAGGGCAGCCACTCAGGCGGAAATGGAGGATGCCGCGGATACGGAAGCCTATGTCAGGTGTCAACATCGCGGAGGCTACTCAGAAGGATGACTGCCTACAATGGGCGCGGAAAGCCCTTCAAAGTGGAAATTGGCACCGGGCCAAGGAAGATTCTTATCCGCACTTTTAATCCTGATAAGGGTACCACAATTGGTTCTAATAAAGTATTTCTTTCTCTTGGCACCCCTAATCAGTTTTAACACACGTCCTTACTGCACTAATTTTCGTCGCACGCACATCAGATCCACGAGGTGTTCCTCCACACACAGTATCACTTATGTATGTTACTCGTACATATTTACGTATTATGTTGTACGTCTTGTAACGTGGAATGTATTATTTTTTTCCCCTCCCTGATGCTCCGCCCTGTATGTGGCTACACCAGGGCGTCTGTAGCAGGCCCTATGATGAAGCATGTCACATACTTCGGTATGTGAGTGAGAGCAGTTTTTTCTAATTTGGGAATTTCCCTCACTTATGTTGGTGAACTCTATATACCCATTTGTATGTGATTATAGTCCATTTAGGGGTTTCGGGGTATTGGAGTATAAACGATTTGGCCCTCTCCCCTTTTGCGTGTTCAATAGTTTAAGAGCGGCAGCTTAGCCGCAGGGGTTTATAATTACATTTTCCTTCTTGTATTGGCAAGTTCGTGGCACACATCACTTCATTTGACCTCCCTGGCCTCCACTTATCTTAAACCTTCCTTTCTTTTGTCCTTTCATTATCTTGCTTTACCCAGGCAGTACTGTAGCGGGACAAGAAATAACAAACTTATTATTCCAAATACTTTGACATTATACCAGAGTCTTTTGACTGTATATACAACCATCTCCGTCATGGCACTGATTCCGGGGCTATCTTTTGGGGATGATATTGTGTCTGACATCCTTGCAGGGCCCTCACTTTTGAGAGACAGCACAGTAACAGCAGTTCTAGCACAAGGAGAAGGTTGGGACACTCTTCTGGAGCTTAAGAAAACACAAGTGAAGACCATCCTTCATGGAGCCATACTCACAGAGTACCTAAGAGTGAACGCTGCCCCAAGGGGCCTTTTAGTTACCAATGAAGCCCTCATTTTTCTCGAAGATGAGGATTTTCGACGAGATTGGACTTTAGTATCCTGGAAATGCACCAGAGACTGGCTGGTCTTAATCATCCGGACAGCCAAACGATTAGCAGACGCCCTCTTAATTAAAATCCAGGCGACAGAGGCGGGTCTACAAACTGACATTGTTATGACATCCTTTAGCCAGAAACTTGAACAAACCAACACTGAATTAGAAGAATATAGAGACCATTTGATTCACTCTAAAATCTCCAAACTTCAAAAAGATCTGAAGAACTTTTCAAGAGAAAAAGTTTATCCCTATACATCCAATGAATATGCTAAACAAAAGATGTCAGAGGGTAACAGAAGCAACCAACAGGGCCGCCCTCGCCAATACACCACGAGTAGCTCAAGTGAGGAAAGTGGTAATGAACATCAACCCAAGAGAAGAGGACGAGGTCGGGGTAATTGGAGAGGTCCTAGACCACCATTTTTTCACCAGCCCTTCCTACCTTACCCTAACCAGGCTTACAATTGGCCGATGATGGGTTAGCAAACCCCAGGCCCATTCCAAAATCAAGCGTTTAACAACCAAGGATTCCAAAATTCGGAATTTCAAAACCCCCAATTTCAGAACTTTCAGGGGCCTTTTTTAGGGAGACGCCGTGGAAAGGGATGTGGCAAACAGAAACCACCAACACAGGTGAATTGGTCCGACCAAGACCAGGAAATCACCCAACGGGTAACCAGGAGTATGGCACAGGGATCGACCCCGAGTACGAGCAGAGAACAAGTCTAGTGGTGAACCTGTCGGGACATCTCCTCACTCCCATGGAGGAACAACTTTTGAACAGGGGATTGGGTTTCGTACCTACCTACCACCCAGACCTTTTCAAACTCCGACAAGATCTTGCTGTTTTCTTTCGGAATCTAAGATTGAAGGTATTTTTTGAAAACCGTAATCCCAATGAAAATAATACTGGCGACACTCCCTTCCGTCCAAAATCTACATTCACACCACAACTGGCGCTACTTCCCCCACAGATTGCGGCCTTTGAAGAAGCAGTGGTTCACAATCTGGAAACTTCCAATTTGAATCGCTCCGGACACTACTCTAATTTATCCAACTGTGAGAGGGAAACATTGAGATTACTAGGTAATAACAGAGAAATCATTCTGAAACCCGCGGACTAAGGGGGAGCGATAGTGGTAATGGATATGGCTGTTTACCGCCAGGAATGTATTCGCCTCCTTTCTGATCCTAGGACTTATCACAAGCTCAGAGATGACCCTACTGAAGAGATCTCAAGAGAAATCAGCAGCATGGTGGAAGAAGCAAGGACCAACAATTGGATTACTGAAAAGGAAGCCGAGTTTCTTGTCAACAAACATCCTAAAATCCCCTATTTTTACTGTCTTCCGAAAATACATAAGACAGCGAGGCCCCCTCCCGGTAGACCCATTGTCTCCGGGATGGGGTCTCTACTTGAACCCCTTTCGCAATTTTGCGACTTTTTTCTTAAACCGATGCTTCAAGCCTTACCCACATATCTGAGGGACACTCTGGATACTCTAAATGTATTGAAAGATGTTACGTTTGACCCGGATCAAGAATACCTGATAGGGCTAGATATAGAGGCCCTCTATACAAACATTCCTCAACGTGAGACATTGAGGGTCCTCGAGTCTCTGCTCTTTGGAAGAGATTGGTCTTTTCAAACTCCACGTGCCTTCATTTTACATCTGGCTGAGATAGCCCTTACTAAAAACTTCTTCGAATTCGAAGGGGGTATTTACCTCCAAACCCATGGCAGTGTTTTTGCCCCCAGCCTTGCTGGACTCTACGTGGGGGCATTTGAAGACACTACAGTTTTGGACACAAATGGACCTTGGTCGAACAACCTGAGGTTATGGAGACGTTATATAGACGACGTCTTAGTGATAAGGAGGTGCGAGAGAACATCTGCGGACCTTTTCCTGGAGTGGCTCAATGCCCAAAATCCGTTCCTCCATTTCACTTCTACAGTCACCAAAACCAACTTGCCTTTCTTGGACCTAATGATTGAACCCAGCGGCGGCTTTCTGAAAACTAAAGTCCATCATAAACCTACGGACAAAAATGCTTTGAGAGCTTCCACCCACGCTCCTTACGGGAGAATTTACCAGTGGGACAATTCTTCCGTATTCGACGGAATTGCTCTAACAAAGACAACTTTACTGAGGAAGCTAAACGTCTGACCTCGAAACTACAACAGAGGGGGTACCACACCAGAGTCATCAAGAAAGCAAGGAAGAGAGCGCTTAACGCCAATCGTGAAACTCTCTTGTCTATAAACAGGAGGCCCCAGACAAAGAAACCTGTTTTTGTTTCTACATTCAACACGGCATCCCAACAGATCAGAAAGTTGGTCTTAAAAAACTGGAAGATTCTGAATACAGGGGGTATGAAAATTGAGACATCCCTATTTTCCTTTAAACTGAGCCAAAACTTGAGGGACCTCCTGGAACATACCAGACCTAGGGATCCAGGAGTAACAAGAGAGAACCTCACAACAACAGGCCTACCTAGAGTGACGGGTCACACTCGTTGTGGCGGGTGCAGCGTCTGCCATTTGACGAGTAACTCTACCTCCATTGACCTAGGACTCCACACTCCCTGGGAACAGAGATCACACACCAATTGTAATTCCCAGGGCGTGATTTATCTTCTGACCTGTCCCTGCCAAAAAATGTACGTAGGGATGACCAGCAGTAAAGTGCGGATAAGAATCACGGAGAACCGCAGTACCATAAGATGCGGCAAAACCAATACGAAACTCACGTCACCCTTCGTTGAGCAAGGACACAGCATCGAAGACATCAGATGGACTGTGATTGAAAAGATAAAACTCAGTAGACATCACCTGGAAGACCAAAGAGTATTATTACAACGAGAACAACGATGGGTTTATCGCTTGAAAAGCCACGTAACAGGCCTAAATGATGAGATCCCGTGGCAAACATTATGGAGACAACTATGAAGAAATGATCTCCATAATGGTGTCAATGGTAGACAGTCAAAATATCGAGTTGTAAATATCGACTTACCATAATATCGAGTCTGTAATATCGAAGGAGCATAATATCGAAGGCAAGAATATCGTAGGACAGAATATCGACCCAAGGTAAGTAATATCGAAATACTTAATATCGATGTAAGTAATATCGAAGTTAGTAATATCGATAGCATATATATCGATGTTAATAATTTCGATGACACTAATATCGATATTTGTATTATTTTATAGTTTTTTATTATGTATGTGTTATATGTTTAATTTAAGTATTTAAAATAATTACTATTATATGTGTATACATTTTCTATAATAATATAGAAATTTATAAGTAAATTTGATGTTTTAGTACCGGAGCGGGTTGTGGGTTTATAGGGGAATAGGGTGGGAAGTAATTTAATTATGGTAAGTTGATTAATAATTAGTAGGATTAATTAATTAATTATACTTATTTGCTAATTAATATTGATTAATTGGGAAATAATTAATTGATTAATTGATATATATTTTCTGTAGCGGGATGTGGGTTTATAGGGGAATAGGGTGGGGAGTAATTTAATAATAATTAATTAATTAATATATGTTTTTAAATATTTATAAGTAATTAATTGGCAAATAATTAATATTAATTAATTAATTAATTAATATAATTTGGTACATATTTTAAATTAGTAATTAATTGGTAATTAAATAATATTAGTTAGTTAATTACATTATTAGAGTAATTTATTTATATATAATTTTTAGTTACTGTTAATTAATTAATTGGGGAAAAATGATAATAATTATTAAATTATATTAATTACAGCTTATGTGCTAATATATTTACTTTATTGTTATTGTTAATTAATTATTAATTGCTAATTAAATAATATTATTTAACTTTGGGTTAAGGAGTATTTTTAGGGTTCAGGGTCATTTTTGGGTTTTTGGGTAAAGGGGTATTTTGAGTGTTTAGGGGCAGTTTTCAGTTTTTGGGTAAAGGGGTGTTTTTAGGGTTCAGGGTCAGTTTTCAGTTTTTGGGTAAAGGGGTATTTTTAGGGTTCAGGGTCAGTTTTCAGTTCATGGGTAAAGGGGTATTTTTAGTGTTCAGGGTCAGTTTTCAGTTCATGGGTAAAGGGGTATTTTTAGGGTTCAGGGTCAGTTTTCAGTTTTTGGGTAAAGGGGTATTTTTAGGGTTCAGGGTCAGTTTTCAGTTCATGGGTAAAGGGGTATTTTTAGTGTTCAGGGTCAGTTTTCAGTTCATGGGTAAAGGGGTATTTTTAGGGTTCAGGGTCAGTTTTCTGTTTTTGGGTAAAGGGGTATTTTTAGGGTTCAGGGTCAGTTTTCAGTTCATGGGTAAATGGGTATTTTTAGTGTTCAGGGTCAGTTTTCAGTTCATGGATAAAGGGGTATTTTTAGGGTTCAGGGTCAGTTTTCAGTTCATGGGTAAAGGGGTATTTTTAGGGTTCAGGGTCAGTTTTCAGTTTTTGGGTAAAGGGGTATTTTTAGGGTTCAGGGTCAGTTTTCAGTTCATGGGTAAAGGGGTATTTTTAGGGTTCAGGGTCAGTTTTCAGTTCATGGGTAAAGGGGTATTTTTAGGGTTCAGGGTCAGTTTTCAGTTCATGGGTAAAGGGGTATTTTTAGGGTTCAGGGTCAGTTTTCAGTTCATGGGTAAAGGGGTATTTTTAGGGTTCAGGGTCAGTTTTCAGTTTTTGGGTAAATGGGTATTTTTAGGGTTCAGGGTCAGTTTTCAGTTCTTGGGTAAAGGGGTATTTTTAGGGTTCAGGGTCAGTTTTCAGTTCTTGGGTAAAGGGGTATTTTTAGGGATCAGGGTCAGTTTTCAGTTTTTGGGTAAAGGGGTATTTTTAGTAAATTAATTATTAATACTTATTGTTTAGTACATATATATTATATCTTTACTGTATATATTTTTATTTATTAATTTTAAACATTATTAGATACTTTTAAATATGTTTATTTTATTTATTAGTGTTATATACTTACTTTTACATTTATATATATTAAAAAAAATTGATATTTTTAACATCGATATTTTTTACAACGATATTATTTTTTCGATATTTTTGTACTTACCATGTTGTAGATAGGATGTCGATATTTTTGCCCTCGATATTGTTGACTCGATATTCTTGTAGGTCGATATTTTTGTAGTCGATATTCTGTCATAGATCCGGTGTCAATATCATCTCTTGTCCCAGACTCTTCCATTTACTCGTGTGTATATTCCAGTGAATTATTAACACCCGGGGGACACTAGACGACACACTACCACAGCAGTTCAGGAGAGACAACATTCTGACAGGTGGTCATGGATCTAGGTTCCCTTTATCATGAAGGGGATAGTGAGTTATTCATTTGGGTACTCTGTCAGTCCTAATTCCCCATATGAACGGGTCAGCTCCATTCTAATAAGTCTACCCAGTAAACAATAACATAAATAAATATAAAATGAATACTATATGAAACAAAATAATAGCAGTTACTGCGGGGTCAGCGAGCATTATATCATCCCATATTATTGGGACTTATTGTGCTGCCAGGGTGAGGTAAGATTGTGACGGGGGATATTTACCACTTTCCCCTTCTTTCTAAAAAGGAACAAGCGTTATCTTTTACCTTCACTCAAGAACATTATACACGACACAACACTCGCTAATTCTGATACGCCCTTTTTCTTAAATGTGCTGATACAGTCCATACCCCTGAGGGCGCTATGCCCGAGAGCTAACCAATTGCCTTTTTTACATTAACGCTGGGTTAAAACTATCCCAGCTTTACGAGTGTCTACCAATTCCAGCGCGAGTATTGTACTCATATCTTGTTTATGCCGACAATACACCAGAATTACTAATACACCCCCTCTGGGGTTAACTGCGAAATAAGTGAGAGATACACATATTTTTTGGCAAATACATTCATACCGCGTGCAACGTGGTCTTCCGCACTTGAGGTTCAGCAACTGGATAGTCACGGTTGTTTATGTAAAGAAGCGGGAGGAATCACGGGCCATTTGCAACTACAATTCCCGAAGGTCCATGCTGTTTACCTCATCGACATGGCGACGTCGCTATGGCGGTGACGTCATTCCCCAGCGACGATTCCGATCGGATAAACAGAGGAATGGACACCGCGTCTTCCATCTACGCGGTGGTTCTCCGTCTGACCAGGTGTATGCGGGTCTAGCCGGACTGAACGGTAAGACTACCGGGTGAGATGCCTATCGTTACGGCGTCATAGTGTTGCGTGCTTATCTAGGTTCCTGATCGATACTGTGACCTTATGCCCCTATTCGGCTATAAATCCATTTATTCCCTATATTGGCATAACCGTTCAAGTGCGATTTTCTGAAAAGTCATCTCTGGCCTCACACGAACAGAGCCACATTCCAGCATGACTCTCTGCTACTTCCTTTGCGACCAATTAGTGCAATGACAGAGCAGCAGTCACTATCTGATATTCCTAGATAACACTCCGTGTTCTTCAACAAGATAAAAACTTAGCAAACCTGGAAATCCCCGCTTGCTATGTTTTGATTAGTAATGGAACTCTAATGAGCAACTGATAACTGTCACTTCCTAGTGACATCTTTAATTGACGTCTTATGTCCAGCAAACTTGCGTCAAACCCGGCACCTGTCAGGTATAAATATTACCAACGTTGCCTTAAGCAATGAGAGAGATACGAGCTGTGAGTTCGTTGCCTGTTGCTGATGCCAGCTGCCTGCATGACCCTGTGTTGGTAAAAACTAGCACTCTGTCGCTGCAGCCTGCTATCCTGTGGTGGTGAAGCTGCTGATTACCATTATCGCCGCTACAGCGCGACCTATGGTGCAGTACGCTTGAGGAGCCGAGCAGCCGTCCTCTGCGAAGACATCCAGCCGATTCCAGCTGCCCGCGGACGCTGTCACCCCTCCTTCCTCGACGCGCTGAGAGAAGCCGCTGCATTTCTCGTGCAGAGAAATCCAGTCCCGGCGCTTCCGGTTTACCCTCGTGGGTGACTGGGATATCGAGAGAGACCCCTGAAGGAGATACCAATCCTCCATCATTCTATTCAGAGGTATGGTGTTGACTAAACCCTTAGACGAGAATTCTTGAAACAAACCTTGGCAAAACCAACTTAACTTAAAGCTACTTACTTACTCCCCCTTTCACGTGTTAGGCTTAGGTCAGGCACACTGGGGTAGGCTTAGTTAGAAGCATCAGTTGAGTATGTTAGCCTAATGTATATATGACTGTATATATGTTTTATTACTTTTAAACCATTGTATGGCTAAGAAACCATATCAATGCTTTTACAGTTCTATTTCGCAATACTTATCTTACTGTACGTACTTTTTATAATAACAGTTATTGCAATTGTGGCAATACATTTCTCTTGTACGAGAAGAAAGACTGTTCAATAAATGTTAACCCTTTATTGATAAACGCCCGTCTCTCTATTCTCTACATCTCGTGAAAGTAAACTGCACTAGACTGACTGAGTGAAATCTATGTCTATTGTTTCACACGACCCTAGAGATCGACTCTTGATCTGAGGAGCAAAGTTGTCATGTTGCACGGTTGTTGGAAAACTGAATCCCTTCTTGTCTGTGCCAAGGAAGCTGATCACTTCCTATGCAGAGAAGAAAGTTTCCAGTGACCTCTGAGCTAGTTGGTAACACAACCCAATTAAGTTTAGCATAGTCAGTGGAGGCCTGGAATATAAGCAGTTCCACGTCGATACTACTGTTTATGTTATTCCAATGCGCAGGGCCTAGTGGGAAACTAGGAACTACACTACATGGCGCCCAAACGTTTGGTAAGGCGATAAACTAACGCAAGACTTATAGAGTAACTCAGTCGTGCATATTTCACACCCCTTTCTCCCGTAAATACTCCAATAGACGTCTGGAGTGGGTGAAAGGTTAAAATCCGCCCGACCTTAGTAGGAAGAGATTCCTATGTAAAGCTCTGGTTTATTCAACGTTGAAGGATACAGTGTTCCAAAATATTGTGCACCTAATCTTTGTCTCCTTGGAGACCTACTCTGCAAAAACTGCATTTATACAATGTCAGTAGAAAACAACGGCACCGCTGGGGCCGCAGCAGATGCGACTCAGCAAGGTCCCGAATACACAGACCCGGGTGCTATTATCATCCCGGTCCAGTTAAGAAGATCTATAACTTTAAAACTTATAGAAAACGGACTGCCACCTCAAGGTGGTACAGTAATTTTCGTGATAGAGGCTCACGAGTATCGGCAGACAGAGGTATTCTATTCATGGATAAACTTTCCAGCGGTAAACGCTATAACACAAGAGTTTCACTATTACAAAATAGAGGAACCTCCGGGAGAGTACGCTCCTTTCGAGGAGATTGAAATCCCACTTAAATTTCAAGAGCACCTGCTCTGGTTTAATGGCGCCCTAAAACACAATGATCACATAACCAGGCTCGGTCCACTAGGTAGACCAGGAGCCACGTGGCCGGTTCTAGCCAGCTACACACCACATCCTGACATTGCAAGAATGTCTAGAGAAGAGCTGTTAGCACAGCTAAACACATTAATAAAAATACATAGGCAATTAGTCCAATATGTAATACGGACTGCAACAGTCCAGCCAGCTGTTAATACACCACAGCTGACCCCTCATCAGGGGAACACAAATAAAATTACACCACAGAACATACAGTCATGTCTTGGTAAAACACCCGTAAAACGGGAACAAATTCCTTTCTGGTTAGCCCAGAAAATCACTCAAATAGAGGCAGTATTTCCTGATACTACCCCTATTGAGAAACACAGAATCTTGACCATCTGCCTTCCTATGGGAATCGCACCACACGTGGAGGACTGTGACACTTGGGGTACAGTCTTTGCTTCCATTTACACAAAAACACACAGTGTTCCGTCTATGGCGGTAATACCAGAAGTGCTAAAACAGATTCAAAATGAATTCGGTCCAGAGCCCGCTTTAAATCTAGGTATGAAATTACTAAAAGACTTCAAGCAGGTCACGGCTATATTATTAGCCAACATTAAAGGAGAAGCAGCATCTGTGGCGATCCGCCAGAAGTTGAGGGAAACAGATATAAAAGATCCTGTTGAGCTTGCAAAAATCATAGAAAAATGCTATGAAGAATTAGGTAGAGACAGCTTGGGTGGGAAACCAGTTAAGCCCCAACTGCTCGAAAATCCTGAAAAATTATTTATTAAAAATAATTTAAACACTCCTAAAAAGAGCTGGGATGGAAATAAACAATCCACTCCCAAGGAAAAAGTTTTCCAGTCCAGAGGAAGGTCTCCTCGACGGAGGGAAAGAACTCCGACTCGAGAACGCCAGTCTCCCCAGAGGGAGCCCTCTGAGAAAAGATATAACCTTAGAAATAGGGATAATCTAAAAAAACCTGATAGATATCAAAGTATTGATACACGTCCCTCTCGATCTTTTCCACAGAATTCGGAAAGAAGAGGACGGTCAGACCCAGGAGAGCACACCAAGTCCAAAGGCAAGGAATCTGCTCAAAATAAGAAATCTCAATTTCAGAAAAAGAAGGTAGCCAGTATTAGAGTAATCAACCATGCTGAGAATACTGAGGACACAGTTGAAAAACGGGGAGTGGGCATTGACAATGTTGGACAGTGCAGCAGAAATCAGTATAGCGCGCAAGATCTTGATGAGTCATCTGGAGACAGTGGACACGAATGAATACATTCAGGTTGAAACTGCCGACGCCAGGCTTAGCGAGCCCCATAAAATATACGAAATAACATTGCGTATGGAGGGTGATAAGACTAGGAAAATTAAGGGTCTATTTTGGGATAAGCTCTCAAAAGGCTATGATATTCTGTTAGCTGAAAAAGATTGGCCCCCGGAGTTTGTCAGGGAGTGCCCTCGTGGCGAAGAAGTGATTATGCCTGCCTTCTCGAATCACATACCGATTCACAAAAAATACACATATGCAAGGAAATGGGCAGTCGCCCAGGCACCTGCATTGTATAAAAATCATGTAGGATGGGATGAGGATTCACCGCCTCACAAAATCCAACTAAAAAGTGAACCAACTGCCCAACGGCAGTATCCCATAAAGCAAGAAGCTAAAAAACAGGTCAGGGAGATCTTAGATCAACTTGAATACCAGGGGGTGATTGAAACATGCACCTCTCAAATGAACAATCCTTTGTTTCCTGTCTCCAATCCAGACAATTCATATCGTCTAGTTTTGGACTACAGACACCTTAATACATGTTGCAAAACTTTTGCAGTACAAAACTCACATAGTGCAGCCCTAATGAATAACATAGTTAGGAAAAAATACAAAACAACATTAGACATTTCTAATGGTTTCTTTTGTCAAAACATTGCACCGGAAAGCAGATATTTGACCGCTTTCTCCGCATTTGGGTCACAGAAAAAATTCTGTCGACTCCCACAGGGGTTCAAGAACAGCCCAGGACTATTCTCAGCTACGGTAACAGAGTTACTACAAATCTATGATGATGAAGCATTATCTTACGTAGATGATATTTATCTCACAGACGACGACTTGGATACTCACTTGAAAAGAGTGAACACCATTATACTTGGGTTCGCAGCAGAGGGTTACAAATTCAACTTTAAAAAGTCCCGAATTGCCCATCTGACAGTACTATTTTTAGGGTACGAATTATCAAGTGAAGGGAAAAGCCTAGCGGACAACTTCTTAGAGAAGTGCGCTGTACTCCAAGCTCCAAAAACGCTGAAGAATTTACAATCAATACTAGGTTTTCTGAATTTCGGAAGAACTTACATACTAAATTACGCAGAGAGGGTTAAACCTCTCTACGAACTAATAAAACCTGATTTAAAACAAATCAATTGGACTCAAAAACACACAGAAATTTTGAGATCACTGCAAACAGACATGTTAGCAAAAACAAAATTAGATACACGTGACAACACGATCGATCTTGTAATCCGAGTCATCTCAGGAAGATGCGGATTCACGTACCTGACCTCTAATGAGGGAGAAAAGGTACCTATTTCAATTAAATCTCACTTGTACACACAAGCAGAAAAAACATTCAGTCACACAGTAAGAACTGTGAACGCAGTGCATATCGCATTAGCAAATGAACGAGAACTAGCACACGGCAAACGGATTAATATCCTTACAGCGGAATCCGCCTTCGAGGCGCTATTCAGCCCAGTAAACTTGCCTACAATGTCACTGGACCCGAAATGGATACAGTGCATAGACTCTCTAGGAGCGCAATTTGAAGAACTGAATGATTTAGAGTATGAAGAAGAATATCCTCTGCCAATCGAAATCCTGCCTCTCCCACAATACGCTTTTATAATCTATACAGATAGCTTTGTACAGCATTTCAACGTAGAGAGCAAATCCTACAATGCAGCGTGTGCGATCATTAAAGGTCGTTGGCTGTGCGGTAAATTCAGACCGAAAGTAACAAAAACTGAATCTGTAAGAAACTGTTCGGTTCAGAGAACTGAAATCAGATCTTTAAAGATGGCGCTCGAAAATGCAGAACGCGAATTCCCCACACTTATAGTGTGCGATTCTCATTTTTGCGTCAATTCTTACAACAACAAACTGCAGAGTTGGATCGAAAACGACTACAAAGATGACACAGGTGCCACAATAAAGCATAAATTGCTCTGGAAACAGGTAGCTCTTTTACACAAAGAACTACAAAAGACTCACGTGATTCACGCACAGAGTCTTCAACGTGATGGCGTTCACGTTGCAGGGAATTCATTGGCTAATACAGCCAAAGCGGAAGCAACTAAACCGGCTTCCGTAGCCACAAAAAAGCGTACAGATAAGTACATAGACGGGGAAACCATGCTGGCAGTAAAAACGACCGTAAAAGGCGACTGTGCAGCACTACCCGTAAACTATCCACTCAATTATGCATACATAATCGATGCAAACTCCGTTCCTTTTGCTCGAATCCCTGGAGTGGGGGATAGAGTAATTCCAAACACGAACAGGAGAATATTTTTAATAGCAGACGCACACATGGGTTTGGGTCTACGGCACAGAGAGATCAAGGAATCACTGACTGAATTACAATCAGTATTCTGGTGGCCGGGAATGAGTGTAGAACACCAAATATATGCAAACAACTGTGAAAACTGTAATAGGGATCGCAGTAGTGAACCTTGCTACCAGCTACCAGTCAGAAAGAGCGTAACGCTGCCTACACCCCACCCTGCGTCCTATTAACAGTTAAGGCGAAAAGCACTTAAAAAATGAGGCCACCAGCGCTCGGCTGACGCTAGAACGGTTATAAAAGATTTGCGAGTCTTTATCGGCACATACGCAATTACCACATTCCATTCTGACCAGGGTCCTGCTTTCAGCTCTCGAGCCTATAAGGAGGCCATGGCCAGCATGGGAATTGGGTTGCGGTATTCTTGTCCGTCGCACCCCGAAGGGAATAGTGTGGTAGAAAGAAAAAACTGGGACATAAAGCAATCTATAACAGCGAAGGTATTAGGTTCAGGCGCTGGGTGGGTCAAACATTTAATAAGTGTCCAGACTAGTCTTAACAACATGCCAAGAAATTCTCTAAAAGGTTTCAGCCCATACGAACTATTGTTCGGAATTAGAATGAACGTTCAGGACCTCGATAGTCAGATGTCAGTGGTACAAGAAGAAACAACGCAGTTTGATGTAAAAGACCGTTTGGCTGTTTTACAGGAACTGAATGAAACAAGAAAATCATTAAGCAACATAAAGTTAAAGCAACAGCCAAGTACCACTGACGAGGCACCACCCGCAACAGCCCCAGCAAGGCCTGTCTGGATTCCAAAGATTGGGGATCTAGTCAGAGAAAAGATCGCGGTTAAGAAGGAATTTGGGCCTTCTTACAGAAAAGCAGTACCTGTCTTAGCAGTCAACGGAACAAGATCAGTTGTGCTACCGCCCCTTGCTGGTAAAAAGGAGAACAGAGTTGTGTCCATCGATCTGGTAAAACCACAAGCATGTGGCCTATAATCAACAGTAGGCCCAGTGGACTCCCAAGAAACAACAGAATACCCAAACTTGCAACAATCCAAGAGGTTCAAACTGAAAGACTCATCACATTCGATCAGCCTGCAGTGCACAATGAAGGACTATGCAATAATGCCATGGAACTCGTGCCTCTTGAAACACAGATTGAAACAGTTCGTCAAGAAACAACACCAGTCTACAATGATGTGGCATCAGAAAGTGCTACCGATAGACAGATTGAAAGAACAATCCCATCAATTGACAGAACTGCCTCTGGTTATTTCATCAACTTCGATAACTTCTCTGAAGCTTTAAATGACCCCGAAGTGATGCCAGAAACAAAAAAATCTTTTAAAGAAAAAGCAACGGAACTCTTTCATCAACTGAAGGAAATCTACCTTGTTTCCCCTTGGCTAGAGTTCTGGTTCGGTCTAGGTGTATTTTTCCTCCTGCTTTGGCTCATCATGGTACTGTGTTTGGGAAAATTCATTGAAGGAAAATATATTACAATGGACACAGCAAGTCAGAACATCAACCTAGTCCTGAAACCACACAGATCATCCCACGTGAAGAAAAGAGAACTGTCAACAGTAAAATGTCACAGCAATTCCAATACCTGGTGGGGTAGTATGGGAGAAAACAGACTATGAGATCTATGGTCCGGTCGAAATCCTGAAGTATCCTCATCAACTAAAGGTTTCCTTAAGTGACTTTGTGACACCAAGTACATTCTCTGATGATTGGGACTTTAACAGTATTAATGACATGATGTCTGATTTAGTAATGTCAGCTAGATTCACAGATCATGATTATTTACAAGGTTCATCTAGTTATGAGCAGTTATTCTGTTACACCCATTATGGGGATCATTACTTGCATAAATCTGCACAGCCTAGAAATGTTTTTATGTATAATCAATGGGAACATTGTTCTACACCACCTAAAAGCAGTTCTAAAGCATTTTTTGAGAAATTCAAATACTTCTCAGGGTTTAACACCAGTGATGCAGAAACGTTTTATTATAAACTGTTAGATAAAACAGGAATGAAAACAATGCTGACAAATTCTAAATTGATATATTCAGAAGCATTTTATGACAAAATGATGACATTTGGTTTTGATTATTGGAAAAATAATATTGAAACGAAAACAATTTGGGGTACAAAAGATTGGCAGGTGCAAGGCATAGAAGCACTATTTAGAACCTGCATGATACCAGAACAAATGTTATTTTTAAATGACACTGTACACCAAACATCTTGTCTTGGCCTAGCTAAGAACAAAGACCTTAAAGCACCGTCTATTCCGAAGCCAATACCTGAAAATGCAACAGCTGATATTGAGTTAGACGAGTCACAAATTTTACATTTCAACAGAACACATCCTGATTGGAAAAAGTGGTTAATCTGGCCTACAGACACAAATAGCTGTCAAGATAGGTTCCTGAATAAAACACAGGGGTTAAAAATGACCAGATTAGACCCTAGATACTCCCAGAGACAACATCCAGGGATTATAACAACATACAGTGTAGGGAAACTCTGCCTAGAATGGCTAACTACATCCACACTGGCTGAAATTAAGCAACACTTGTCTTTATTAAAAGATGGTGCTGATTTGCGCGACTTCATTCTTGGACCACGCAAACAGCGTCAAAAGCGTTTCATAACGACCAGTATCTATGCTGCTTACAACGAGGCTTGGAAAGTAAAGCAAATTGAAACTGCTGAAAAAATACGAGAAATTGATCGTATTAATTTGGAGAAATCACTTTCTGTGGTAGACAATGGGTTAATGACTCTGTCTTCCAGAATATATTCTTTGGACAATATTGTATCCTCTGCCTTTGATGTGATAGACAGAGATTTGCTAATGTTACAACATGGCCAGTCTCAATTACGCTCTATTATAGAACTAGGCTGGACGCTGCAAAATCTTCGTTCAGGCTATGTGCCTTGGCGTTTAATCAACACAATGTCATTATTTTCCAGTTTTAACCTTACTGATAAACAGATCAGTTTGGCACAGAAAGGAGCAGACTATACAATCCTGAGCATCGAAAAACTCGAGAGATTACCATTGACAATGTCAGAGAGTCCTGTCATTGAATGGATAATACACGGAATTATCACAATTCCGATAACAACTTTCCGATTTCATAAATGCCTTGAGTACATACCTGCTGGCCAATATGAACAATTGGGTAAAGGATATGTTAAATCTATATGGAAATTACCATACACTCATTCTTGCTATAGTGACAGCGACAAAAATGTATTTCTTAGTGGTGACAACTGTAAACACTCACTAAGCGGTATACTTTTGTGTCAGGGTATTAATTTACACGGAGCATGTGATGGAAATTCAAACAACCTTTCATGCCACCAGCTAGTCACACCTGCAACTCAGATAGAGCCCTTCTTTATGCAACTCGCAAACGGGAGTTACATTCTTAGAACGGATCACAGGTGTTGTGGCCTCGCGCCCGGAAAAAGTTATCTAGTACAAGTAACGTCCATGGTCAAATGTTGTATGCAAGCATTGTTTCCGAGCGGGCCTCCAGACATAGTGACTCCCCTCTGGCCTTGTCTGATTCTCTATTCTATACGAATTGATACATTAAGCAAAATGAAATCTGTGCTTTTACAGACAACAGTGCCTATAACGTCATCTAAAGAGACGTATGATCTTCTAGTCGCAAGGACGGCTACTGAAGTCCATGACCTTTTATCAACAAATTGCCCCGTGCATTTCGTAGAAATTTTCAGCCAACTCCTTAACATGTCTAGTGCAACAAGCATCCCAGGCATATTTAAGACAGTCTTTACGGGACTGCTAACACCCTTCGAGGCAATTTTGGGAATCTTTCCTAATTTTGGGCACTCCATCTTTGGCGGAATTCCACTATTTTTGGGACTCATCGCAGGGATTCTATTTTTGACCCTTCTGCTACGTTATGGCAAGCCTCGGCTCAGACATAGCTCCCATGGGAATGGAAGAGACAATCCTAGCAATGCGCTACAGGGACAGGATAACTAACGTCCTTGGATTGGCCAGGCTGAGAGATCTAAACATGACCTGGTTCCTTTCATTCAGACCGATATGGCAAAATTGCATTTTACCTGTGCTACGGTGTATGCTTTGCGGCGATGAATGCGTGTTGGACATCTGTCTTTCACTTCCATCAGCAGTACCAATGGACGTCGATACTTTGCTCAGTCCAATAACGGCTCACGCATTGTGTTGTCCCCAGCGGCTACCAATCCTGATGACGGCATTTGTGGAGACTCCTGTGCTACAGCCAAGTGGTAACAGTGGAGCGAGTGACAAAAGCAACATCATCCAGGTACAACGTTCTGTGAGCATTGCTGGTCCTGCCTTTGATGACAGCAATCATTCTCACACCTGCCAAGTTACAGCGCTATCTAATTTGGTTGAACTATCACCTGAATTTGTAGACCAATTCTTTGCGAGCCTGTCTGATACGATGTTCTCACCCACAGAGAAACAATAACTTTTTGAGAAGCTTTCCGACACACAGCGTTCCCATGAACTCTGAATTCGGCCTTCAGTTTTGATCAACAAAAACTGCCAGGAGCTTTGGAAATCTATTTTCTTTGAATTGGACAATTTAAAAAAAAATAAAATATTGACCCTCTCTTTTTGGCACGAACAATTCTTTGCTTAACGTAAAAACTATTCTTAGAGAACAGAAGCTTCACACTTCTATTTCTAAACACATCTAGAGACATAACAACATTACACCAGCCTCTAGCGCACATGTTATTACAATGCATTTTTATGTGATGATTTATCTCGCCCTTCTTCTGTCAGAGATACTTCATGTGTAATTCCTTTTGCATAATCGTTCATTGATTTCATATGCAATAATTTTTGAATGATTACTATGCTTTAAGAAACGTACAGTACCTAAATTCCATGTATTACAAGTACGCCTATTTCGAATGCATTTATGTATTTTGGGGTGGGCAATGTTACACATACATCTAATTGCTTTAGTTTTAGTAATTTTGATGGACATGAAAACGTGGAGTGGGTGTTGCGTGCTTATCTAGGTTCCTGATCGATACTGTGACCTTATGCCCCTATTCGGCTATAAATCCATTTATTCCCTATATTGGCATAACCGTTCAAGTGCGATTTTCTGAAAAGTCATCTCTGGCCTCACACGAACAGAGCCACATTCCAGCATGACTCTCTGCTACTTCCTTTGCGACCAATTAGTGCAATGACAGAGCAGCAGTCACTATCTGATATTCCTAGATAACACTCCGAGTTCTTCAACAAGATAAAAACTTAGCAAACCTGGAAATCCCCGCTTGCTATGTTTTGATTAGTAATGGAACTCTAATGAGCAACTGATAACTGTCACTTCCTAGTGACATCTTTAATTGACGTCTTATGTCCAGCAAACTTGCGTCAAACCCGGCACCTGTCAGGTATAAATATTACCAACGTTGCCTTAAGCAATGAGAGAGATACGAGCTGTGAGTTTGTTGCCTGTTGCTGATGCCAGCTGCCTGCATGACCCTGTGTTGGTAAAAACTAGCACTCTGTCGCTGCAGCCTGCTATCCTGTGGTGGTGAAGCTGCTGATTACCATTATCGCCGCTACAGCGCGACCTATGGTGCAGTACGCTTGAGGAGCCGAGCAGCCGTCCTCTGCGAAGACATCCAGCCGATTCCAGCTGCCCGCGGACGCTGTCACCCCTCCTTCCTCGACGCGCTGAGAGAAGCCGCTGCATTTCTCGTGCAGAGAAATCCAGTCCCGGCGCTTCCGGTTTACCCTCGCGGGTGACTGGGATATCGAGAGAGACCCCTGAAGGAGATACCAATCCTCCATCATTCTATTCAGAGGTATGGTGTTGACTAAACCCTTAGACGAGAATTCTTGAAACAAACCTTGGCAAAACCAACTTAACTTAAAGCTACTTACTTACTCCCCCTTTCACGTGTTAGGCTTAGGTCAGGCACACTGGGGTAGGCTTAGTTAGAAGCACCAGTTGAGTATGCTAGCCTAATGTATATATGACTGTATATATGTTTTATTACTTTTAAACCATTGTATGGCTAAGAAACCATATCAATGCTTTTACAGTTCTATTTCGCAATACTTATCTTACTGTACGTACTTTTTATAATAACAGTTATTGCAATTGTGGCAATACATTTCTCTTGTACGAGAAGAAAGACTGTTCAATAAATGTTAACCCTTTATTGATAAACGCCCGTCTCTCTATTCTCTACATCTCGTGAAAGTAAACTGCACTAGACTGACTGAGTGAAATCTATGTCTATTGTTTCACACGACCCTAGAGATCGACTCTTGATCTGAGGAGCAAAGTTGTCATGTTGCACGGTTGTTGGAAAACTGAATCCCTTCTTGTCTGTGCCAAGGAAGCTGATCACTTCCTATGCAGAGAAGAAAGTTTCCAGTGACCTCTGAGCTAGTTGGTAACACAACCCAATTAAGTTTAGCATAGTCAGTGGAGGCCTGGAATATAAGCAGTTCCACGTCGATACCACTGTTTATGTTATTCCAATGCGCAGGGCCTAGTGGGAAACTAGGAACTACACTACAATAGTAAGACCGTTGAACGCCGTTGTGTGTGACCATATGATTTCTGTGAGTCACCTGGTTCTCCCGTTTTTTTACTCCGTGTAGATTGTGTTCATGGGCAGAACCCCCCGGGCGGCCACCAGTTCGAGTTTGTGAATCCCATAAACTCGGTGAGTCTACCTGATTAATTGAATTATCTTCAATGGAATTTTAACCTCTACTATTCTTTTATAATGTTTCACTACCTGCCCTAATTATTGGGAACTCATGGATAGGTTGTTAATGGATGCATGGAGTCCCGGGTTGGGACATTGCTTTGTGAATGTGTCACCAGTTCTTGCTACTTACTATACCTCATAATCTATTATTGAAGTATATGTTGTGGGTGGCTGAATATGACCACCCCGTTTTCATTTACATTCTAATTAGTGTGTGTGTGTGGAACCTATTTGAAAATCTCATTATTGTGGAGACAAACCTGAGCACGTTACGAATCCTCAGGATGGAATTGAGATTTTTTCTGAGAATAAATCTTTTGTTGGGAGGGACGAGCACTCACCCTCACCTAACTATGTCCTTTACTCCTTTCCAGTGAATGTTTTCCCATCATTTTTGGGGACATTTCCTTCACTGATTTAGAGACACACCCAGAAGAGTACGGATCCCTGAGACCTACATCTAGCTGGGCAACCCAATGATCAGACTAAGACATGGGTAACCGGTGGATTTGACTGCGACAGTCCTGAAGAAGACCGGAGTGACCTTTCGGGGCACAAAGAAAGCGGTCGAAACATGTTGACTCGAGCAGTGGTAGGAGGGAAGTCTTGAGAAACCTCATTTTCTCACCAAGACATTTTTCCCATCCTTTCTTTCCTTTTAATCCTGATAAGGGTACCACAATTGGTTCTAATAAAGTATTTCTTTCTCTTGGCACCCCTAATCAGTTTTAACACACGTCCTTACTACACTAATTTTCGTCGCACGCAAATCAGATCCACGAGGTGTTCCTCCACACATGGTATCACTTATGTATGTTACTCGTTGTACGTATTTACGTATTATGTTGTACGTCTTGTAAAGTGGAATTTATAATTTTTTTCCCCTCCCTGATGCTCCGCCCTGGATGTGGCTACACCAGGGCGTCTGTAGCAGGCCCTATGATGAAGCATGTCACATACTTCGGTATGTGAGTGAGAACAGTTTTTTCTAATTTGGGAATTTCCCTCCCTTATGTTGGTGAACTCTATATACCCATTTTGTATGTGATTATAGTCCATTTAGGGGGTTTGGGGTATTGGAGTATAAACGATTTGGCCCTCTCCCCTTTTGCGTGTTCAATAATGTAACTGGTACTCATGTACAGTACTCCAATACTTTCAGGTTGAATTCGTGCTAAATAAATCTGCAAAAAAAAACTAGCATTTGCAATACAGTAAGTCACATTTGCCGTCATTTTGAGCTATTGGCATTGTAAATACCAATGCCTTTTATTTATGTATTTTAAAAACCTGTAAGCCGTGCTTAAACACGCACTTTATACTTACAGTTGTTGCTGACGAGAAGCAACGCAGGCAGTAACTTGTTGGAATGGTGATCCCGAATAGAGGCGGTGCCGAGGGAGCCATCGTCGTCGGGATTACGATGTCTCTTTCAGACAGCCTTTTCATGGCGGTCCAACTGCCATGAAAAAGCTGTCAGAAATGCCGCTGCCCGCGTGCCACGCAGGGGGACATTGGCAGGGCAGCCACCCTAGTGGCCATTAGTCGGAGCTCCCCCACCCCGTACCCGGGGCTAGGAGGGCTGGCTCGAAGAGCTCACTTGCCCCTCCCCACGGTCGCCATGACGCACCTCCTCGTCCTGTCTTCCCGTCCCATTCCTTAACAGTGAGCAGCTAGTCTGCTCCACAGAAACCTATTACCTAGCCGAGCTTTTCGCACTTCCCCCAAGGTGACAATAAAGGGGAAACATCCTGTTCTTTTTTTGTTCTGCGTTTGCAGTTTCCTTCATGCCTCGCTGAGTTGTGGCTAAGTGTTCCTTTCTTTATTTTTATATTTCAGTTGGCCTGCTTTAACGGCTGCCTTATATATTGCTGTAATTGCCCTGGACTCTCCGCTTGTGCTGCCTGCTGTGCCTCTGTGGTTCGCGATCCGCTCTAGTGGCCGCACTTACCTGATGGGTATTGTCTCCGCGGCCTTCCTTAGCGACCATTCTCCTACTTGCCGATCTCGCTGCGCCCTGCTTTAGCGGGCGGGGGTTGCAGCAGTGATTTACTGCAGCACGTGTGGTCCACGTTCCCAGTTTCCCTGGGGCAAAATTGGGACAGCCGGCTGCTTTTTCTAGCGCCCGCCCCATTTCCTGGTTCCGCGTGAGCTTCGGGACTTCGTTTGTTTAAAGGGGGTCCTTTTCATCGTGCACCCGTCCTCTGTGAGTGCCTGTTCTGTTGCTGTTTGCGGTGTCTGATCCCAGAGTCTTTCCTGTGTCTATCATGGACTCGGATGCCTCTTCGTCCACTTCTCCTTTAGATGCCCTGCGCCTGTTGATCAATGAGGCGGTGGCTGCTGCCTTTCGGGCTCTGGAGGCTGCTGGACCTCCTGCCATGGTGCCTCGTGGGTCTGTAGATCCGCAGGTCGCTCCTGATGACGAGATGATTCCTGATGTGGAGGACTGTGTCCATGGGCGCTTTGTTCAGGGTGCGGAGCTCTGACTTGTTCGCCCATGTATAGGATGATTTGGGATTCACTCCTCCGGTATCGGATGTCCTGGAGGATGACTTCTTTACGCAATATCACCAGCCAACTCCGGAGTCCTTCCCCTTGCATGGTGCTGTGCTCAAGGAGATGGATCATGAGTGGAAGGAGGTGGATAAATCCGCCTTCCCTCGCTTCTTGTCTAAGCTTTAGCCTTTGTAGGGTTTTGCTGCTGAATTTCCACAGGCCGTCAAGGTTGACAACTTGATGGCTGGTTTTTCCTCTCAAGGTTTGGTCCTGTCGGATGACACCCTTCCTGCGGACGCTGTGGATAAGCGTGTTGAAGGTGCGGTGAAGCGTTCCTATGCTGCTTCCAATTTTTCTGTCAGGGTGACTGCCTATTCTAATTACATGGTCCAGTCCCTCCTCAAGGATTTTCATGCCCTGTCTCTTGTTGTGCAGGATGGGGAGGATGCCTCCTCTCTCTTAGCCCTCATGGAGTTGCAGGTGCAATACTTGTCGGATATTTCCTTTGACAATTTGAGTGCCGCTGCGGCTGCTTCTGGTACTTCGATAGCTGCGAGGCATCATATCTGGATGCGTTCCTGGAAAGCTGAGTCTTCTCGGCAGTTGGTCCTGCTTAAGTTGCCCTTTGTGGGTTCCAAAGTGTTCGGGCCTAAACTTGAAGAGATGGTCAAACAGTCGGCGGAGAACCGCAAGCTTGTGGCTCTGGTCTGCCCTCCTTCTCAGGGGCGTGGTTTTGGCTAACGACGTGCCTTTGGGCCTTCTACTCTGGGAGCTTTGCAGTCCTTTCGTGGCAGGGATCATGGCTGGGGGGCCCCTGTAGATTCCAAGCCCTGGGCCCCTGCTGGTGTTGCTGACACAGCTTCACAATAACTGTCTGCCTCTGCCGGTTGGGGGTCGCCTTCAATCTTTCCTGCACCAGTGGTTGTCGGTTCCGGATGCCTGGGCGGTTCGGACCGTGTTGGAGGGTTGTCGGATCAAATTCTCCTCCCCTCCCCCTTGGGTCTTGGGTCTTCCTTTTGACTCCCCTGCCCTGTCTTCCTCTGCGATGGGAGGCCTTGCTGGAAGGTGTGCGCCTTCTGTTGGAGAAGGTGGCTATTGTGGAGGTTCCTCCTCTGGAAAGGGGCTGGGTTACTATTCGATCCTCTTTCTGGTCTCCAAGAAGGATACTTTGGATCTGCATCCTGTTTTGGATCTGAAACGGGTCAATCGCTTCATCCCCCGTCATACGTTGTTGTTGTCCATCCTGCATCTGGTGCTTCCTGGGAGCTTCCTGGCATCTCTGGATCTGATGGATGCTTAGCCACCCGTCCTGATCCATCCGGTGGATCAGAAGTTTCTCCGGGTTGCTGTGGGTTCCCGGCACTTCTAATCCAGGTGCTTCCTTTCGGCCTTTCATCGGTGCCAAGAGTTTTCACAAAGCTCTTGGCCCCTCTGGTGGATATTCTTCATTCCAGAGGGCTGCAAGTTTTTCCCTATCTCGATGATTGATTGATTGTTTCTCCTTCTTTTTCTCAGGCTCTGTCGGATGTGGACCAGGTATGTCTTCTACTGGGGTCCTGTAGGTTACTCATCAATCACCAGAATTCCTCCCTGGTGCTCTCCCAGACCCTGAAGTTCCTGGGGGCTCTCTTCCGCATTGATCTTGTGATGGTGTTCCTCTCCCAGGAGCGCCAGTTGACTTTGTTTCGTCACCTTTCTTGGGTTCTGTCCCAGTCCCTGGTGTCCGCCCGTCTCTAGTTGAGAAGTCAGGGTGAGATAGGGTCCACTTTTTATCTCCTTCCTTGGGCAAGGCTGACTTTGTATCCCCTCTTGTATCCCTGTCCCACTGGGATCCTGCCTCCCTGGACTACGAGGCCTTAATCCAGTCTCTTCTGGGATTCGAATGGATCTCCAATTGTGGTTGTCCCCTAATTCTCTTTCCCAGGGGTTTGATCTTCTTCCTCCTCAGAATGTGATTGTGTTATCCATGGATGCCAGTGCCATCGGTTGGGGTGCTGTGATGGGTGCCTCCAAAGCTCAGGGTTGGTGGCACCGTTATGAGTCTCTCCAGGCCTGGAACTGGAAGGAGTTGAGGGCGGTTTAGTTGGCTCTTCAGTGTTTTGCTCCTCTCCTTCTGGGCCGTGCTGTCTCGGTGCAGACCGACAACCAGGTTGTTCGGGCTTATGTCAATTATCAAGGGGGCATGTATTTGTCTCTGTTTCTCCTCTCCAGGTTGATTAGGCTTTGGGCCGAGCAGAATCTCTTGTCTCTGACGGCGGTCTATCTTCCGGGGAAGGAGAATGGGCCTGCGGACTCTTGAACAGGGTGTTCCCCTCCTTGGTGATTATGTGTCTGTCCCCTGATCTGTTCAATCTGATTGTCCTCCGATTCCGCTTTCCTTGGCTGTATCTTTTTGCCTTGGAGGATTCTGCCCTTCTCAGTTTTGCAGCCTCATTCCCTCTAGTTGGCATTGGCGATTCCGCGGGTCCACCGGAAGATTCGGTTGGACCGGGTGGAAGTTCTTCTGGTTGTGCCAGAGTGGTCTTGTCAGTCTTGCTTTCCCCTCCTTCTGACCTTGTCTGTGTGCCCCCATTGCAGGTTTCCCCTGTGTCCCTCCCCTCTGCGGGCTCCTATTCTCAGGGTTGCCTCCCTGCGCCGCCTCCGGCTGGGGGTTTGGCACTTGAGAGGTTGAGTTTGTTGGGTCAGGGATGCTCGGTTGAGGTTGTCCAGTGCCTCGAGTTGTCTCGGCGCCCTTCCACCTTGAAGTCCTATGACTGTCATTGGAAGAACTTCTGCTCCTGGTGTCTTGGGAAGGGTCTGTCTTCTTCCTCCTGTGAGGGTGTTGGACGTCTTGCAGGATGGGTTCGTCTTGGGGCTCGCTGTCTCTTCCCTGCGTGTGCAGTGAGCTGTCATTCTTGCCTTACGGGGTTCCTCTGTCTCCTCTGTCTCACCATTGGTGGCTCGCCTTTTGCAGAGCTTTTTGCTTCAGCGTCCTGTCTCTCGCTCTCCTGTGCTTGTCTGGGATCTTCCCCTGGTTCTCCTGTCCTTGATGGGTCCCCCTTTTGAGTCTTTGGTCTTGGTGGACCTTAAGCTCCTGTCTACTAAGGTTCTTTTCCTGGTTGCCATTACTTCTGGGCGGAGGGTTAGTGAGATTGGGGCTTTGATGGCTTCGCCCCCCTTTTGCGCTTTTGCGCTGACAAGGTCATTTTCCATTCCAGTCAGTTTTTTCTGCCCAAAGTGTTTTCATCTTTCAATTGTCAGGAGTATGTTGTTCTCCCTGTTTTTTTTCAGGATCATGCCTCTATGGAGGAGTTGGTCCTCCATTCTTTGGATGTGCTGAGGGCTTTCCGCATCTACCTGGATCAGACCTCTGGTTTCCGTATGGTTGATTCCTTATTTGTCACCTACGGCCTCTCTGGGCGGGGTCTTCGTCCTTCCTTGTCCACCTTGACTCGTTGGGTCAAGGGTGCTGTGGTTTCGGCCTACGATTCTGCCCACTGTCCTCTCCCCTCTTCTTTTCAGGGTAGATCGACTAGGGGCGTCTTCTCCTCCTGGGCCATGTTGAAGGAGGCCTCCTTGAGAGTCATTTGTAATGCTGCCACATGGGCTTCTCCCCATACTTTTGTTTCCCATTATCGTCTTCATTTGGGAATGGGGGCCTCGGCTGCCTTTGGCTCTCATGCTTTGCCTGCTGTACATGGTTTATGATTTGTACTGCTTTCTGTTGAGTAAATGGACCTGTTTTCTCACATTTTCTGGTCTGTTTTATTACAATCACTGTGTGCTTGGGTATGGATTCACTGTTAAGGAATGGGGCAGGAAGACAGGACGAGGAGGTAATGCCCGGTTACTCACCAGTAATATTCATTACTCCGAGTCCGGGTCTTCCTGTCCCATTCCTGAGCCTTTCCCTCCCTCCCTGGTTTTGTTATTTTGGGTGATTGTTACCATTTCTGGGTTTTTGTTTGGTATTCTCAGGATGTTTCTGTGACGCACTTCCCCCTTTATTGTCACCTGATAGTGCGCCATGTTGGGGGAAGTGCTAAAAGCTCGGCTAGGTAATAGGTTTCTGTGGAGCAGACTAGCTGCTCACTGTTAAGAAATGGGACGGGAAGACCAGGACTCGGAGTAATGAATATTACCGGTGAAAAACCGGGCATGGGCCACCACAAAGTAGCCTTGGGGGCACATGTAGTGCCCCCTCGCACATCCATGTGCCATGCACCACATGGTGCATGGAACATGGTGCATGGATGTGCACAAAGTGCTCTTTTACACAGTGGCTTGTGCTGTGTCCCTTCCGAAGCCGCCCAAAAAATTACCACTTTGCGACTGCCAGCACAGCAGTCGCATTGTAATTGGGCAGTTAGACTGCCGCCTGCTTGTCGGGCGGTCTCTTGACCTCTACGATAGCAGGCAGCGGTCCAACCGCCCCCTATTATAATAGAGGATACATTTTCTGTAGCCAAAAAACACAATTTTAGGAATCACAGGTTGCAACATAAATGCGAAGGTCGGTGAAAAATTATCCTGGAACGTCACAATTTTTTTTCTGAAATTCAGTGAAAAGAAGACACAGCGGTTTTAAGGTCGGAGTTGTGTTTATTCGGTCCTACGTCCTCCAGATTGCTGCAGCAACTGTCGCCCAAGAATCCACGTTCCATGCTGGAATCTACAGTAGAGCCCCCTAACTAGCACAAGCATAAGCATGAGCTAAGGCAGATCCCAACACATTCCCCTTTCTTTATAATTAATAACAAGAAACAGAGGTAAAGAGAAAGATAAACAAAACAAACAGGCATAGAAAAAAAAAACTGAATAGAGGAAAAACAAATTATCACATTTTACAATCTAGAAATTTATTTTACAACAAGAAAAAAACTAAGTAAAGGAAAACAAATTATCACATTTTACAATCTAGAAATTCAAAACAAATTACCCCATTTTATAATGTTGAAATTTGACAGGAACAAACTTCAATCTGGAAGAAGCTTCCCTCAGAGGAACACGGTCAGTATTATTATTATTATTATTATTATTAAATTAAATGTATAGGGCGCACAGCTACCCGGAGGTTACCCGGCGCGCAGGCGGAAATGAATAATCTAGTTACTGATTGAAAAGCCATGTCTTAAGGCCTTTACGAAAGCTTTTGTGGCAAATTTCGTGGGGAAGGTAGAGAGTTCCACAGCGTTGGGGCCAGGTACGAGAAAGAACGACCACCAATGCGTGAGAGTCTGAATCTAGGGGCTATGAAGTTGGCTTGGGACGCGTAACGAAGTAGACGTGAAGGAAGATAAGCCTGGGCTAAAGAGCATAGATAGTGGGGAGCAGGGCCCAGCATAAAACCTTAAATTTCGTCCGTTGTTCAATCCTGAGCCAGTGGAGATCACGCAAAATGACTGTGACAGAGGAAGTTTTCTGTACCTGGCAAAGTAGCCTGGCTGCAGAGTTCCTAACCACCTGCATTTTGCGTATTAACTCCCTACTAGCTCGTAGATAAATGACGTTGCCATAGTCAAGCCTTGACATGATTAGGGCCTGGATGACTGTTCTCTGTGAAGATTCAGGCATCATCCATAATATCTTGCGGGGCCATTTGAGGATCATGAAGCAAGTAGAAGTGACCTTTGCTACTTGCTGCTTCATCGTCAGCTGATCGTCAATCATTATGCCCAAATTGCGTACCGTCTGCACCGGTTTGGGAGGTTCACCCATTTCAGGTGGCCAATGGTGCGGGCCCCAGAGATCTTTCTCCCTCCCCATGATCAGAACCTCCGTCTTTACTCCGTTCAGCTTTAACCAGTTATTGTGTGCATCCAGTTAGCGATTTTATATAGCCCTAGCTGTAGGGAAGAAATACTGGGTTTATCTTTGGCGGGTAGAGAAAAGAGAAGCTGGGTGTCATCTGCGTATGAGAAGATTGACAACCCAGCCTCTTCCGCAATTGAAGCTAAAGGGCTGACGTAAAGATTGAATAGCATGGGGCTACGTATGGATCCCTGAGGCACTCCATGAGGAGATGCATAGGTCCTGGAGCAAGGCGATGGAGAGAAAACCTGAAAAGTCTAGTTGGTGAGAAAGTTTTTTATCCACTCAAGAGCTGATCCCACGATTCCCATAGCCTGGAGTGCTTTAAGAAGGGTAGAATGAGCAATCGTATCAAAGGCGGCACTCAAAGCTAAAAGAATGAGTGCCACTGTTTCCCCTTCATCCAGAACAGTCGCATAGTTTCGGTAACTCCTAAAAGAGTAGACTCTGTAGAGTGACCGGCCCTGAAGCCCAATTGGGATCCGTGAAGGATGTTATTAGATTCAACAAATCGTGTTGGCTGTTGATTCACATGTTTTTCAAGAATTTTTTAAAAAGCAGGGAGTAGGGAAATTGGGCGGAAGTTGGAGGACTCAGTCGCATCTGCATTTGGTTTCTTCAAAAGAGATAGAACCATTGCATGCTTCCATTCTGCAGGTAAAGTAGCTTCTCTTAGTGAAGCATTAAGTAGATCCATAATGATCCTTAATGAGGAGCAGTTAAGTTTCTGAAAAATATTGACTGGAAATGGATCATTAGGGGAGCCTGATTTAAGACTATTTAAAATGGAACTAAAAGATGAAGGGTCTAAGGGTTGCCAGTTATCAATTTTGCTAGTGAATGCAGAATCAGAGATCCCGACTGGGCTAATGCAGTCAGAAGTGGGGAATGAGTTTGTTAAGTGCTGTTCTTTTTTAATAGTAAATGACTCAAGTTCTGCATGGATCTTTTCTACCTTTTCGATGAAGAACTCTGCCACAATTTGGCAGTGCGCCTCATCCAGTAACAGATGAAACTGACCTGCCGTCAGCCGCTGAAGCGGCTGTTACTGGACGTATTGCAGGTGACGAGGAGGCTGAGAGGCGGGCTGCTGCCGGGCTGCTGGCGGAGGCGGAGGCAACGGAGTTCGCGGAGTCTGCCTTCAGCAGACAAGCGGTGCGGAGCCTTTGGAGAAAACGGAGTTGGCAGCGGAGCAGGAAGCCCCGCTCAGCTGAACTACGACAAGCTGATACCCGACTGCACTGTCAAGCGAGTTCTGTACAAGGCGAGGAGGGGTTGAAACTGTACGCCCTGGAGGGTTCCCTGGACTTGAAAGTGGAGGAGGATACTAACAGCGATAGTATCCTAGGCGGTAAGGAGCAGTTTGGGTTGAAGGAGAGGAGGAGGGAAATTATGGCCCCTAAAATGAACGCCAGCGCCAAAGCCGCTGCTAGGAGGAAGGCAGCAGCCGAGTTAGCGGAATCATTGGTTGATTTAGAGGGCAATAGGAAGAAGAAACAAGGCTCTCCATCGCTAAAAAAACCGGTACAGCAGCAAGGGGCAAGCAAATCAAATCCGGATTCCCAGGGTACTACCCCAATTTCTGACATTTTTCAGAGAGTGCAAAAAATAAAGACTCCAAGGATATCAAGGCTGATGTAACTCAGACCCAGACGCAGACTATACAAAAGATTGATGTGGGGACCCCTGATAATACAGAAGGGGGGCACATTGAACAACCTAATACTGTTGAAAATATAGAGGGGGAAGAACAGCAGGGAGAGGCTCCTGAAACTGATCCTGCGGACAATGTCTCAGCAATACCCCGAGTACTACAAGAGATCCTGGAGGACGATACTGGGGGGAGTCACAGCGGTAAAAAAGAAGCCCCGAGTGAGGCATTCTTCTCAGTATCAGAGGGTGGAGAATGGTCGGAAGATGAGGAGGACAGCCTGGAACAAGAAGGCAGTGATTTAGATTCTGGCAGTGATCTGGAACAAGATGAAGGTAGTCCCCCGAATACAGCGGTGAAAACTTTGTTGAGATCGAGAATGCACAGCCAGAAGAGGGAGCAGCCGCTGACTAATACTGCCACAGATGGTCTAGGTGGGGAATCAGCGCAAATGTCCCTTCTGGAGGTTATTCACCAGGAGATTTTAGCGCATCGAGAGGAAGCAAGACAGGAGAGCCGCAAGTCTCAGGCAGCAGTCAGAAAAATACAAGGGGCAGTCAGGAAACTGACAAAGGCATGTGTGAACTTGGGAGAACGGGTCACCAATTTGGAAGACAGAGTTGTTTCTACTGAAGCGGAAGCAGCGGCTGCTTCCAATAAGGTTGATATGCAAGCAAAGCAGCTAACTGATATGCAGTGGAAACTTGAGTCATTGGAAAATAGATCGCGTTAAAACAACCTACGCATTCTGGGAATTCCTGAAGGATCAGAGGGTACAGATATGAAAACATTTGTTGTAAAACTTTTTGAACATGCCTTTATGGACTTAAAAGATTGGGATTTTGACAGGGAGGTTTAGAGAGCACATCGCATCCCTGCTAATATCCATAAGAATTTGAAAGAGAATGACAAGCCTAGAGCGATTTTAATCTTTTTGGGTAACTTCAATCTGAGGCAAGCTATCTCTGAGAGGGCGAGACCGGATAAAAAAAAGGCAGTTGATGGTTATACGTTTTTTGTTCGCCCTGACTTCTGCCATATTACGGTTGAGAGACGTTGGAGATTGCGGCAGATGATCAAACCGTTTCAGGACAAGGGTATGCAGGCCTACCTGACTAACCCCGCTCAGTTGAAGATTATCAAAGATGGAAAAACATTTTATTTTTCTTCTGAGATTAAGGCAAAAGAATTTCTGTTGTCATAGGTAGCTTAGGATCTCTGTAAAATGGTTAAACGGTTAAAATCTGCTTGAAATAGCGGTCTAATTTATATGTGAGTTCATTATATTGGCAGTTGTGGTAAATTAGTGTTCTGCCCTGCTCTATCCTGTCAAGCTTCTGCAAAAAGTACAAAGCGGGAATAGAGACAGTGGAGTGGAGTGAAACTTATAAGGTAGGGGGTCACAAAATTAAATTTAAAAAAATTAATTAAAAAAAAAAGAGGGGGAAAAATGGTTACAGGTCCTCCTCCTCAATCTGTAAAGCTGTAAACCATCACGTGCACAGACCATTGGTCTGAGCGCCTCTGAACAAGGGGGGTGGGTGAAGGGCAGCTCCAGGTTGGAGCCGGGTAAGGGGAGGGAGAGAGTGCAGAGGGAGGGAGGGGTGGGGGAGGAGAGGGAAGGGGGGAAGAAAACATTGGAAAATTACGAGATGGAAAGGATTTGGATTTGGGCTGATATCAGATACTTGGTGAATAGTCAATGTAGGAAATGTAAATACTGTAACAATGTCAGACATTAGGATATGTACTATTAACGCAGGGGGGTTAAATGATTGGAAGAAACGGCAGAGATTGAGTCACTTGGTTAGATCTAATAATATAGATATAGTTTGTATTCAGGAAACCCATATCCCCTGGAATAAAAGAAAGCTGCTGGAGATATGTGGGTATACCTTGATTGGATGTTCATCGCAATCATCAATGATCAGAGGGGTGGCTATTTTAGCTAAAAGTAATTTGGGTGGAGTGAAACGTAGTAAAACTGATGGCTCTGGGCGATGGGCATTAGCTGAAATGAATTTGGGCTTCACGCTGTGTACAATATACGGTCCGAATGAGGATGACCCTACGGTATATGATAAATTAGAAGAAAAGCTGGCTAACTGGACTACCCCGATGATAGTATGTGGTGATATGAATATCTCTGCAGACTGGCAACGGGGAAATGACTATACAGGTCGTAAACGTAAAGTTAATAGAGCTTTAAGTTCCCTGATCCAGTCTCACGGTTTGGTGGAGGTATGGGGAGAAAAAGTGCCCGGAGACCGAGGGTATACATATTTCTCCCACCCGGCACAGAAATATTCTAAACTGGATTACTTTTTTGTCACAGCGGGGGAAATTGGTAAGGTTAATATCGACAAATTACCAAGAATAATATCCGACCATAATCCCCTAATCTTGACGTATAAGGCCCCTAATGTACAGAGGAAAACATCTAGATGGACTTTCGAAAGGAAATTATTAAATGACGAAAGGTTTGTTATACACATTAAAAAGTGGGCAAAGGAATTCTTTGAGTGTAACAGATTTAGTGCTTCCAGAAATGGAGTTTGGGAATCCTTTAAGGCTGCATTAAGGGGTGAGACGATCAGTTGCGCAGCAAAACTAAGGAAAGAGGATAAAAGTAAGGTGGGAAAACTCATCTCAGATCTAGCAGAAATAGAGAGGTGTCATATTGAAGGAAATAGCTTCAGGTAAAGATAGTGGGGAGACTGTTAGTAACATGGCTCGTGTTAAGGGTGAAATCTTAAAAATAATCACACAGAAGGAGATATCTGAATATCAAACACAAAGAGCAAGGAGATACGAGACTGGAGAACAAGCTGGTGGAGCATTAGCGCTCCGCATTAGGCAAGAATCCAATCGTAATAGAATTGGGAAGATTAAATATAATGGGAGTGAATATACAGACCCAAAATCTATAATGAATGTGTTTCAGGATTTTTATCAAAAACTATACGATCAAGAGCCAGGGGTAGTACCATTTATGCAAGATCAGTCTCCCCTAACCCCAAGGTTGGAGGAGGAAGATAGGGCCCGATTAGAATTGGATATAACAGCAGAGGAGATAAAAACCGCCTTGAATGAATTGGCAGTGGGTAAAGCGGCGGGCCCAGACGGTCGACCAATAGAGGTATACAGGGCTTTGGGGGATGAAATTCTCCCCTTGCTTGAAGATCTTTTTAATGGAATAATTTGCTCAGGTAATATCCCGGACACATGGAAACAGACCAATATCGTTATATTTCATAAAAAGGGAAAACCAGAGGAGAACCCAGGATCATATCGTCCGATATCGTTAATAAACACAGACGCTAAATTATACTCTAAAGTATGGGCAAAAAGGTTAGGACGGATTATTGGCCAACTTGTTTCACCATGGCAGCATGGATTTGTCCCAGGGAGAGGTACTATGGAACATACAGCAAGGGCAATTTCATTATTCGATGCGGTCGCTGCTACGGGTGGAGATATGGCTATGATCCTTTTGGATGCCGAGAAGGCTTTCGACCGTGTGGTCTGGGAATTTATGTGGGAGGTATTGGTCAGAAGGGGTTTCGGAGAAAAATGCAGGAAAGCCATTAAAGCGATGTACATGGATCCAGTTGCCAGAATTACTACAATGGGTTTTCAATCAGATGAGGTAGTGATTAGAAGAGGTACCCGCCAGGGATGTCCCTGCTCACCCATACTTTTTTCATTGTACATAGACCCGCTAATTAGGAAGATTCTTGCATCGGATAGAATATCTCCTGTTGTATCTCATGGACATACCACCAAGCTATTGGCATATGCGGATGACCTGGCAATTGTTACCACTAATCCGCAAGCGGCAATGCAGGAATTAAGCAGTCTGGCTCAGGAGTTTGGGAACTATTCGGGGTATAAACTCAATACAGAAAAAACTATAATAATCTGTTCTAAGAACATTCAGAAAAGGGATCAAAGGTAGTCAAGTCAAGTCAAGTCAAGGATTTATATAGCGCACTACATACCCAGAGGGTCTCAAGGCGCTTGAGAAGGGGTGGGGAGTTACTTGTCAAATATCCATGTTTTAAGTTGCTTTCTGAATGCTAGGTGGTTCTGGGTAAGGCGAAGGTAAGTGGGAAGAGAGTTCCAGGTTTTAGCTGCCAGGTAGGAGAAGGATCTGCCTCCCATGGTGGTCTTGTTGATGCGAGGTACAGTGGCAAGGGCTTGGTTGGAAGATCGAAGCTGGCGGGAGGGGGTGTAGAAGGACAGTCGTGTGTTGAGGCATTCTGGTCCGATTTCGTAGAGTGCATTGTGTGCGTGGGTTAGGAGCCGGAAAGTGATCCTCTTATTGACGGGAAGCCAGTGGAGGTTTTTCAGGTGACCAGAGATATGTTCTTTACGCGGGATGTCTAATATGAGCCTTGCAGAGGCGTTTTGGATTCGTTGGAGTTTTTTCTGGAGTTTAGCGGTAGTCCCGGCGTATAGGGTGTTTCCGTAGTCCAGGCGGCTCGTGACCAGTGCGTGGGTGACCGTTTTCCTAGTTTCGGTGGGGATCCAACGAAATGTTTTTTTGAGCATGCGAAGAATGTTGAAGCAGGATGAGGAGACGACGTTGACTTGTCTGTTCATTGAAAGTGAGGAATCCAGGATGATGCCCAGGTTCCGTGCGTGGTCTGTCGGGATGGGTGCTTTTCCAAGGGCTTCTGGCCACCAAGAGTCGTCCCATGCGGAGGGGGAGGAGCCTAAGATGAGGACTTCTGTTTTGTCAGAGTTCAGTTTCAGACGGCTGTGTTTCATCCATTCGGCTACTTCTTTCATTCCTTCATGTAGGTTGGTTTTGGCGGTGCTAGGGTCATTGGTGAGTGATAGGATCAGTTGAGTGTCATCCGCGTAGGAGATGATGTTTAGGTTGTGTTGGCGGGCGATGGCCGCGAGAGGGCTCATGTATACGTTGAAAAGGGTGGGGCTGAGTGAAGATCCTTGTGGTACGCCGCAGATGACTTCAGTGGCTTCTGACTTGAATGGTGGGAGGCGGACTTTCTGGGTTCTTCCGGTGAGGAACGAGGTGATCCATTTCAGTGCTTTTCCTTGGATTCCGATATTTTTGAGTCGCTGTAGAAGGGTGCTATGGCAGACTGTGTCAAAGGCTGCGGAGAGGTCGAGGAGGATGAGGGCGACCATATCTCCATTGTCCAGTAGGGTTCGAATGTCGTCTGTTGCTGCGATGAGGGCGGTCTCAGTGCTGTGTTTTGCTCGGAAGCCGGACTGTGAGGAGTCTAGGGATTTGTTGGCTTCAAGGAAGGCGGCGAGCTGGTTGTTGACAGCTTTCTCGATGACTTTGGCCGGGAAAGGAAGGAGCGAGATAGGGCGGTAGTTTTTGAGTTCGGTGGGATCAGCTGTGGGTTTCTTCAGGAGGGCGCAGAGTTCAGCGTGTTTCCAGCTTTCCGGGAAGGTGGCTGATTTGAAGGAGCAGTTGATGACGTCTCGGAGGTGCGGTGCTATGATGGAGTCTGCTTTGTTGAAGATGTGATGAGGGCATGGGTCTGTGGGGGAACCTGAGTGGATGGAGTTCATCAGGCGGATGGTGTCCTCAGTGGAGATTGTGTTCCAGTCATTAAGGATGTTTGAGGGGGGTGGAGGTCCAGCAGATGGTTGGGTGGGTTGGTCTCCGGGTTGGTTGTCGAAGCTGTTGTGGATGTCTGCAATTTTGTTGTGGAAGAATGAGGCTAGGGAGTCGCAGAGGGCTTGAGAGGGGGTGATGTCGTTAGAGTTGGCCGAGGGGTTGGTAAATTCCTTGACGATGTCTATCTAGGAGTAAAAATCAATGCAAATGTAGGTAAAATCATTCAGGAAAATTATGGGCCCTTACTCGCTACAATTGACAAAGAGTTGAGAAGGATCGATGTACTACATTTGTCTTTGATCGGGAGGGTAAATGTTCTGAAAATGTCAATGTTCCCAAAGTTATTGTATCTATTCCGTGCCATACCGCTACTAATTGATGAAGGCTTGATGAAAAAGATGGAAGCAGTGTTTTCACAATTTTTATGGCAATATGGCAAAGTTAGAAGATCGTTAGCTCGACTTTCTACACCATTAGAGGGAGGTGGATTATCTGCACCTAACTTAAGGTTATAACATTGGGTCTGCTTATTGTTACATATGAACCATCTATTGTATTATGATGTTCCCGAAGTACTGCTTGGTACCCACAGAATCCCCACAATCTATGAACTAGTAATGGGTGAGAAGGCTAGGGGGATTCTAACACGTGAAATCAATTTCTTGTATTTTAAGAGGAGCAAAAGTAAAGTGATGTTGTCTGCGTGGGGTGCATGGAAGGCGGTGTTGAAATTTCTTAAGATTCCTAAGATTAACGGTATAATAGATCTCTGGAACTCAAGCCCATTCCTACATCTAGGACAAAACAGGAATAGTGGCTTATGGAAGAGCTTGGGCATTAGATGTCTAGGGGATGTTATGTGTAAGGATGATCTTTTAGGGTTTGAGGCTTTGCAACAAAAATTCGGTATCCCCTCGAATCACTGGCTGTTATACAAACAGCTAGAACAGACAGTGAAGGCACTAAGACCTAGGGTTTTTATTCAGGAGTTAAATCCGCTTGTGCAATATATAATGAATGGGGGTAAAAAGATTGAAATAGGCTATAATCATCTTTTACAGGGCTTGGAAGAGGATATTGGACAAATAGAAAATGCCTGGGCTGTAAGAATAGGAGATCCAGACATTGATGTGGACTATGCTCTGGCATTAAATAGGAAAGTATTAAGAGCGACCAATCTGAAAGCACAACATTATAAGATGGTTTTTAATCTCTATTACACCCCCGCTAAGTTGTTTCAATGGGGTAAAAGGGATACAGATAGTTGTCCAAGGTGCAACCAAGGTCCGGCAGATCTAATACATATGTTTTACTCTTGCCAGAATCTCAAACCCGTTTTAAAAGAAATGGAGAAGTTTCTATCGGGGCTGCTAGAGTGTCAAATTCCTCTATCCCCAACTACTGTTTTGATTGGCAGGGATGAAAACCTTAAAGTTGAACAGGAAGCCGAAGCCTTTATTTTTCTGTGTGTCGCTGTTTTTAGAATTTTAATTGCGGCGGCCTGGAAAGATCCGATAGCTCCCACATTCCAGATGTGGCTTACGAGGCTGCTCGGGACCCATAATATTGAAGAATGTTTATATAGTTTTAAAGGTAAAAAGAGGAAAAAATATGGTAAAAAGATATGGGCTCCGCTTAGTAACTGGAGGAAAATAAGATAATTGATTTAAAGAGTCCCTGCACTATCTTTTATGCGTTGTAAGGTAATGTCTTCCTATGATGCTAATTTATCTATAAGCCGTCTGGATTGTGACTAGCACTGGAAGTTGTATAAGAACTATTTATATCTGCAAATTTGTTTTAATCCTGATGTCTAAATTTTCAACATGCCTTTTTACCAGCTGATATCTGTAAATATATATGTGTTTTTTATTTATATTCTGATCCATCTCAATAAAAAAAAAAAAAAAAAAAAAGTCAACAAGCCTGACTTCCGGCCATTTAGACATATAGTCAATTAAAACAAGAGCAATCTTTGGAGAACTACCAATGAGGCCAAACAGACCCGCAATGTCAAACGCAAATCTATTTATTTATTTATTTATAAAGTTTTATATAGCGTGAACATGATCCCAAAGGATATCAGAGCGCTTTGCAATAGTTGCAATACAGTCAAAAAAGGAAGACCAACCCAAGCAAATTAAATATGCATATCAACAGAAAGGTTATGAACATAAGGGACAACTAAGGGAAATATAATTATTGCACCATAGACACCTGGGAGGGGAGCAAGTGACTAGAAAAGCAGAATAATACACAAGGCAGGATATAGGGTGTAAGTCCAGAGCATTAGAGTAGACAATCCGAGACCCTTTTAAGGTAGGTACTTGTTCATGAGGAATCTTTTTACTTCCGATTTGAAGGCAACCTTGGAGGAAATTCTGCGTATATCCGGTGGGAGCGAGTTCCAGATCTTCGGGGCAGAGCCAGAGAAGGCTCATTGGCACATTCTCTTTTTGCGAAAGATCTGTGGTTTCAGGAGGAGGGAGTTAGCACTCCTAGAAGGTCTACCCCTCCAGATAATTCAAGCATTTGCGCTAGATAACTGGGGGTATTGAAATGGATGGCTTTATGGGATAGACAGGCAATCTTTAGCTGAATTCTTGCTTCACAGGGCAACCAGTTTAGGGATTTTAAAACTGGGGAGATGTGCTCCTTTCTTTTGGTATCCGTGACCAATCTGGCTGCCGCATTCAGGGAAGCCCTTAGTTGGGCCAAGGTATATTTGGGGAAGCCACAGAACGTAGCACTGCCACAGTCTAACCTCGGCAAGACAAGCGCTTGGACTACTTGCTTGAAGTCCGCTTGTGGTAGGAAAGGTTTTAGATTCCTGAGTATCCTCATTAGGTGATTAGCTCCCTTGCATACATTGCTGATATGATTTTTCATGTTCAGGTGCTTGTCTAGGGTGAGTCCGAGAGATTTGGTTGAGTCAACAATGAGGGGGGAGCAGTTGAAGGCAGTGAGGTGGTTCATCCAAAGGTCTATTTTGGGGATGTGATTCGGGGGAGAGATGAGAAGGAATTCTGTTTTAGAGGTGTTCAGCAAAAGGTCGTTCTCAGTTAACCAGTTTTGAGTATTTATTAGGGTAGAGTTGAGTGATATGAGATCATTCGTGGAGGAGATTTTCAGATAGAGTTGTGTATCATCTGCATACATATGGAAGAGAATGTCAGTGGAATTTAGTGCATTAGCTAAGGGTTCCAAGAACAGATTGAAGAGTATGGGGGATAGGGCAGAACCTTGGGGGACCCCCATGGATACTGGCGATGGCTGGGAGAGAGAGTGGTTCACCTTAATTCTTTGGGATCTGTGATGGAGGAAGGACGAGAACTATTGCAGCACCACACCAGAAAGGCCCATCCTGTGCTTCAAAATTGCTAGGAGGTTGTTGTGATTAACAGTGTCAAATGCTGAAGAAAGGTAAAGGAGGATAAGGAGGCAGGATTCATTTTGGTCAAGCATTTTTAAAATGTCATCCATAACGTGAGTGAGAGTTGATTCTGTGCTGTGACCACTTTGGAAGCCAGATTGGTGTTTATTCCAGGAGGTGGAAATAGTCAATGTGTGCACAGAGTTGGGATTGGATGCATTTTTCTCGGAGTTTGCCTAGGGTGGGGATGTTAGAGATAGTGCGGAAGTTTTTAAGGTCTGTACCGGCTGCTGTAGGCTTTTTTAGGATAGTTGTTACCTGAGCAGCTTTTAGGCAATCCGGGATCATACCTTGTGAAAGAGACGCATTGAAAATCTTTGTCCAGATGGGGGTGATGTCCACATTCAAATCTTTGAAGATGGACAGTGGTAATGGGTCACTAAAATGATTACATGGGTTGATGCTTTGAAGAATCTTGTAAGTGTCTCTTTCACTGAGAGAAGTGAAGGTGCTCCAGGAGGCATTGTTCTTTGTATTCCGTCTAATTGGTTCAATTTTCTCAGAATGGGATAGTTGCAGGCCTACCGGAAAGCTATATCATCTTCCTGGAGTCAAGATCTATATTGATGAGTCTGGATTTCTCAGCAAATAAGGCAGCCAGTTCATCGCATGAAGGTGGGCTGACTCCAGATACCAGGCAGTTTGCTGTATCGACCGATTGTTGTTTCACCAGCTCAAAAAGTTTCTTGGGGCGATTAGCGGCTTGATTGAGTTGGGACCTGAAGTAGTCGACCTTCGCAATCTTGATTTGTTGGTTATAGAAACTCCTTACCGATGTAAGGATTATTAGTTGTTCCGAAGATGGATTTGATTTCCAGGATCGTTCGATTGCCCTAAGGAAGCGGCACACTGTGTTTAAGTCGACGTTGAACCACGGTTTGGAAATTTTAGTTGGGGCATTTTTTGGTTGTAAAGGAACAATGGAATCCATGATGCTAGTGATAGAAGAGTTGTAGAAGGTAGTGAGTGCATCTACCTCAGTCATTTCAAGTAGTGAAATGAGGGTTCGAATGGGACAGGGAAGTGAAAAGATATATCTATAACATAAATCAAAGTTCTGATATAATGGCTACAACCTTAGGAAATAGAATGATATATGTCTTTGTTTACAGATTTCTTAAGGATGTTTAACTAATATACCTTTTTAAATATGTCTCTTTTTAGAGCTTGTGTGGCTACTCCTGAAGAAGGCGCTGGTTCGCCGAAACGCGCGTAGAGACACTAATTGCCACTTCCAGTTTTTTAATTGTTTTCATATGTGTTGTCATTTATTGTCACAAATGTATGTTTGTCTTACATCCAATAGATAAGACAAGATTTTACTGATGCTTATTGTTCTCCTTGTTTTAAACTATTTGTATGTTGTGTTTTTACATGATTTAAAATAAAAAGACATATATTTTCCTAAGTAAATGTAGCCATTTTGTCCATTAATAGAATACAATGTCTAGATGTAAGTTGCCTAGGTTGTTTTTTGTCATACAGTTTATTTCCCTGGCCTAGGAACTATTGTATCCGAATCTTCAGGGGGTCCTTGTTGAATACACGCGATCTACCTCAGTCATGTCCACTTGTGGAGAAAGGGCAGATATACAGTGGGTTGCTAGATCTGCTGTGTTGATGTTTCTGAGGTCCTTTTTCCAGATCTTCGATTTCGTTGGTTGAGACTTCCTCTGTGAGACTTCCAAGTTGATAAAAAAGAAGATGCAGTGATGATTGGACCAATCACACAGGGTAATGGCGTTCAATGTAATGATGTGATCTTTGGTGATGATGAGGTCAAGAATTTCTCCTTTATTATGTGTTGGCTGGTCACAGTGTTGAATCAGATCGTGATCAATTAGGAAGGATTTGAGGCATGTTACAGCTTTGTCATTTAGGTTGGATCAGTGAAGGTTGAAATCACCAAGGAAGATTTGGGCCATGGAAGAATCAACATTGCTAGAGATGATTTCCATTAACTGCTCGATGAAGGGGAAGTTGTCCCCAGGGGGGTGATAAAATGTGTATAGTTTACACACCGGAAGGTTTTGACTGAAGATATTAAGACAGAGATATTAACATGACGAAGGCGTAAAGGACTCCAGGCGGGAGACTGATAGTGTGCTCCGATGTATGCAATCTAGGCCACCACCTAGCTTCAAAGCTCTGTCTAGGCGGATTATGTCATGAGTAGGAGGCACTAGGAGGTCTAGGAAGGGAGTGGAAGCGGGATTAAGCCAGGTTTCAGAGAGGATGATGATTTGATTTGATTGGGGATTTGTATAGCCCTCTATCACTCCGGGGAGCATCTTGGCGCTTTTTTTATGGCTTGTGTTTTCCAAAAGGTGGGAGATGTGGTGACCCATATAGGCATTTCAATCCTAAACCAGGGTTTTACAGGTAGTGCCTGTTAAATTGTAGATCCAGGTTTTGATGGCTTTCCTGAATTTTCTCTCACAGGAGATTTCTCGAATTTGATGTGGGAGTTTGTTCCATGCTTTAGAGCCTCTTACCGCTAGAGATTTTCCTCCTCTAGTGGCTAGTCGGAACTTTGGGATAATCATCAGGTTGGCCGTTGCAGATCTCAGTTGACGTCCAGGGTAGTAGCGATTGAAATTATTGAGCAAGTATATTGGGCCTCTTTTGTGAAATGCTCTAAAGGTGATTATCAATAATTTGAACAGGATTCTCTTTTGTATGGGGAGCCAGTGAAGAGTGTCAAGTGCTGCAGATGCCGAGGTCTTTCTTGGCATTTTTAGCACTAATCTAGCTGCGGCGTGTTGTACCATTTGCAGCTTATGTAGGGCTGCTTTGTTGACCCCAACATACAGACTGTTACAATAGTCCAGCCTGGATGTGATTAATGCCACCGCTACCGTTTTTCTGGCTGATAGGGGGAGAAAGTCAAAAAATTTCCGAAGACTCTTTATGACATTAAAACAAGAGCCTGCCACTTCACTTGTCTGTTGCTTAAAGGACAATGCCTCATCGAATTTGATTCCTAAGTTTCGGGCACTCTTTATAGTGCTCGGCGGGGCTTCTACATTGGATGGCCAGCAGGTCTGGGGCGAAAACAAATTGTTTTTCCCGAAAGGTAGGATTTCGGTCTTTGCGGTGTTACATCTCAAATGGTTTGTGTTCATCCACTCGAAAGTGGCTTTCAAACAGTCTCTAAGGGAACGTTCAGCAATTGCCGCATCCTCACCTAGAATTAGGACTAGTTGAGTGTCATCGGCATAGGCTATTGAACTGATAGCAAAGGAGGAGATGAGCTTCATTAATGGAACCATGTAGAGATTAAATAGGATGGGGCTTAAACTGGAAGCCCTGGGGTACCCCAGACTGGACTTCCCTTTCCTCAGAACGGTATTGCCCTAAGATGATGGTCTGTTTTCTTTGTCTCAGGAAGTTGGTAAACCATTTCAACACGGTGCCCATTATGCCTACACTTCTCAGGCGATGAAGCAGAATGTCGTGGGACACCGTGTCGAATGCTGCGGATAGATCCAATAGGATCAGGACTGCTCTTTTGCCCTGATCCAAAGCAGCTCTGATTGTTTCCGTCGAAAAGATGAGGGCAGATTCTGTAGAGTGGTGGGAACGGAAGCCCGCTTGGTTTGGATGGAGAAGATTATTGTCCTATAGATATGCAGTAAGCTGTTTGTTGATGCATGTCTCTGTGAGTTTGCATAGTGCTGAGAGAAGTGATATAGGCCGAAGATTTGACAGTGTTGTAGGATCTTGAATGGTTTTCTTTTGGAGAGGTTTGACTACTGCAACCTTCCAGCATGTGGGAATATCTCCTGTTTGCAGTGAAGAGTTTAGTATTGAATTAATCATTGGATTAACCTCATCTTTTATGGCCTTAAGTAATAGAGGAGGACAGGGATCGAGAGGAGAACCTGAGTTCAGTCTTGAGATGGCTTGGGAGGACTCAGCTGGGCTAATCATGGCAAAACTTTCCCATGTTATGGTTCCAGGTGTATCCTTTGGAACTATAGGGCCAGCTGTGTTTAATGCTAACTGATTGATCTGTGGGAACTCTTTTGTGAAGTTTGTGATTTTCTGTTCAAAATATTCCGCAATTTTATCACAGAGAGCTTGGGACGGTGGAATTTCCTGAGATAATATTTTGGGTTTTCTAAAACCGTTGACTATTTGAAATATCTCTTTTTGATTATTATTAGTCGACTCAATCAGATTTGTATAATAGTTTGTTTTAGCAAGCTTGATAGAGATATGGCAATTCCTCCTAGCCTTTTTATAGTTTTCCCTATCTTCGCTCTTATATTGGCGTCGCCATTTTCGCTCTAAAAGTTTCACTTCTCCTAGTGTAACCTTTAAGGAGTTGGTGTACCAAGGAGCGGATTTTTTTCTTTGTGTCCTTTTTGATTTCGTTCCTCTTGTTGTCAATCTTTCCCCAATAGTTTTCATCCAACCCTTGTAGTGTTCATTGTCAGTGATCACATTTCCCACTAGGGCTGGTTTTTCTGCCTCTACCCAGTTCATCAAGTCCGGGTGTTCAGCGATTTTTCTCCAGCAGGGGGTTGAGTTTGTATTACATAAGATTGAATTAGTTTCTTTTTTATTATCGATTTTTAGATTAAAACTAATGAACTTGTGATCCGACCATGTTTGGGTCAGTGGTGGTTCTACTGTAATTGTGTTTATATTAGAGCAAATGCAGTCTAATATGTGCCCAGCATTATGAGTTGGCTCCACGGTTTGGATTGTCAAACCCAATATGCGTAGGGTATCTTTAAAGCATACAACGTTAGGGTCATTTGGATTATCCAGATGTAAGTTTATATCCCCTAGCAGGGTGAAGTTAGCAGATCGTAGAATTAGGTTAGCAAGTGCTTCCCCGAGACTTTCTAAGAACCGAGTTGCTTGTCCGGGGGGTCAGTATACTAATAGGCCAGAAAAGGTAAAAGAATTGTGGGCTTGAAGATTAAAACTCAAACATTCTGCTTCTTTTATATCGGGTATTTCCATGGTGGAACATTTCAGGGAATCACGATGTATAATTGCTAGTCCTCCTCCCCGTTGGCGAGATCTGTCCAATCTCTGTATTAAAAAGCCCGGGGGTAGAGCTTTGACAATATCCGGATTGGACCAATCTTTGAGCCACGTCTCAGTTACCAGTAGACAATCAAGTTAATTTTCTGCAATAAGGTCATGTACATGTTGGGCATTCTTACACATGGAACGAGCATTAATAAGGCCTCCCTTGAGAGTCCTATCGGAGTTTTTGGGTCGTTGTTTCATGAAGGGTACAATGTTTTGTTTACATTGTGGGCAGCTTATAGGTCCTATCCACTTGTCTACCACAAGGGTTTGGGGACAGTGCAAAGTATGAGTATTCAAAGATAAAAGATAGTGTTTAGTTGGTGACATGTAGGTAGTGACCGGTGCAGAGTTTCTGTCCCTAAGCCCGAACTCAGCGCGGACGGGCACAGACGGGCAGGACTTTGGCTTGACTTCGGCGCGACTCCGGCGCCGCTGTCCGCGTCCGCTGCGCGGAGGAGTGCCCATCTCCTTTTGTAGTCTCCGACGCTAGAGCGCTGGGACTTCCTTCTTCCCTCAATATGGCCGCCACAAACCACTATTATATCAGGGGTCAGTGAACAATGTATCCGAGTGTGTGGGGAATGCAGGAATTAGCTTTAAAACACAGCGCAAATAAAGTTTTAACGATAGTTTCCAAATTAAAAATGCGAGGTGATGCAGGTAGCCTAACACCCGGCTTTCCGCCTCAGGTGTACACAAGTCACAAAGTCTCGCGAGTTCTCGCGATACCTCCTTTTGTAGTCTCCGGGGCTAGAGCGCTGGGACTTCCTTCTTCCCTCAATATGGCCGCTACAAACCACTATTATATCAGTGATGTCTATCTCATTGTGTTGGATGAGGTAGAATATGTCCGAGGCGTGTTTGCTGGCTGACCTGCAGTTGAGTAGTACGCATTTAAGATGCCCTGGTGTAGGAGGGGAAGGAGACTGTATGATGTTCACTCTCATAAGGTTGTCATTATTTAGGCCTCTTGGGTTGTGAGGGGGTTCTCTGAACGGGTTAGCCTGGATAGCTGGAATATTTCCATATTTGTCCCTGAACGGTCAAGTTGGTGTCTAAGATAAGTGAGTAAGAATTGAGTAGGTCATTGATATCGTTCAACGTGAGATAGGCCTTCGTTCTTCTGGGGCGGGAGGGAGCGTTAGGTAAGGGTAAGGTTTTTAAGAAGGGGAGTGGGTGAGGCTGACCACAACGAGTTCTGTCACTAGCAGGTGCTCTGGGCAACTTTGCACGGGTGAGGAGAGAACTGATAAAGGGGAGATGTTAAATTGAGAGGGCTTTCAAATCATGAAGTTCGATTGTGAGAAGGTGCAGCTGGTGAGATAAGTCGTCCAGGCGCGCCCTCAAGTCTGAATGTTGTGAGAAGGGTAAAGGTTGAGTGGGGAGTTCCAGCGGAAAATAGGGTTCTGGATGTGTGCCACAGAGGTCTAAGGCAGTATTTTGAGATTCCTGAGGGAGGAGCCGGACATCGCGGACTTGCGGTGTTCCATGATGTAGGTATAGAGGGATTGGTGAGAGTAGGAGGGTAGAAGGACTATTGTCCTGAGAGTTAGGGACAGTCGCATAAAGATTTAATGAGATTAGTGGAACAAGATCAGTTGAGGGCACTTGCCCGGACTTCGACCTAGTGGGTGACGTCGAAAGAGGGATGCATAGCGGGGAAACTTTCGATGATTGCGAAGGCAATTGGGTGAGGGGGGGACTCAGAGCTTGAGATTTGTCGCTGATGACACGCCCACAACAGTCGCTGACAAAATGTTCAACATCCTTATCTAGGGCAGGCCACCAAAAATCCTGTCCCACCCTGCGCTTCATGGCTCAGATGCCAGGATGGCCTTCGTGAGCCAAATTCAAAACTCATTTGCGAATAGGAGAGGGAACTACCAACAGACCACCCCCTCCTTAACACCCCATCCACTACAGATAACGCATCTTTAACTCTTTTGTAGGTAACAAGCTCGGAAGAGCAATCTTTATCTCCGGGCCACACACCAGTCATAAGGTCAATGACCCTGACAACATCTGCATCTTGAGAAACACCCTCCAACCATTCTCGTTCGGAAAGAGCACATTCCACAGTGTCTTCCAAAGCACATACTGCACAAACAACCTCCAAATCATCACCCTCAGAAATATCATCCTCACTGGAGAGAGGCAATCTGGAAAAGCAATCAGCCACAAGGTTTTTCGCACCACCTACATACTCAAGCTGATAGCGAAATTCCTGCAGCCTGAATTGCCTTTTCGAAATTCATGGGGTGGCTCTCCAACTCCCTTTGGTAGTTAACAAATTGACTAACAGTTTGTGGTCAGTCCTTAAAATGAACTCGTTCCCCCACAGAACATTTTTGAAGTGTTGGACACCCTACCATAAGCCCACGGCTTCTTTTTCTATGGTTGAGTAAGTACTTTCAGCACTCCTCAAAGTTCTTGATGCAAAAGCTATAGTTTCTTCCCGACCATCATCTCTCCTCTGAAGAAGGACAGCCCCCAAACCCACATTCCTGGCGTCAGTGGATACAATAGACAAATCGTTAATATTAAAGAGTTTAAGGGGGGGAGCATGTACAATATCTTGTTTGATGGTTCAAAATTGTTATGACAGTCACTATCCCATACAAATTTGACATTCTTTTTGAGTAAATTCTGCATAGCAGCTGTTTTGGTTGAAAAATTACGAACGGATTTGGAGTAATACTCCACCAATCCTAGATAAGAACGAAGTTGGTCCTTGTTCAAAGGTGTAGGTGCATTCTGGATGGCTTCAATAATTTTGAGTTTGGGCTCAACTCCCTTGTGGGAGATGTGATGGCCTAAATAGTCAACTCCTTCCTGAAGAAATTTGCATTTATCACCTCTTAATGTTAGACCACTGGCTCTGATGCTGCTCAAGATATGCTTGACTCTCTCGTCATGCTCAGATTCGGTCTTCCCATGGACAAGGATATCATCCTGGAAGAACACGACCCCAGGAATGTCCTTGAATAAATTGTTCATTAATCTTTGAAAAACAGCAGAAGCTGAGGCAAGGCCGAAAGGCGTGCGAATATAATGATAAGCACCCTTCGAAGTGACGAAAGATGTTAGATGCCTGGACTCTTTACACAACTCAATCTGATGATAAGCTGATGAGATAGCAAGGAAAGTAAACAACTTGGCACCCTCTAGAGTGGCCAGTATCTCGTTAATGTTCGGAAGTGGTTGGCGATCAATCCAGATGTTAGCGATGAGATCCCTCAAGTCAACACACATCCTGAGGCATATGTCAGATTTACGCGCTAAAATGATGGGGGCAAGCCATTCGGAACCTTCAATGGGTTCAATAACCCCTGCAGTCCATAAACATTATAATTCTTTCTTAAGTTCAGGGCGCAGACTCAGAGGCACCTTACGTACCCTATGAGCCACAGCCTTTGCACTGTCCTTGAGTATAATGCGATGTTGGAAACCTTTGAGTTTTCCAAGATCACCATTAAACACTTCAGGAAACATTTGTGCCCACTTGGCATTAGAAATTTGAGTAACAATATGATTGGAAGATGTGTCAGGAAGTGTGGTTTTTTAAAATTGGCTTTTAACACTGCAGGACACTACCATGTCAGGGTGGTTGGGGTCCAAAATAATATTTAGAGGTCCCTGCTCCTCCCATCCTAACAAATTTGCACCTTCCTTGACCACAAATACAGTTCCAGAGGCCTGACCATTATTAAAAACCCAATTTGAAGTGAATTTACCCAGCATATCCACTCTTTTACCACCATAAGCAAACATTTTGATGTTCGACTGTTCTAAATGAGTGCTGTCTAAGTATGGGCGAATTTTGCGAATCTCGCGTTCGCGAATTTTGCGGATTTGCGAACTCGCAATCCGCAAAATCCGCGAATTCTTGCGAATTTGCGGATTTTTTTTTGTGTGTGTTCGCAAGGATTTCTGCCAGTTCGCGAGGGTTTCGTACCAGTTCGCAATTGCGAACTTACATTTCGGCTCGCAACGGTCGTGATTATGTTGTTTCTACGTCTGGTTCATCATCACAGGTTCCCAGCACCCTCTGTTTCACCACTGCAACCCTCTGTTACATCAATGCCACCCTCTGGTTCATTATTATTATTATTATTATAGGCTTTTATAGCGCGCTCTGTTACTAAAAAAATAGTATCCTGGCGCGAAAGGGGTGAGAGGCAGGGTAGAGGGGGACCCTATACAGTGATGTTAAAAAGGTAGGTCTTCATTCCTTTCTTGAACAGAGTAATGGAAGGAGCTGTTCTTAGCTGCTGCGGAAGGGTGTTCCATGCTCTCGCCGCTCTGACTGAGATGGATTGGCCGCCAAGCCTGCTGTATTTGAATTTTGGAACATTCATTTGGTGCAGATTAGCTGATCTGAGGGGGCGGTTGGGAACATATAGGGAGAATCTTTTCCTCAGGTAGACAGGACCAGCTTGATGAACAGCTCAAAAGGCAAGGACCAGGATTTTAAATAGAATCCTGTGGGCAACCGGGAGCCAATGCAGGGCGCGGAGAGGTTGACGGACACTTGAACTTTTTGGAATATTAAACAAAAGCCGTACAGCGGCATTTTGTATAACTTGGAGGCGATGGATCAGATAAGCAGGAAGGCCGCAGAAGAGGCCATTTGCGTAATCCAATCTGGATAGTATAAGGGCACGGATGACGGTCTCTTTGGCCGCTCTCGGGAGAAGTGGAAAGAACCTGCGTAAAGTTTTAAGTGTAGAAAAACAGATCCCGATAAGTCTTTTTATATGATCCTCGAATTTGAGGTCATTGTTAAACCAGACTCCGAGATTTTTAGCAGGGCCTCCGATGGATTTGGGGCAAGGTAAGTCGGCTGGCCAGAGAGAGTTGCCGAAGTTGTCTGGGAAGGAGCCATAAAGCAAAATTTCAGATTTGCTTTTGTTGCATTTTAATTGGGCGAGGGCAAGCCAACGAAAGACAGATGACAAGCAAGTTTGGGCTCCAGATGTATCCAGGTTGTTTTTGGGCCAGGTAAACAGGAGTTGAGTGTCGTCAGCGTAAGCCATTATTTTTGCTCCCAATTGTTCAGCAAGGAAAATAAGCGGGGTTAGATAAATATTAAAAAGCAGGGGGCTAAGAGTGGAGCCCTGGGGTACACCCGTTACAAGTTTCTTGGGGGAAGAGGCGAAGGGCGGCATCCAGACTTGTTGGAATCTGTTGTCCAAAAAGGACGTTAGCCAGTCAAGAGCAGAGCCTGTGATGCCTATGGCCGCTAGTCTGGTAAGCAGAAGGGAGTGAGGGACAGTATCGAAGGCGGCAGAGAGGTCTAATAAAATCAGAGCCGCTCTGCCACCTTCGTCCAAGCACTCCCGAATGGCCTCAGAGATTTCCACCAACGCCGTCTCCGTACTATAGGCTGCTCTAAAGCCTGACTGTGCTGGATGTAGAGCCTGGGAATTTTCGACAAATTTGTCTAGCTGAGTGAAGGCGACCTTTTCACATACTTTTGCTAGGGCCGGCAGCAATGATATAGGCCGGAAGTTAGCAGGGATGGCAGGGTCTAATCCATTTTTCTTTATAAGTGGGAGCAATTTAGCTTGCTTCCAGCAGGTCGGGACCGTGGCAGTGAGGAAAGAGCGATTGATAATATGCGTTACCTCATTGCCCACTGTGTCCGCGAGACGCGCAAGCACACTGGCAGGGCACGGGTCAGAAGGGGATCCTGAATGTAGGGAGGTGAGGATGCTGACAATGTCCGTATTTTCTACTGGGGAGAACTGATGGAACCTTTCCATGGGGGTAGGTAACACAGGAGACGGGATGGCCAGTATGGATGGAAAGCTGTTACATACAGTAAGTAAATCATCCTGGATTTAGGTGATTTTGTCCACAAAGAAAACGGAGAGTTCTTCGCACCATTTCTCTGTGGAGGCAAGTATGGGTTGGGCAGCACAAGGTGAAGTAAAACATTTCACTATAGCAAAGATTTCTTTGCTATTGTTGTTGGCATTAGTTATGCGCCCTTCGAAATATTGGCCTTTTGCGGCTCTGATCGCCGCATAATATTTCTTTTGCGCCGTCCTTAGGTTCTTTTTAGCCTCGGGAAGATAGGCTTGTCTCCATGTTCGTTCAAGTTTTTTGCAACCTGACTTAAGATCACGGAGGGTGGAGGTGAACCAAGGTTTGGAAGGAGTGGTACGCAATCGGCAAACCCGACCTGTTTTTGTTGATGCGGCCGAACCATCTTCTATCCAGGAGTTAAATGTACTAACGGCCAACTCAATTTCCATAGGTAGAGTGGGGCGGGAGGCGTCAAGATGTTCAGACATGATCTCTACAGAAATTTTTTGTTTGTGAACAATTGAGTCATTAGTCTTAACCGGGCGTGTCTGGGGCCAAAAAAATCTGATCAGCCTGTGGTCGGACCAGGGCACAATTTCGGGGTTGGTTAGATTGATGTCAAAATTAGTGCAGACCAAATCAAGGACATGTCCACCCGAGTGAGTGGGAGTTTTTACCCATTGTTTAAGCTGGGCCATGGCAAGAGCTTCATTCAGGCGAGACGTGTCAGGGAGGTCCAAATTATCCACATGTATATTGAAATCTCCCAGAAGAAGGTATCTGGAGTATCTCAATGCCCGTGGGATTACTATGTCTTCCAATGCACCTAGAAATCTGCCAACATGGCCTGGTGGTCGGTAGACCAGAGAGCCCCCTAGAGTGAAGTGCGCCCCAAGTGAAAGTGAAAAGTGCAGTATCTCAGCATCTGCTGGGGGGCCTTGGGGTTCTAGAGAGAGAGTCCATAATTCTCTGAATATGACTGCCAGGCCACCACCTCTGCCTAATGGGCACTGTAGATTATGGGGGGGGGAAAAGCAAGCACACCAGCCCTGCTTCAACTGACATGAATTAATTTGGGGTTAGTTTATTAATGTGTCACTGTTTTAAAATTCCAGTCTGGCACCTGCTTCCTTATCTGTAATTTGCTTTCTGTTGCAGTGCATTTTTTTTTCCAGGACCTTTGTGGCCTACTTGTGGCTATTCTATGAGCCTGCTGTGAGGGTCAGAGCAGGGTCATACAATTGTTGCAACTAGCAACTGAATTCTGGAGGGGCCCCAGCCCCCAGTCAGGAAGCACTACAGGGAATTGTTACTAATGATGAGTTTGAACTCTTGCACCTGCCGAGTGCTTTCAGTTTTGCAAAACACGTTTTACTGCAATTTCGCGGGGCGCGAACACTCGCGAGATCGGATTCGAAAGCCGCAAATTTGTGCGAATATGCAATTTGTTTTTTTGCGGCGTATTAGTTCGCAAGGTTTTGTGCGTTTTTGCGAGCCGCTCGTAGCGCAAGGCGCGAAGTTACCCTCGCGGTCGTTCAAGGGCGCGGCCATCTTGTTTGCCTGACGTATTTCCGTTTCCGGGCGCGAAGTGTAATCTCGCAAAGTGTGCGGCTCGCCAGTACAGTTTCGCGAGTGTTCGCAAGGAAAAACTCGCGCAAACTTACCCGCGCGGTCGTGAACGGGCGCGGCCATCTTGTTTCCCATTCATTGCTATGGTTCTGGGCATGGTCTTTGTATCCTCTGTCAATCTCTGCCATCCTTTGCTTGTTTGAAGTTTTTTTTAATCTATTTTACTTATTATCTATCCCTCTATTTTTCTAGCCCTATATTTTTGTGTTTACTGCTACTTTTGGTTAATTTTAAACTACTTTTTTAAACTCTTTTCCTTTCTTCTCATCCCTATTCTATTTTCTTTATTCCTTTCCGCCCAGACCATGGTGAAGGGAGCCGGGAAGCATCCCGAGAAGGGGAAGGGTCCCGCACCCCGTGTCCGGCTCCCGTGCGGGTGTTTGAGGGGGGAGGAGGTCGTACCCAGGGAGATCTTTACCCCGGAGGAGGTGGGCCAACTCATTTTTTATGTTCAGCGCCGCCTCCCCAGGACCATCATGGGAGGCGGCAAGATCAGTGCCAGGTACGGGGTCCGGGAGCGCCGGAAGCGGTGGGAGAAGGTGTGCCAGGCCATTTACCACCACTCTCGGGTCTGGCGCACCTACAACCAGGCCACCCACCGCTGGACGGATGTCCTGACCCGTGAGCGAGATCTGCTCGACCTTCTTGGCCTTGAGATCCCCGGGCTTGGTGAGTAGTAGTAGCTATTTCTTTACTACTATGTTTTCTCCTGCTGTGTTATTATATTGCAAATTTTTGTTTTTTACCAAGAGCAATAATGCTGCTCATTACATTGTAGGTAAATTATATTTCAAAATCTTCTGTGCATTTCAGGTACACTGCTCTCCTTCTTCTCAGTAGTGTTGCTACTATGCTTATTTGTTTTAGATTTTGTGTTCATTTCATTGGCCTGTGAAATTATGTATGAGTGTAGTTTAAAGAACTGCGTAATGCTACACACTAAGGTTCAGATTTTTAATTACCGGCGCATCCCTGCAAAGTAGCAGGGATGCGCCAGTAATTGTGCGTCACGCCACCATCACCCATGGTGCGCCGTATTTACAATGCGGCGCACCATGGGCCCAAAACGTCACAAAAGCGTTACGCATCTGTGCCGTAAAGGCGGCGCATTGCTGGAGTTGCGTCGCAACAATGGTGCAGCTCCATCAATGCTCTGGGGTGCCCTATCTCCCCAATGCTACGTCAAGCCGTACGTCTGCTTCAAGCAGGCGCAGGGTTTGAGTCACGCATCATTGTCCTCAAAGTGACTGATTGAAATCTTGTAGATTTCCCTCAGCCACTTTTAGGATGCGTTCCTGCGCAGGAACGCCCTCCCTTGCGCCGGAACGACCCCTATTGGCGCAGGGCTTTACAACGTGATGCATCTCCCATATGCGTCACGTTGTTAATATACGCCGCACCATTGCGCCTCTTTTGTGTTGACGCTGCGTCACAAAAGTCACGCAACAATGGAGCAAAAGAGCCGCAAGGGGCTTCTAAATCAGCCCCTACAGACTCAAGTCCAGTCCTTCCTTTGTACACATGGCGATAAGAAGAAATAGTGGTGGTTGATTGATAGTTTGAGTATTTTAATGACTGGTTAATGTAGTAGGAAACTTTAGTGTTGTCGCTGATCTTCAATCACGATGGACTTTGGCTGTCACTTCGCGTGCTGTGGACTGCTGCCTGCCAATCCTAGGCAAACCTTTTTAGTACTTTGTTTAGTGAGTTACATAAGGTAATTTCCAATTCGACGGTCCGCAAATCAAGCAATACTAAAGTAATAACGTAGTCGACCACATGAGATTGGTCAATAATATATCCCGTGGAGTAGTTGTCTATTTGCTATTTCGCAAAAATATTTTGTTAGTTCTTTTGAAATGTTTGATTTGGTTGACAAATATCATCCATGTTTTCTGTTTTTCTTTCTTTCATGTTGTACATCAGCTTCCCCCAGGGGCAAGAGGAGGACACAGGAGGAGGAGGAGGGTGCTGATGACGATGCAGGCCAGGACCGGGCAGGGGAGGGCTCCTTTGCTGGCCCCAGTAAGTTTTAATTTTAATATAGAGTACTTAATTTTTCCTAGCGTTCCTCATTCGATTTTTTCTAAATCGTCTTTGATCTTCTTGTAGACAGGATCTAAATTCTTATCCTGCCTCGACTATGACTCCGTGTGGTATTACTAGATTATTCTTATTAGTCTGTCTGTGTAGCTAACTAAGATTGCACATTTGGCATTTCCATTGGACTCCCATTCTAGTCAGTAATAGCTCTATGCACTGAGTGCAGTCCTCTGGGATTGCCCATAATGTCTTTTCAAGTATTCTAAATGTTTATGCTTTGACAATTGCCAACAATAAAAAGGTGAATGACCAACAAGAAAGAATAAGATACTACTTTACTTTTGGTTTGGATAGGAGGACAATCCATTCTACTACTGTTGCAGGGACAAATCTGCACAAACAGAACTATGGACACTAAATAATGCATAGCTTAGCTTATCAATTATAATAGGTGCTGTAGACTTTCCACATACCTCAGTGATAACAGACTTTGTAGTTGAACCCCCAATCTCCTTACTGACTAGATAGTGTGGCAGAGTCATTTAGCTCCCAAAGTCACCGATGGCAGAGGCACGGACTTATGCTTGCAAAAATTCCAAAACCTTTAGCTCATCCACTCTAGTTTGGAGGACCAAAAACCACAGAGTCTATTTGAGTTTAAAAGCTTTATTAAAAGTAAACACATTTATTGAAATCAAGTTTGTCATAAAAGTAAACGTTTAACTGGAAATGGAAAAGTGCTTGCTGACGATTAATTGGACACATTTCTTGTGGTCGAGCCGAGCTCTCACCTGGTTTGAACTTGATCCTGCTCGTGTTCTTAGAAGTCAAGCTTCTGTCTGTTAGGAGAAAAAGTGGTGGTGTGAAAAATAAAAAGCAAGCATTCATCAGTTGTGCCAAAAAGTGCAGCAAGACAACAGCCTTCCCTGGAAAAAGGGACATTTTTACTTTACAGTAGACAGTCACAAATTATTAAATTGTATACTGTTTTTTTCACATTTCTTTCTTCCTCCTAGACCAAATATTATATAGTGGTGAGTGGTGTAGTCTAACATTATTAAATGTACTTTGTAGGTGGAACATCTGGAGGCGGGGCCAGCGTCGAGGTGGTGGTGGCATTGGACGAGGACAACTCTGGGGAGGAGGCGGTGGAAGTGCCGGACAAATCTGTGGTGGTGGCGGGCAGAGGTAAGCTATACATTCCTTACTCATTTGAGATTGAAGACTGCAGAGTGTGCTTTCTGCACGGGTGTATTATAAATAAACCAGGTAGTAGCCTCCTCTAAATGTACTTCGACTTAGCTGTGAAGTTTTCGGCGAGAAGAATCCCAATCAGATCTGAGGTGAACTTGATGGAAGGGATGAACGAAAAGCGAAAGAAGGGTGTAAGTAAGTGTGGAAGGACGAGAAATGTAATGATGACTGGCAAAGAAGAATGATATGTGTTTGCTTGGTCCCCGAGGTGGCTGGGAAGGAAAGAATATGGTATGGTGCATGGCTGGGTGAATGATGAAGCAAGGATGGGTGTAAGGAGAACAGCCTGGGTGGGTGAAACAGAAACTTTATGTGTGCATATACTTTGAATGGATGGATGCCTGGATCATTCATGGTACTATCTGACTCTTAGATAGCATATGTGTATCTAGAGAGAGTAGACGGTCACTGGATGAACTAAGTGTTACTTTGAAGAGCATGTAACACCGCACCCGCACGTCCGTTCCAGTGTAGGAAAGGCAAGGAAAAGAAGTTGTAATTTTGTCCAAATACTACCATGAATAGTAGCAGTAGTTTGTATTGCAACTGCAAGCACAGCATATGTCCGGTTATTACGGTGGACACTCCCTACCTCTCTTAATAACTTTAGTTTAGTAGTAGTACCTCATTCATGTGTTGGGGTATCACTGTTCACTCAATAATAAGCAAAGCACCTAAAGTCATCCCATATGTCATCAAATACATCCCATGTGAAGTGATAGATAATCAGATTATTTAGCTTCTTTATTTTCCTTTTCTAATACTCATTTGCACTGTAGGGTGAAAGCTAAATTAATTAAGCAGTAGCCCTTTTAACAGAGTATTCTCAGTGCCACCCGTAATAGAAAAGTAAGAGCTTCACCACCTGCATGTACTGGCCCGGTACAGTAACGCAAGTCTGTCTCACTCACCATGGTGTGCGTCTGTTTTTCTCGGGTGCAAGTTCACTGCGCTGGCATTATGCCGGCTTGCATAAGATAAAGTACCAATTTTCCTAAACAAGAGAGAAGAAGAAGAATAAGACTGGTGTACTGTCATAGTCGAATGTAATGGAAGTCCATAGTGCTTGTAGAATTTGTTCCTTAAACTCCCACTAATGTTAGAGCAAGGATGAAGAAGTCGAAGGTTACATAGATACTGTCCTCAATAGTTATGTACTGTGCTTTCAATTTGCTACTTGTACTGTGACAACTTTCTGCTCAATCATTTTGTGTTAATCTTAAGGAGCATTGGTTACAGACTATGTCTTTCTTTCTTCATGTAGTTGCTCCTTCCAAATCCAAGACACCATCAAGGAGGAAGGAGCTGGCTCGAATGGCCCGGCAACGGAGGCTGGATGCCACTGTCGCTGAATATCGGCGGCTGGTGGCCCTGGAGGAGGAGGAGACGCAGTCTGGTACAACAACAATGTCCACGGGGACAGCTGCATCCTCCTCCGTGCGGGCTGCCAGCCAGCGCAGTGCTCCAGCGGTACGGAGCCGGGCTACCAAAGCCAAACGCCAACGCCGAGCAGCAAAGACAGCAGCTGCCCCCCACAGGATTTGCAAGGCACACCGGCGCCGCTTATCCCTCAGACTGTCCTACCTGGAGCAGGAGGTCCTGAACTATAAGAACTTGGTGGAGGGCCTCCGCTTCGAACTTGCCACCCTCCGCAAGGAGCATGATGCCCTGGCTGCTAAAGCCAACAGCACCCTGCCATAGTGTCCCTTGCCCCTTTTTTAGAGACTTTTGGGGGGTGGGAATTGGGAGTTAGGTTTTTTGGGGACTTTTGAAGGACAATCGTTGGGGTTAGGGAGGGTCTTGCGGGAGATTATTTTGTTAGGGCTATAAAAATATAATTTTTGAAACTTTATCTGACCATACCTGTTTTTTACAGCTTTTGAGTCTGGTGGGTGGGGGTTTAACAGTAAGTTTGTTTTCCTGAATAGTCCTGGGACTTTAGTAGTACTACCGTCAATCTCTCGTCTCTCCTAATACTCCATTATACTACCTCCAACCAAACGCCTATCTTACCTGTAATTTCTGTTTGCAAGTAGGGCTAGGCCCAGGGCTGGCTCCACGGGAAACAGCGAATAAGGTTGGCAATCCTGGGCGGATAAAATTTCCTCATAGCGGTGGTACTAGTGGTGTGACACAGTGGCAGTTGCATGCCTATGAAAAAAAAGAAAATGAAATCTGGTTTGTCCTCCTGAGCAATACAACGGTACAATAGAGAATATAGCAGGTGACAGTACACTAGAACAGTGCCACATTGTAGCCTAACAAATGGTAAAGTATAACTACTAATTCGGTTGAAGTTCTTTGACATTAGCCATGGGTCTTTGTCAAGCAGAGTAAGAATATATCCTCGGATTTCTTCACCAGCCTGTTGGTATCACCTTATCCTCCCCAGCAAGTGTGTGGATTTATTGCTGTAATTTAGTCACACATCAATCAAAACCACACAGCCCGGGGGAAGAGGGTTAGGGTTTGAAAAATGGATGGGTACGGGGGTTTTTGGGAAAGGTTTTGTGAGACAAGAAAAAATAGCACAGCATGGACAAACAATTGTGAACATAAACAAATCTTTGGGTACAAACCTATCCATCAATCTTTGAAAGTGCATGCACTACTGCATGCATGTCAGTGAAAAGTAAGTAGTACTTTCGACAACTGTGGAAGCAAGAATGCGACAGTACAGGGCGTGTGTGGAAATATTGATAACTATATTCAAGATAAGGTCTCTGTTGCCAGATACCTGAGAGCCTTGCTGGTCACTATAAATCCATTCACAACACTCAATGGGGTTGGTCTGGAAGGTATAGTAGATAGAAAAGGAGAAATTGCTCTTTTTCTAGGGTTCCCCTCACTCACCAGGGTTGCCCCTTGGTGACATGCTTCATCATTGGGGCCATCCCAGTCCTCTACGGGCTGGGGCGCGCTGCGACTTGCGAATTACGTAGGAGCACTTACAAATGACTATGTGTGGTGCAGATGTGATAGTGGAGTGGACTAAGTGATGTGTTAAAGGATCAATTTAGAAGCAGAGAGAGATCCAAGAAATGCAGTCACAGTCCTAGAAAAACACAATGGATACTGTATCTGTATGTTGTTGTAGTTGTCCTGTTGAATTTGGTAAGTAAGTTGCATGCAGAAAAAAAATCCTCTTATTAGCGGCACTCCTCCATTGCAGCTGACGCTTCGTCCATCGATGTTGGTCACCACCAGAAGACACCCTGTAAAAAAAGCACAGCATGGACAAACAATTGAACATAAACAAATCTTTGGGTACAAACCTATCCATCAATCTTTGAAAGTGCATGCACTACTGCATGCATGTCAGTGAAAAGTAAGTAGTACTTTCGACAACTGTGGAAGAAAGAATGCGACAGTACAGGGCGTGTGTGGAATTATTGATAACTATATTCAACATAAGGTCTCTGTTGCCAGATACCTGAGAGCCTTGCTGGTCACTATAAATCCATTCACAACACTCAATGGGGTTGGTCTGGAAGGTGTAGTAGATAGAAAAGGAGAAATTGCTCTTTTTCTAGGTGTCCCCTCACTCACCAGGGTTGCCCCTTGGTGACATGCTTCATCATTGGGGCCATCCCAGTCCTCTACGGGCTGGGGCGTGCTGCGACTTGCGAATTACGTAGGAGCACTTACAAATGACTATGTGTGGTGCAGATGTGATAGTGGAGTGGACTAAGTGATGTGTTAAGGGATCAATTTAGAAATGCAGTCACAGTCATAGAAAAACCCAATCAATACTGTATCTGTATGTTGTTGTAGTTGTCCTGTTGAATTTGGTAAGTAAGTTGCATGCAGAAAAAAAATCCTCTTATTAGCGGCACTCCTCCATTCCATCTGACGCTTCGTCCATCAATGTTGGTGACCAGAAGACACCCTGTCCACTGCCTGCCACTGCCTGCCTGGCGGATGCTGAATTGCGGCTCGCTAATGTGAAGCCTGACTCCATCCTTTTTTTTTCATTGCACAGACTGAAACCCGGCCTGTAATTATTCAACGAAAAACAGGAAGTGATATAATATTACAACACCACTGATAAATAAATATAAGGTATGTAGGCTGTGGAGTGCAAAAAGTCACACTTTGATTTTCCTAGTAGACAGTACAATATTTTTGACAGTGCGTACTCTGTCTGAGTCACCTTTTGAAGGATAAATAAGTATGGGCAAATTAATGCAGTGGATCTTTCCCCTCAAGCTAGGTGTACTGTAAACTGTGTTTTAGAACAAAATTAGATCTTCCCAGCAGTGCTCCCACCCAGACCCTTACTAAAGCCAGTCGCAAAAATGTAGAAGACCCCCAATCAAATCGCAAAAAACGAGGCCTAGCAGAAAACTGGTGACAAAACGTACTTTGAAAGTAAAAGTAGGCCCAAATACCCCCTTACCCACCGTGGATTGCATTCAAACCACTTGCAAGCAACCAAGCAAAAGTATCCATAGCCAGCATCGCTACAAGACTCGAAAATCCCCCCATCCAAACACATGCAATCGAAATACTGCTAACCCTAACAAACCCTATGTTAAGAATAGTGGCAAAGGCTTTCTTTAACTATGCCAAATCCCCCCTTTCCCACCATGGATTTACTTCAAATGACTTGCAACCAAAATTACATATTCTCATGAGTGCTCTAAGACCCCAGAACTCAGTTGCAAAAATGTAGAACACCCCAAAACACATGCAATCCTGCTGCTAGGGCTAACCCTAACGAACCCTAAGTTACAAAAAGTGCCAAAAGGCTTTTCGGCGTGGATTTTGTCCCAACCACTTCTACCCGGTATTAGACCTTCCCAGGAATGGCCCAAGACCCGCCAACCCACCCGCCAAAAAGCATAACACCCCCAAACAGGCCACGAGCAACATCTCCTACTTACAATATTTCTCGGCCTTCGGTCCACACGCGCTGTGTAGCTAGGCCGTAAGTCCGGTTTGCCACCACGGATTTCCTGAAAAGCAAATGCAATCAAGATTAGAGTGTCCCAGCAGTGCTGACAGACCCCGAAACTCACCCACAAACAGACGGAACCCCCCCCTAAGAGCACCTCAAAGGCAAGCAAGTCAGCAAAAACACACAAAAAATTCCGCCTCGGATTTGGTCCAAACCACTTTTATCCGGTATTAGAGCTTACCAGCAATGGCCCCAGAGCCGTCAACCCAGGAGAAAACGAGTAGAAGACCCCCAAACAGCCAAAGAGCAAAAGTACAAAAATGGGGACTTAGTCATTTTTTCCCAAATTTCCCAAATCACTCCGCGCGCGCTCTGCAGATAGGCCCTAACTCCCCTCTGCCACCATGGATTTGCTTCAAACCTCTTGCAAAGTAAAGTATCCATAGCCAGCAGTGCTCCCAGACCCCGAAACCCACCCACAAACACCAGGAAGCCCCCCAAACAGGCCCCCGAAAACGCTACATTGAGCAAAATGTCAGAAATAGCAAAAAAAAATCGGCGTGGATTTTGTCCCAACCACTTCTACCCGGTATTAGACCTTCCCAGGAATGGCCCAAGACCAGCCAACCCACCCACCAAAAAGCATAACACCCCCAAACAGGCCAAAAGCAACATCTCCTACTTACAATATTTCTCGGCCTTCGGTCCAAACGCGCTGCGTAGCTAGGCCATAAGTCCGGTTTGCCACCACGGATTTCCTGAAAAGCAAATGCAATCAAGATTTGAGTGTCCCAGCAGTGCTGACAGACCCCGAAACTCACCCACAAACAGACGGAACCCCCCTAAGAGCACCTCAAAGGCAAGCAAGTCAGCAAAAACACACAAAAAATTCCGCCTCGGATTTGGTCCAAACCACTTTTATCCGGTATTAGAGCTTCCCAGCAATGGCCCCAGAGCCGTCGACCCAGGAGAAAACGAGTAGAAGACCCCCAAACAGCCAAAGAGCAAAAGTACAAAAATGGGGACGTAGTCATTTTTTCCCAAATTTCCCAAATCACTCAGCGCGCGCTCTGCAGCTAAGCCCTAACTCCCCTCTGCCACCATGGATTTGCTTCAAACCTCTTGCAAAGTAAAGTATCCATAGCCAGCAGTGCTTCCAGACCCCGAAACCCACCCACAAACACCAGGAAGTCCCCCAAACAGGCCCCCGAAAACGCTACATTGAGCAAAATGTCAGAAATAGCAAAAAAAAATCGGCGTGGATTTTGTCCCAACCACTGCTACCCGGTATTAGACCTTCCCAGGAATGGCCCAAGACCCGCCAACCCACCCGCCAAAAAGCATAACACCCCCAAACAGGCCAAAAGCAACATCTCCTACTTACAATATTTCTCGGCCTTCGGTCCAAACGCGCTGCGTAGCTAGGCCATAAGTCCGGTTTGCCACCACGGATTTCCTGAAAAGCAAATGCAATCAAGATTAGAGTGTCCCAGCAGTGCTGACAGACCCCGAAACTCACCCACAAACAGACGGAACTCCCCCTAAGAGCACCTCAAAGGCAAGCAAGTCAGCAAAAACACACAAAAAATTCCGCCTCGGATTTGGTCCAAACCACTTTTATCCGGTATTAGAGCTTCCCAGCAATGGCCCCAGAGCCGTCAACCCAGGAGAAAACGAGTAGAAGACCCCCAAACAGCCAAAGAGCAAAAGTACAAAAATGGGGACGTAGTCATTTTTTCCCAAATTTCCCAAATCACTCCGCGCGCGCTCTGCAGCTAGGCCCTAACTCCCCTCTGCCACCATGGATTTGCTTCAAACCTCTTGCAAAGTAAAGTATCCATAGCCAGCAGTGCTCCCAGACCCCGAAACCCACCCACAAACACCAGGAAGCCCCCCAAACAGGCCCCCGAAAACACTACATTGAACAAAATGTCAGAAATAGCAACAAAAAAAATCGGCGTGGATTTTGTCCCAACCACTTCTACCCGGTATTAGACCTTCCCAGGAATGGCCCAAGACCCGCCAACCCACCCGCCAAAAAGCATAACACCCCCAAACAGGCCAAAAGCAACATCTACTTACAATATTTCTCTGCCTTCGGTCCAAACGCGCTGCGTAGCTAGGCCATAAGTCCGGTTTGCCACCACGGATTTCCTGAAAAGCAAATGCAATCAAGATTAGAGTGTCCCAGCAGTGCTGACAGACCCCGAAACTCACCCACAAACAGACGGAACCCCCCCTTAGAGCACCTCAAAGGCAAGCAAGTCAGCAAAAACACAAAAAAAGTCCGCCTCGGATTTGGTCCAAACCACTTTTATCCGGTATTAGAGCTTGCCAGCAATGGCCCCAGAGCCGTCAACTCACCTGCAAAGAGGTAGAACAACGCCCCCACAAGTGCTGAGTTTTTCTTCATTGGGCGTAAACCAGCCCTCTGCTTTGATGGAAATAGGAGTCTGGAGGAGGAGGATAGAGGAGCATGTTCTTCTGAACTTGTGAACCTGAGGAATGCAGACTGCGGCACCTTCAAATCAATTAGCAAACAAGTGAAGACAGTTCTGCTGATGGGCTTGTTTTTGTGATTATCTGATTAAAGTTTGAATTATATTAACTGTGCACAACAAAGAAAGACAGACACACAGGAATAAAAGTGAATAAGGACGAAAAAGAAAGTTATTGATTCGTTGTCTCATTTTCAGGGCTCGGTATCACGGTCCGTGAATAAGAATAAGGCTTCGTCATCATACTCTGCGAATTTATGCAGGGTGAGGTCAGTGTCACCTGACAGAGAAGAAATTCCCTCATCTATGTTGCTGTCCACCTCGTCTTCATCCGGCGCGCTTTCTCGTACTCTGAAATCTGGTGGTATGAGGTGCTGATTCATCTTGATCATTGTTAACCTCTCCACATTTTTGGGCGAGAGGTGGCTCCGTTTGGAAGTTACAATGCCACCAGCAGCACTGAAAACACGTTCAGAAGACACACTTGCGAGTGGGCAAGACAAGTAGTTTAAAGCCAGGTTGGTGAGCTGTGGCCACAATTCTTTTTTCCCATGCCAATACGCCAATGGGTCAGCATTAACATAGACCTCTGTTCAGTCATTCAGATAGTCCTTGACCATCGAATCAAGGTTCTCCTCCAAGGTTCCTCCACTTTGCTTAGCTGTTGCTGTGACCTTTTGAGAACCAAACCCAAGCCGAGCTAGCCAATCCTCTTCAGCCTCCAATGTTACTGTTGTGTCTGGTGGTACAGATGATCCGATTGCCGGTCTCTTTAACAGCTGAGAGGTTACTTGTGCCGCAGCCACAGGTGCAGAAGTGGATTGTTGTGACTGGGGATGGCCTGCTGATGCTGATGTACTGCCTTTTCCTTCAATTTGCTGCCGTTCTCTTTCAAACCTCTTGGCTGGGGAGGCTATCCACTGTTCGTACTTTGTAACATCTTCATCAGCAAAAGGAAAGAATGCTTGGCCTGCCAGCGCCTTTTTGTAGCGTGGATCCAGAATAGTAGCACAAATGTAATGCTGGTTTGAGTGGATCATTTTAAGACGTTCATCACCTTGTAGGTGCTCTAATAATTTCTCAGCCAGAACAAAAGGCTCTTGGTTTTTTTCATGTTTTTCAAACACAGAACACACCTCCTTCAGTTGGTGCTCCAGCATGTACAACAATGGGATAGCTTTTCCCAAATTACAGTCCTCCTTGCTGACTGCACGCGTGAAGAACTCAAAAGGACGAAGCATGCGTGTCAGGCTTTTAACTATGTTCCATTGCGCCGCACCCATCCTCAGGTCCTCCTTCTGAGCTGTACCCTTTGTTAAGAAATAGTGATCGAGTACCGTATACTGCTCATACAGACACTCAAGCATGTAGAAGGTTGAGTTCCAACGTGTTACCACCTCCTGGATGAGTGCTTTCACTGGCATTTGACGTTCATATAGCAGGCTCCTCAGATGCTTCCGGCCTTAAAAGAATGGCTGAAATGGTTGCACATTTTTCGGCAGGTCTCCACTACTCTGTACGCTGCACTGTCTTTATCACCCAAGAATTTTTTGACAACCAGGTTTATACAGTGCGCCAAACACGGCACTCTGAAATAGTCACCCAGCTGCATGGCCTTAACTATATTGGAGCCATTGTCCGTGGAAACATAACCAGCCTGGCGTTTTTTTGGGGACAGCCAGTTGAGGACCTTTGTGTTGAAGACATCCAAAATGTTTTGTGCTGTGTGACGTTTCTCCAAACCAAACATGGCTAGTGTTGCATGTTTCCGAGCAGCTTTAAAAACAATGTCCGGGTCAACACCTGCGCTTAGCTTTGCTTTAGCCCCTGAAAAAGAGACCCAGTGTGCAGTGATGCACATGTAATCAGCGCCTGCGCCACTGGTCCTCATGTCTTCATGTAGTGCTGGAACCGCAACTCGGGCAAAATAGAACCGGCTAGGAACCTTCCATTTAGGGCAGAGCACTGCCACTAATTCTAGAAAACCAACCCCTTCTACAAAAGAAAAAGGGAGAAGGTCCAGAGCTAGCATTTTAGCCAGCTTAGTGTTATACAGACGCGTCAGTGGGTGGTTGCGTTCATATTGCGCTTCTGTAAACAACATCTTTTTAATGTTGCTCTGGACCAAGGATTTACGGGATGATGATGATATCTTCGACCCAGTTACGCTCGCTGATGAACTTTTTCGCATTGATGTCTCACTCTCTCCCACACTCTTAGTGTGGCTCACATGGGGTGTGCTGCTGACAGGGGTACTGGGTCTAAGTGAAGTGTTTGAATCGTCTTCTTCCTCCTCGTCATCATCAGATGAAAAATCAACGTTTTCTTTACGTGCAATTCGGGCTTCCTTGACCGCCTCTAGGTGCGCAAACCATTGGACAGCGTGCGTTCTCCTAAGATGACCTCTCTGGCCTCCGGTACCATAGTTGGTACCAAACTTACCACGACTAACTCGAAGCTTACAAATGCTACAAATGGCTACGTTTTCCTTTTTTGGGCAAACACTAAAGAAGTCCCAAACTGGAGACTTGAAATGTCTTTGGGGGCCGGAGGAGGCGGTGATACTGGTGGTGGTGGTCCTGCTGCTAATGCCAGATGAAGTGGAGGATGTGGATTGCCGAACTTCAGTACGTTTTGCACTTTCACCACCACTAATTGAGGTCGAGGTGGATGGAGGTCCCTTCTTGCGAGAAAGAAATATGGAAGCGGTAGGTGTTGGTGTACTAGTTAACTCCAAATCTAATGATTGTTGTGTTTCCATTTCCATTGCCTCCTCATCGACATCATCATCACGCTCAGCAGCTTCTCGGGATAGGGTCAAAATGTCTCTTTGCTGCATGCCCGCTGGGGCTGCAGTGACCTTTATGATGACTGGCTCGTGATCATCGTGAGAGGCTTCATCAGCAGCAGTATCCGTCATTTCTTGTTGAGCCTCATCACACTCCATAGCTATGAGTTTTTCGACGACCTTCCTTTTACGCTTAGGTACCTTTGTCAGATCATGGTGTGCCTCACTCTCAGACGGCCGTGGTGGTGGTTCCCATTTTTCATCCAGTTCATCAGAAGGAGGTGGGCTTGAAGAAGATGTAGACACCCCCCTTGATCTTTTCCTTGCTAGGGATGTGGAAGACAATGACTGATCATCAGGAGGAGTGGCTTCCAATGATACCTCGGCTTGATTGTCGATTTCCTGATGTGCCCCTACTTCAGGAGGAACAACTATTGTGGGCACTTGTGACCCTCCATGCACCTCTGCTTGCGCACCTCCTTGCGCTGCCTCTCCTTTCACATGTACTTGGGCTTGTACTTGCACATGGTGTTGTTGTTGCGGCTGTGGTTGTTCAACACTTGTCAGATGAGTTACAACAACCTGTGTTGATTCAGGGACATTGCTGCTACTTTCTTGCGATGAGCCAACATCACTGGTCGATGGTGATTGGAGAAGTACACTGACTGCCTCTGAAGCACTCAAAGGCTTTGACTTAAGTTGGCGTGGTGGTGGAGGCACTGAACCCAATGGAGCGGGGGTGCTGCTCCCAGCTTGGTCCCCAGCAGATCCTGCTGCTGCTGCAGGCGTACTTTTTTTTGTGCTCCCCAAAAAACGGCGGCCGGCACACCAGCCTCCTTGGTAACTTGCTTCTTCTGCTCCTTACTAGCAACTTTCTTGCTAGAGGAGCTAAGGAGATCTTTTTTTGGGGCCATCTTCTTCAGAGCAGGTCAGACAGCAGGCCGCAGTTGCACGAATTGTAGAGTTGTCTGAGGCCAGACGTGACGTCGCGTGACGTTATGCTGCACACACACCACTGCAGGACTTCTTCCTGGCACTGGTGGTTCTCTTGAGTCTTGTGCACCTAAAAGCAATGGAAGACAGAGGAACATCAGTTCAGTTATACACCCCAAAAAAATCGAAAAAAAACAGAAAAATCAGCACAATCCCATGCCATGATCCAGCCCCTCCATGATGTTTAAATTCAAGACAACCCACAGAAAGACTAGGCACATGCACCACTCACTACCCCTGGGCCCTGGGCATAATAGATGAAAGCTAGGCAAAATGGGTGCAGGCCTGAGAACACTGCCTGCATTCAAAATGGCCCCCTCCATCACAGCACATGGCCAGGGCCTGTAGCAGCATTCAAAATGGCCCCCAACCACATGGCCTGTCCATCCACAACAGGCCCAAAAAACGAAAATCACAGAAAAATCAGCACAATCCCATGCCATGATCCAGCCCCTCCATGATGTTTAAATTCAAGACAACCCACAGAAAGACTAGGCACATGCACCACTCACTACCCCTGGGCCCTGGGCATAATGGATGAAAGCTAGGCAAAATGGGTGCAGGCCTGAGAACACTGCCTGCATTCAAAATGGCCCCCTCCATCACAGCACATGGCCAGGGCCTGTAGCAGCACTCAAAATGGCCCCCAACCACATGGCCTGTCCATCCACAACAGGCCCAAAAAATGAAAATCACAGAAAAATCAGCACAATCCCATGCCATGATCCAGCCCCTCCATGATGTTTAAATTCGAGACAACCCACAGAAAGACTAGGCACATGCACCACTCACTACCCCTGGGCCCTGGGCATAATGGATGAAAGCTAGGCAAAATGGGTGCAGGCCTAAGAACACTGCCTGCATTCAAAATGGCCCCCTCCATCACAGCACATGGCCAGGGCCTGTAGCAGCACTCAAAATGGCCCCCAACCACATGGCCTGTCCATCCACAACAGGCCCAAAAAACGAAAATCACAGAAAAATCAGCACAATCCCATGCCATGATCCAGCCCCTCCATGATGTTTAAATTCAAGACAACCCACAGAAAGACTAGGCACATGCACCACTCACTACCCCTGGGCCCTGGGCATAATGGATGAAAGCTAGGCAAAATGGGTGCAGGCCTGAGAACACTGCCTGCATTCAAAATGGCCCCCTCCATCACAGCACATGGCCAGGGCCTGTAGCAGCACTCAAAATGGCCCCCAACCACATGGCCTGTCCATCCACAACAGGCCCAAAAAACGAAAATCACAGAAAAATCAGCACAATCCCATGCCATGATCCAGCCCCTCCATGATGTTTAAATTCAAGACAACCCACAGAAAGACTAGGCACATGCACCACTCACTACCCCTGGGCCCTGGGCATAATGGATGAAAGCTAGGCAAAATGGGTGCAGGCCTAAGAACACTGCCTGCATTCAAAATGGCCCCCTCCATCACAGCACATGGCCAGGGCCTGTAGCAGCACTCAAAATGGCCCCCAACCACATGGCCTGTCCATCCACAACAGGCCCAAAAAACGAAAATCACAGAAAAATCAGCACAATCCCATGCCATGATCCAGCCCTCCATGATGTTTAAATTCAAGACAACCCACAGAAAGACTAGGCACATGCACCACTCACTACCCCTGGGCCCTGGGCATAATGGATGAAAGCTAGGCAAAATGGGTGCAGGCCTGAGAACAGTGCCTGCATTCAAAACGGCCCCCTCCATCACAGCACATGGCCAGGGCCTGTAGCAGCACTCAAAATGGCCCCCAACCACATGGCCTGTCCATCCACAACAGGCCCAAAAAACGAAAATCACAGAAAAATCAGCACAATCCCATGCCATGATCCAACCCTTCCATGATGTTTAAATTCAAGACAACCCACAGAAAGACTAGGCACATGCACCACTTACTACCCCGGGTGAAAAGGCCACAACAGGCCAAAAAAAACAAAAATCACAGAAAAATCAGCACAATCCCAAGCCATCCAGCCCCTCCATGATGTTTAAATTCAAAACACCCCACAGAAAGACTCAGTGCACCCACCACTGAGTACCCCTGGGCAAAAGGCCCCAAAACAGCCCAAAAATCGAAAATTCCAAAATTGTAGTTGCAGCAACTGTAATGCCCCAAACAAACTTACTTGTGAAATTTCTAATCCAAAAGTGATCCAAAGAAAGTCAAAAAGGCCTCAAATCCAAATATCCAGCAGCATCCACAAAAAGTAATCCTTCCAGCTCCAGATCCAAATGAAAAGTTACCAGGAGATGGACAAAGCACTGGGAGGAGCCTGCTGGACAGGAACAGGAAGTTGAAGACTGTGGGGCACTTCCTTCCTCCCACCCCCCTCCCCAAAATGGACTCCTCGCAAAAAAAGTGCAGGCAAATGTCAACCTAAGGAGTTATTCAGATAAAAATCATTATTTCAAGAAAGTTTATGCTGCTTGCTGGTGGATTTCTTGTGCAGAATTGCAAATTTTATATTTTCGCGTGTGCCAGATTGTTGCTGCTCGCCGCATCTCAAAGCTCGCAATTGCGAAGTACCGCGATACGTGATCACGGCGTACTCGCGTTGACAAACTCTCGCTGTAAAAGTTGGCAAGCCGCGATTACGTAATCGCGCTTGCAAAATTCCAGCGGGATCCCGCAGCAAGATCCAAAATGGCGCAGCACTCGCAAAATATCAAGAAAAATAACTCGGCAAACGATGAATGACGGGAAGTAAACGCCGCGCGCCGCAAAATTGTATCACCAAGAAAAAAAAAATCCACTGCGTGCGAATTTGCGGATTTTGCGGGAAATTCGCAAATCTCGCGGATTGCGAATTTACCGGAAATCCGCAAAATCCGCGAGCGTAACGGATTTTCCGCCCATATTTAGTGCTGTCAATTTTACCTAAATCCACAGCATGTACAAGGGTAAAAGGAGAACCTGAATCAGCGAGGAACTTGAGATTTACTCCATTGACTGATATGCAACATGAGGGTGACTTCCTCTTGTGGAGTGTTCCTAAAGAAGGTAATTCAACTACTCCTTCAGTGTGAGACAATGAAGGAGACAGCATTGATAGTTCATAATTCTCACCGTAAGAATCCTCAGCACTGGCCTTAACTGCTGAGTAGGCTTTCTCTTTACAGAAACAGCTTTGCACATCTAGAATAGTGACCATTCTTACCACACTTGTAACAAGTTTGATTGAGAGCGAAACAGAATTTGGCATTGCGCAGATGCGACTTGCTCCCACAGCGGAAACCCATGAGATAATTTTGTTCAGGTCTAGTTTTGGTGAAAGAAAACGAAGAGGGAGGGGAAACGCTAGCATGAGGTTTTTTCGGTTTGGGAACCGGTTTACTTCACCAGAAGAAGAAGTACCACTCATTTCTTTAACACACAATTGAGAATGCTCTATGCTTCTCGCCAATGTGAGTGCAGTCTCTAAATTAGGATCATTAGAGGACAGTGATTTTTTTTAAATCTTTTTGTTGCAAGTTGTCTCGATTAATTGATCTTGTATGATCTCATCCCTAAACTCCCAGTAGGTGCATGTGATAGCCAGAATCTTAAGAGCAGCAATAAAATCATCAATAGATTCTCACGGAGTTTGAGCATGTTGAAGGAATTTATGACGTTCCAGTACACCGTTTCTCTTAGGACTGAATCTCTTATCTAAAGTTTTTACAAGATAGACATATTCATCTATCAATAGTTACTCACCTTTGTCACCACCAGTCACTATAGTACTTACTACCTCAAGCGGTAAAGTTTTCAAAATGTTCCTGCCTTCGGAACCAAGATTATAAATTAATAGGGCTTTCTTTTTTTTTTTAAAGTAAAAGTCTCACCGTCGATGGCTTCTAAATATGCATTAAAAGTGTCTCTCCACTGCTCCCATTGGACAGGTGGCGAGCCTACTGACTGTAAGAAGGGAGGAGGTGCCGAAAAACGATCCATGTTTCAACATGGGTGAGTTGCTGCCCCACACTGATACGTGTTATGTCGCACAATAATTTAAGACAATGCCCTGAGAAGAACACAATGAAGAATAAGAGAACTGTAAGGTGTGCGTGTCACCATTTGACAAGCACAGACGAAACCGCAAACAAATCAAGGACATGTGTATCACTTTGCAAATGGAATAAAGGGTGTGCGTGTCACCGTTTGACACACAGAAATGAAATTGCAATAATCATTAAAAGATGTGCATGTCACCGTTTGACAAGCACTGACAACACTGTAATCAAATTAAGGGTGTGCGCATCACCAAGTCGAAAATGCGCGTTGCTATGGGTACTAGATGCTATTAATGAGGATCCAAATGGCCTTGCAATTGTAATAAGGGTGTGCGTGTCACTGTTTGACATCCACAAATGAAATTGTAATAATCATTAAAAGGTGTGCGTGTCACCGTTTGACAAGCACTGACGAAACTAAAGTCAAATCAAGGGTGTGCGCATCACCGAGTAGAAAATGCGCGTTGCAATGGGAATTAGATGCCAATATTAAGGATCCAAAATGGCCGCTACAGTAACGCCACGGCGTGATCACGTTGTGTGGTCAAACAGCGGGGAACACAAAGGGAGCGCGTACGTCGAGCAACTGACTCACGGTTGGATGACGGCTCCGCTTCGGTTCCTTGATCTCCTTCAGTCCCAGCCGGAAATTCACCACTACCACCAGGTAGCTAGAACAACACAGGTACGGTGCACCAGGAAGGCAGTGCCATAACCAGGGCAAGAGGAGGATCACGAAGTGAGGCTCAATGAGCAACAGCCAGATGCCAGGAGGCAGGAAACGGCTTGGCGTGCAGCAGGAGCACCACAGGAGGGAAACTGGAGGCGTTGGACCACCTCGTAGCAAATGAAAAGAAGATACAGCGGTTGTAAGGTAGGAGTTGTGTTTATTCGGTCCTACGCACTCCAGATCCCAGCAGCAACTGCCGCCCAAGAATCCATGTTCCATGTTGGAATCTACAGTAGAACCCCACAACTAGCACGAGCCAAGGAAGATCCCAACACTCAGGAAACCGCAGAGAGAGCTTGGAACTACATTACCTCACTTAAGACTGTAGCTTGCACGTGCAAATTTGGCAAACGAACTGATTCATTCATTCTTGACCAGTTGGGGCAGTTGTTGAGTCCAGGACAAATTATTGTCTAAAACTCCTTCACTAAAAGAGGCCATAGTAATTGTAGTAGGAATGGAGAATACATTTGGTTTTGTCAGGGAAACAAAAGATCATCGAAAATCTGGACACATAGTCAGAGCACTGTACATGTGGTGTCTGAGGCTGATTTGCAAGTGGATTGTCAGATAAAGCACAAACAGTTTAAAATGCGATGGAATGTGTGAGAAAGTTGTTCTGAATGTAAAGGATGATGTTAGCATGGTGGATTCTGGAACCTTGATAATGCCTGAGTGTGAGGTGGGAAGTAATTTCTGGTCTTAGCTGAATCTGGTTCACCTTATAGCATGATTGCTGACAGAATATAGGTTGAACACTTTATTGTTGAATTGAACCATCCATATGTTAATCTAGTCAGCTATGGAGTAGCTAAAATTGATGGTCTGCGTGATGTGGTAACGGGGATTTACTTCCTAGACAGGGAGACAGGTGAAAAAGTGTACATTGCTAAATGGGATGGTAATCTTTTGGGATGGCGTCACCTTAGGGATATGGGTATAGTTTTCAATCCCAATGATCAAATGATGTTAATTGACAATGCTTGCGATGTGTAGTATTTTCATAATGAGTCTCCAATACCAGGTGGTGAGGTGGGTGCCTCAGGTCTTCCACTATCTGGGGATCCGTATTTACCATACCACAAAATATCTCAACAAGGGGAACCTGTCCAGGGCCATATCCTCCCTACGTCCCCAGTTGGCTTTCTGGAGCTCTCTCCCGCTCACAGTTCAAGGATGAATATTGCTTTCCAAAAAGATAATGCTCCCCGCGTCTTGTATTTATTTCATAACTTGCCGGTGTTCGTGCCTTGCACCACCTTCGCAGAGCTCCACAACATGCTAGGAGGGTTCATTTGGACCAAGGGCAGGAGATGGGTGACTCTTCGTAAACTGCAGTTGCCAGTGGGAAGTGTGACCTAGGCGCACCAAGTTTCGAACATTGTTATTTAGCAGCGCAGTTGCAATGGCAGGTGCTATGGTAGACCCGAGTGGCAGCTGGACGAAGTGGGCAAACTACCGACACACAGAGCACGAGAAACCGCAGGATCGATGTTGCTCCCTGGTGCACGGCCCGCTGAGGGCGAACGGTCTGGTGAGAGTGGCATATCAGAGCTATGAGAAAGGCCTAAAGCGCATGTCGGACATTCGCCTGAGTTTCTTCATGCAGTTCTGCACATGCATTAGTGGGGATGGGTTGGCCGCCTGAAGAGATACAGGAGTGTCATTGGTGAGGGACCTATTCACAGACCGGGAGCTGATACCAGCCAGTTGCAGGAAGATCACAACCCGCTGGTGGGCCATTTCCTGGCCCATGGGATACTGATGGTGGAGATGGGACTCCTGAGAAGTATCACAGACACTGAACCAAAGCAACACCTGTTGACCCATGCCCTGCATGTTATGGGGACTGGTCGGGAACTGATTACCTGTGTTGTAATTTAGCAGCGATTAGGTTAAGCATTAGTAGAAGACATCTTGTATTTAGAGACTATCTTGTCCGTTTCGTGAAATCCATTTTGCATTTGTCAGCCATTTTGTTTGCCATGTGCTCGCTATGTGATCTGTCCTACCTTCCTGTCAACTGCTCTTGAAATATGCCTAGAGACGAGATATATTTAGCCTCTTCAGCTTCGCACATGCTCAGTTGAGCTTACAGCTGTCCCCAACTTGTAACTGCCACGATGTGTCCACCAGAATTAGCTAACTGTCAGCCCCTCCCACTTGTTGCCAGCAGACTCTCTGTATGACCTTATATGTATTTAAAACCAGCCTTCTGTACTAGTACCGCCTTCATTTGAGCCCCTGCTTGGGTATAAAAGGAACAAGCTCCTTCCAGTCAGTGTGCTACGTCATACATTACTGAAGGGTGTTGTGTGAATGTAGTTCCACCTCATGAGGTTTAATAAACTCTGTCTTTTCTATTCCAGCTTCTTTGCCAACTTCTTTCTATTGGTCTGAGGACTCTGTGCAGAGAAGGGAGAACCCCTAGCATTGGTAGGCCTTGCTGAGGCTCACCACCACAAATTGGCGCTTCCAATACGGGGCTCATCAGCGACTCGGATGCCCGAAGGACTGGTCGAGACGAAGGATTGGAATCTCGCTTTTGGACGCGATCGCTGCCTGAGGAGACCCGAGTCTTGGCACCCACGGCGTTTTTCCTTTCTTTCTGATCTGACCATCCAGGTGGTACTGGTCCTCGACTGAGATCTCTTCTGTTTATTCGCCGTGCAGTGACCATTTGGTCGATTTGGACACCATTTTATTGGTAATAGCCGTTCTGCTGCACTTGCAGTTGGTTTGACGCCTTTGATTGGTAAGGTAGTTTAGTAACACTTACACTTACACTATGTTTGTAGGATTGGCCAATATTGAAATCTGTTTGACAATTAAATATATATTGCAATTCATATAGGCAGTTAATGAGGAGATTTTTCTCTATTTGACTTTGTTTGAACTGCGCAATGTACGAAGAGTACCTTAAGCGCTACTTTGATTATGATTAAGGCTCCAGGTTTTCAGTTTAAACACATTTTTACATATAAATACAGACGGAAAAATATTTTTCTTCTGTCTGTATTTATAAATAAAAACGGAAAAATACGACCAAATCGTATTCTTGGTTCCCGAGAATTGTTTGGCAATCCGTGCTCCAGCCCATAGTTGTCTCGCCCCTCTTACTGATTGCAGTGAATGCCTGGCCACTTTAACACCTGCTGGGCCATTAATATTTGTTAGGCGCAGGAAAATGACTCTGAACCAAAAAGGTCAGAAAGACCAGCCTTTCCTTTACAAAGCTCAAGCTTTCACAAATCTCTGCACCATTCTGCTTCAACTTTATTTTTTAAACTGTACAGCCGATTGATTAACATTATCATTTACTAAAATAATGATAAAAAAGAATCTTTAAAAACAAGTACAATAACTCTAAAACAAAAAAGAAAAATGTATTGTGTCAACTGGAACTAAGCAAGGGTTCAGAGGGGGTCTGAAACACCCAGCCTCGGTAACCTGAAGTATTTCACTTTGCCCGAGATCTCAGAAACTATGATTGTTCTACTCTACAAATGTGTTTTACCTTAGAGAAGGACCTAGGGCCAGATGTAGGTAATCCCAGATTACCGATTCTTAAATACCGATTCATACCGATTCGGTATTTAAGAACTGGTAATCGGGATTTAGGTAAATTTACTGATTTCATTACCGAATCGGTATGATTCGGTAATTACCGAATCGGTATTTACCGATTCGGTAATTGCCATTCATTCCTATGGGCCTGGAATGTCAATTGGCGAATCGGTATATACCGATTCAGTAATTGGGGAAAACATTGAAGGGTGGCAGGGTGGCACTTTGACACCCTGTTGCATCCCTCAATTGCATGGGTGCACAAGTTGCAGACATACATGCCCTTAGGGCATGTATGTCTGCAACATGGCACTGGTTAAAAAGCAAAAAAAATGCTTTTTAAAGGATTTTCATTATTTACCACCAACTTCTAGTTGGTGGTAAATAATGCATTCTTAAACCCCTGTAGCACTGATTGCAGTGCTACCTACATGTCAAAATACAGAATCGGTAATTTTACTGATTCAGTATTTTACAGAATCGGTAAAATGTATTATTTTATTATTTATTTAGAAGTTTTCTATAGCGCTAACAAGACCCGAGGGTATCAGAGCACTTTACAGTAGAGGGAATGAAAAAGAGAACAACATGACACAAGCCCAATAAAAGCGATCAGCGAGCGACAATTTTGGAATGAGGAAAAGTTCGGACAGCAGGACTTCTTGGTAACAGGAATCAATGTTACCGCATGGATTCCGGGGACGCTTGCTGATCCAAGTTACCCGCAACCAAGGGAAAGGATAAGGCACAAGGATTTGAGTTGGCTCTTGAATTCTGCATAGGACGGTATAGTTCTGATGTGCGGGGGGATGGCGTTCCATATTTTGGGGGCATTTCCTGAGAAAGAGCAGTCCGCAGTTCTCTTCTTTCTGGTTTTTTGGTAGGATGAGCAGCAGGTAGTTAGAGCTTCTCAAATTTCTGGCTTGGCCTGCTTTTTTGAGCTTGTTTGTCAAGTATTCTGGTTTGCCGGTGTGGAGGGCCTTGTGGGTGAGGCAGGCCGTTCTGAAGGTACTCAGCATTTCCGCAGGGAGCCATTCGAGTTCTTTGAGTGCCGGGGAGATGTGGTCAGATTTTTTGCAGTCTGTAATCATTCTCGCTGCCGCGTGAAGTGTTGTTTTTAGTGGGGCCAGGTGCGATTTGGGGATGCCTGTTAGGATTGAGTTCCCATAGTCCAGTCTTGATAGAACTAGAGATTGCGTGGCTAGTTTGAGGTCCTTGTTAGGAATGTAAGGTTTGATTTTGTTCAGAAGTCTGAGGTTGAGAAATGCGCTTTTCGCCGAATTCTTAATGTGGTTTGTCAGGGTTAGTTTGGGGTCTAGGGTGAAGCCCAGGGATTTAACGGAGTCGGCTAGCGTGAGGTTACCTTTGAGAGCATCGATCGACTTTAGCCACTCGGTGATTTGAGGGTTGTCTTCTTTGTTTGAGATGAGGAGTGTTTCTGTCTTGTCGGGGTTGAGTTTCAGGTGATTCTTTGTCAGCCAATCTTGAACTTCATTTAGGACATCGTTAAGTCTGTGGATGTCTTTAAGAGAAGAGGTTTCCAGGTAAATCTGCGTGTCATCGCGTAGAGGTGGAAGTGGATGTTGGCGTTCCTGAGTAGCTTGGCGAGCGGTTCCATGTAGATGTTAAAGAGCTGAGGAGAGAGCACTGATCCTTGCGGGACACCCTTGTTGACTTGCTGGGTTTCGGAGGTGAAGTTCTTCATTTTTATTATTTGCGTACGGTTATGTAAGAAGGAGGAAAACCACTTGAGAACTACCTCACCAAGGCCGGCTCTTTCTTGAAGAGTCTTGATGAGGACTCTCCTACAGACCAGGACAAAGCTCGAGATTCTCGTTCGATGTTAACTGCTGGACGCACGTCTGACATTAGATCCGCAGCGCATAAAGCCGTTTGTAGTACTATCACTATTTCTGAACTTCTAGAAAGTATTAAAGATTGACCGGAAAGAGAGCAAATATATTTCACCGAGACATTTGCCGCAGAGGTTATTGAACGATACAGGAAATATTCGGTAGAAATAGAGCCCGATGATGTAGCAGCTGATTGTAAACAATTACGTGACGTCTTTTTGTCTTCTCCCAGGTGGCTGACACGATCATACGCTTGGTTAAACCGTGTTGAAGCAGCCCGTTTGTGAGAGGAGAAAAAGGCAGCAGACGCAGCTGCACCAACATCTCAGATCAGCATGGCACAAACTTCTACTCCTGAAACAGATAAGAATGTTGTAATTAATGTGAAACCCATGCAGGAAGCTGCGCCTTTATATGTTCCTCCTAAAGGAACGGGTACAAATGATGATAAGACTTCTACAGATGCTAAAGGTTATTTTATTTATAATTGGGTTTACACTCCTTGGAATAGAGCAGATGTTATGGCCCTCAAAAATGCATTGCCTGATCCGCGAAAGAATCCAGCAGCCTTTTATTAAGAAGTTGAGGGTGCAATTAGTTCTTGTACTATGACTTTGCCTGATATTGATTTGTTTTTTTGATTAATATTACCGCCTGATATGTGGAGATTTGTGCGTAAAGTTGATGATCGTGCGACATTTGGAGCATTATGGAAAGATTTAGAGCAGTTAGATGAAGATAGAGAACCTGCACAGAAACCGTGTCAGTTGATTTTAAATCTTCCGGCAGCTATATTAGTTACGTTAAAGATGATTTTCCCCCTAAAAAGATTGATTGGACTGTATTAGGGTTGTGTAAGCAAAAGGCAGATGAATCGGTTTCAGATTTCTTTACACACTTTGAAAAGGCATTCCACGATTTTAGTGGCCAGTCATTGACAGAGGACACGGGTAGGCATCTGTTTGTCGATAAATATGTTGCAAACATTTTGCCAGGAATAGCTAGTCGCCTAAAGGCCAGTGAGAGTTCATGGACGACATCTTCTCCGGTTTCTCTCTTAACCATGGCTCAGTATTATGAGCGACAAGAATTAGAAGCTAAAAGTAATTAGGATAAAAAGTCTAAAGGAGTTAAAAACAAAGGTTATGTTAGCTCAAGCTCATGGACCACCTTCTAGAGGTAATGATAGAGGCCAACGTGGATCTTATGGTTCGTCTTTTCCTTTTTATACTCGTTCGAATTTGTCTATTGACCAGTGTGGGTACTGCAAGAAATTTGAACAGTGGCTTTCTGATTGTCGAGTACTGCCTGCTCAGCAGTGTCCACGTGGTCGGGGACAAATGAGAAATCACTCAGGATATTCAGGGCCTAGAGGAAGCACGAATGATCACGCTAGGTTTGATGCAAATACACGTGGGCAGGATGGGTTTAACACTTTTGATAGTAGGAACCAATATCAAATGTCCGACTATGTGTCCTCTGATTTTCAAGATTCTGCTTATGCATAGGATTGCCTAGGATGTGGTAAGAAATCAGTTGATGTTCCAGTAGATCAGAAGGGTCCCTATGTTACAGCACATGTTTTGGGTTCTACTGATCAGTTTCTGGTTGATACAGGAGCTACTCGTAGCGCCTTATCTAAGCAACTGGTTCCAAGGGCTCCCCTGTCTGGCTTAACAATCGATAGGTTTCGATGGAACACCTTCCCGTAGCCCATTGTCACAACCACTCGCATTCCATGTTGATACGTTTTCTGCTCCATGTCCGTTTTTGCTTTCTCCGAACACACCAGACAATATTGAGGGTCTTGATATGCTTAAATATTGCAGGGCTACGATACGATGTTCTCCGGAAGGAGTACAGGTTATTTTAAATGACAACTACCCTGTGATTGAGAGATCCTGTATTGTTAAAGAGGACATTGCATTGGCTTCACTCCCTAGTACCTTTAGGGCTACTTCAGACACCGATGTAGGGCAAATGGTTATTCCACCAGTGGATATTAGTGTCAAGGAGGGTGCTTCATTGCCAAGACTGCCTCAGTATAAGATTTCTCGAGAAGGAGAAGAGGCACTCACACACATTGTACATGACTTGATTAAAGTAGGGGTCATGGAAGAAGTTTCTTACAATGTTTGCAATAGTCCGATTCTTCCCATTTTGAAAAAAGATGCTGACACTAAGATTTACAGATTTATCATTGTACTGAGAGAAGTTAACAAGATTGTAGTACTTTGCTTCCTCCAACAGTAACTACATTCTCTGTTATAGACTTGAAGAACGCTTTCTTTTCGATGCCTATTCATCCTGAAAGTCGATCGTTTATATTTTGTAGAGTTCCTCAAGGCTATACTGAGAGTCCTAGGATTTACAGTCAAGCATTGAAGAGACAGCTTGATTCCTTTACTTTGCCTGAAGGGGTGACTCTCATACAATATGTCAATGACATCTTGTTGGCAGCCGATACGCCTGTACTATGTGAAGAGTGTACTTTGTCTTTGCTTTCTTTTCTTGCTACACACCATCATAAAGTGTCACGAAAGAAATTGCAATATTGTAGACCAAGGTAACCTACTTAGGTCACCTTCTGTCTAAGGAGGGCCGTGCATTGACACCAGAGCGCATTCAAGCAATTTTAGACACCCCAGCACCTTCCACATCGAAAGATGTCCGTGCATTTATTGGTTTGATTTCGTTTTGTAGGCAATGGATATTGGGCTTTTCACACATTGCTAAACCCCTGCTAGCGCTTCTGACTAAAAACCCTCCGATCCCCCTTCCATGGACAGATGAATGCCAAAATGCTTTTCGTCAGTTAAGACAAGCTCTTTGCTCTGCACCAGTGTTAGGCACACCAGATTAGTTGAAGGCTTTTACACTCTATGTACACGAGAAAGATGGGTGTGCATTGTCAGTTCCCTGTGTATTTCCTTGATCCTGTTGCTCGTGCATTGCCTGGGTGCTTCCGTTCAGTTGCAGCGACAGCTGTGGCCATACGTCAGAGTGAAGGGATAGTTTTGCACACACAAACTGTTGGTGCTAGTACCCCATGCAGTAGATGCCCTTTTGAATCAGGCCAAGACACAGCACTTAACTAGTGCTCGTTTGACAGGATATGAATTAACACTGTTAGCGCCTCATATCACCTTGAAGAGGTTCACGACACTGAACCCAGCTACTTTGTTGCCATATCCTGTGACTCAGTCCCAGTCAAAGAAACCTCACGATTGTATATTCCTTACTGAGGAACAGATAAAGGGTTGCATCAATTTGCAAGATACGCCCCTCCCAGATGTAGATGAGGAACTGTGGGTTGATGGGTCCTGTCTGAAGTTACCAGATGGCATGACTTCAACTGCTTATGCAATTACCACGCTTGAGACAGTAGTGGAAACAGCTCCCATACCTCAGAAGTCGGCTCAAGCAGCTGAACTAATAGCTTTGACATGAGTGTGTGAACTTAGCACTGACTTGTATGTGAACATTTACACGGATAGTGGAGTGGTTCATGATTTTGGCCTACTCTGGAAAGAGGCTTTCTTACATCCCACGGGATGCAGATAATGTATGGAGAATTATTGCATGACCTCTTGACTGCACTTACATACCCAAAGAAAGTTGCTATTATGAAGTGTAGCGCACACAAGAAAATCATTGACAAAATAGGACAAAGCAATGCCTTTGCAGATCGCGTAGCTCGTGAGACTGCGATGCAGAGAAGCACTACTTCCATGTACATAGTGAAGTCTCAAGCTGAGCTTTGGCATGACGCTAGAGAGGAAGTATTGGATATACAGAGATCTGCCTCTGTGGAAGAGCTTGAGCAATGGTCTAAAGAAGGAATGTTAGACAATGAGGGCTGTTGGCGTAACAAAGAAATGTGTGGTTCTTTGGTTCAAATGGCACATGGGCTGGCACATGTTGGAGCTCTAGTAATAACTAAATTGTTTACGCAAGTTTGGGAGCATCCTGAAATTGCCAGCACAACTAAAAGAGTGGTACAGTCATGTTTGATCTGGCGGCAGTATAATGGACTCCTACAGGAGGGTTTGCTACACCAACCGCACCTTTTGAAGTTTTACAGATGGATTACATCCAACTTGAACGCTGCAATAATCTGAAATATGCCCTAGTGGTGGTATGTGCCTTCAGTAAATGGATAGAGGCATACCCTACGAAGGATAATACTGCTTTCACCACAGCAAAGGTGCTTCTGAAGAAGTTTTTCCCTAGATATGGTTTTGTAAATTTTTGTGGAGTGACAACGGACCTCATTTTATTGGGCAAGTTGTTGAGTATGTCCTGAAAGGATTAGGGATCAAACAGAAGTTCCATACAGTCTTCCACCCGCAATCAGCAGGATTAGTGGAAAGGTACAATGCTACTTTAAAATTGAAGTTGGCGAAAATACTGGCTTCCACGTCTTTAAAGTGGCCAGATGCATTACCCTTGGCATTGTTATCCATTAGATTGGTGCCACACTCACGATCTGGTCTCACCCCGTATGAAGTGGTCTTTGGGAGACCGATAAATATTTGGGGAGTTCCTAAGCCACGCCCCATACATGATGTTCCTTGTGTTCTGATGAATGAGTATTTGGCACAGTTAACCGACAGTTTGATTTCTATTCATCAACAGGTTCAAGAAGAGCTTCCTGACAGATCTACAGGTGAGGCCCACGAACTCCATCCTGGCGACTATGTGATGGTGAAGATCTTCGACAGATCGAACTACCTGGAATCGAGGTGGCGAGGTCCGGAGCAAGTGCTCCTTGCGACAAGGACCATATAGCCATGTCTGAACTGGGGTGGCAGAGTGGGCTAAAGAACGGTGATGGATTAAACCCAGATCTTTTGACTGGGTGAGAGTGTTTGATTGATTCAGATGCTCCGTCCATCACCACCTCCTTTTGTACCCCCTTGCGACAAGGACAGCAGTTCGAGTGACGAACAAGAAGAACTGGGTCCATAGCACACACTGCAAATGTGTGTCGCCTGCCTTGGTGGAACCTGCTGCGCTGACCGACCATCAAGAGATTCTGGAGATGGAGAAAGATCAAGCTATCTCACCTGACGAATCTGCGGAAGGCTTCCCGGACCACACGATTCCTGGAGCATCGAGATACCACTTGAGACCGAGGAAAGGATCTGCAGTGTTGAAAAAGACTGTTTGAGCTACCGCCCTGGGTTAATGAAACGGAGAGCTGATGTGTCCATGGGGGGGGGGGGATCAGCCCTGCATTAGTGTAGTGACACCCGTCTTGGCCCGTGGTGAAGAAATCAGCGGCTGCCCAAGGGATAAGAGCTCCAACGATTGTTTTCAGCGAGTTTTAGAAAGATCAATCATCGCTGTTGCTGAAATGAATAACAAAAGAATGATTTGTGCTGTAGGGTTTGTTGTTGCCCTGGTGGTTATGGCAATAATCACCTGGTTTGTTGAGAAAGTGGCTCCTGCTCGACAGCTTCTTGTTTTCACTATTCCAGCTTCAGTGGAACATCATTATTTACACTTTCCTATCACGAGCAGAAGCATCGACATTCCTACTTAAATAACACATTCATCCAGAAGTTGCCTCATACATACAATGCCACGAAAGCTACCAAGTGTTGGGTGTGTGGAATGATACCTGCAAACCAAAAGAAAGGAGGAACACCTTTTATTCCTCTACCATTTTTCCATAATGGTTCATGTCAAGCTTGGTATGCCCTTTTGTTTGCTTCCGAAAAGCCTTCAGTAGGTGGAATCATCTTTCGGTTGAATAAAGTATGCAAGATGAAGATGGTTATCCTCAAGGTAAAGGAACTGAATGGGAATGGGAAGAGTACCACCCGGACAATATTTCGACACCATATGTCTTCAAGAATATGAGGAACATTCAAGACAATGGACCTTTTGTAATTTCTGTGACCAGAGCTAAAGCAGAACTGTGTATAAGTAGTGTTGGGAGAATTCCAGTAGGACGGAGTGAATGTATTTTGACATTGACTATTGAAGGTGCTAATAACAGTAGATTAACATCTTAGCATAATACTTATTTTGTATGTGGTAATAAAGGATACTATCAATTACCTGTTGGGGTTGATCCGGGGTATGTTACATATCATTTTTGTTACCACCTGTGTCCTTGGCCCCTCCATTATAGTTATTATCAACAAAAGAGCGCCAATACGACACAAGTGAAACCCTATGACACAGTGAAAATATTTAAATCTACTTTAATTTGGGTGGTCATTAAACAAAAAGAGAGGCAGTGAAGATAGAAAAACGTATTATTTTCTAAAAGAACCCTCACTCACCCTAGAGGTGACATGCTTCATCATGGGGTTCAGTCACAGGTGGGGCGACTATCCCCACCTGTGTGCTACCACGCCTGCAAGTGCAGCGGAGCTGGTATGTGTGAAAGAGTGATCTGTGAAAAGAAGTGTGTTGTAAAAGATCACAACAGTGCCTCAACAAACTTTATTAAGGGCCAGTTGTTCACAATAAAACTGTGAAGTCACTGGAATTTTGCAGGCCCTCCATTATAGTACCTGAATTTAAAGTTGTATAATGACATTTCCAAGAATAGATACAAACGAACAATAAGTACAGATGAAGTTGACCAGGCAGATACCACTTTGTAACAATATGTTGTTTCCAATTTGGGTTTATTCTTCTTTGTGGGTGCTGCATTGAATAGCAGAAAAATCAGGCGATTGACTTGTGTTGTGGAAGCTGTCACCAATCAGACACCTATGGCACTTGGGAACCTTACAGAGGAACTGCAAATTGCAAGGATTGTAGAACTCCAAAATAGAATGGTATTAGACGTAATTTTGGCTGATCGAGGTGGTGCATGTCGCATCATCGGTAGCAGTTGTTGCGTATTTATACTGGATCACTCACCTTCATTATATGATGCAATCTCAAAACTGCATAAGATTGCTGCAGAAATTCACCCAGAGACTGGTACATGGACATTTTCGAACTGGATATGGACACTCTTTATTACTTGGGGGTGGAAGCTACTGTCTATTCTATGTATACTACTGGTGATGCTATTTACATGCTGTACTTGTATACAATGTGGTCCTATGCTTTGTGCATCACTGCTTGTACACCTGCCAAAAGAAATATTGCAAATATGAAAGCACAACAAATGTTAAATAATGAAATTACTGAGATGATGAACATCAATGTACAGGATGCATATCTAGATTACCACACATAAACTAATGTCTTCAGCTAATGCTGAAAGGGTCGTCTGTTGTAATTTAGCAGCGATTAGATTAAACATTAGCAGAAGACATCTTGTATTTAGAGACTATCTTGTCCATTTCGTGGAATCCATTTTGCATATGTCAGCCATTTTGCTTACCATGTGCTCGCCATGTGCTCTGTCCTAGCTTCCTGTCAACTGCTCTTGAAATCAGCCTAGAGACGAGATATATTTAGCCTCTTCTGCTTCGCACATGCTCACTTGAGCTTACAGCTGTCCCCAACTTGTAACTGTCAGGATGTGTCCACTAGAATTAGCTAACTGTCAGCCCCTCCCACTTGTTGCCAGCACACTCTCTGTATGACCTTATATGTATTTAAAACCAGCATTACGTACTCGTACCGCATTCATTTGAGCCCCTGTGTGTTATACCCACAAAAGGACCAAGCTCCTTCCAGTCACTGTGTTACGTCATACATCACCGAAGGGTGTTGTGTGAATGTAGTTCCACCTCATGAAGTTTAATAAACTCTGTCTTTTCTATTCCAGCTTGTGTGCCAACTTCTTTCTATTGGTCTGAGGACTCTGTGCAGAGAAGGGAGAACTCCTAGCACTGGTAGGCCTTGCTGAGGCTCACCACCACACCTGGTTCATCAAAGCTTTGGCCCATATGACCACGGACCCTTTGCTGCCCATCCACAAACTATGGGAAACGGACATAGGTCGAGCCCTGATGCCCAAGGAATAGGAACATACTTTACACTACCCACTCAGAGTGTCCCTTAATGCCAAATTCCAGTACATTCAATTTAACATACTGCACAGGGCATACCTCACTCTGACCACCCTACAAAGAATGTTCGGGTCTTCCTCTCTTTTTGTACAAGGTGCCAGGGACCTAGCTCGAATTTGATGCATATGTTTTAGTCATGTCCGGATGCTGCAACATTCTGGTCTGGAATCACAGATATACTCACCGCGCTGACGGGCCCCGACGACCTCCATATCTTAGAGGGGGCACTGCTGGGGATATTTAAAAGGAGGAGGGCGCAAAAGGTGTCCTACCACTTCATAGATTTGGCAATGCTTATCTCGCAACGATCCATCCCAATGCACTGGAAGGCCACCACACTCTCGACATTCCAACACTGACTCTCAGCGAACCTCAAGTGGGGTAGGGCAAAGGCAGAGGAGCCGCACAGGGAGGAAGTCAGGGGTCTCAGCATAGTCCAATTGCCGATTTGTGGGACAACATTATACAAGAATTACAGGCCACACATGCTGCCCCCCAAGATGAGTGATGGAGGTGGATGTTTAGTGCCCACTGACATACGCCCAGGGTCCTACCTGGGGTGTCAATTTGTCTGGCAACGCTACTGCCCTGTTGTGCCTGGTGGACCGGGTGCTTGTCCTCCTTGTTATCCATAAGGGAGGAGGGGGTCTCCGTAATTACTCAAGAATGTATGCCGACTGCTTCTTATGGTACTTACATAGGTCACCACCGGATTTACCCATTAAAACTGGATTGCACGGTATAAAATATGCTGTCTCTATTAACGCCCATGATGCATTTGTGCTCTGCTATCATGTTTGGTTTGTTTTCATTTTAAGTTCTATAGCATTGAACCAAGTATTCCTGTCACGCAATGCTATACATTGTAGTTAGGGCTCCCGTTTTATGGTATTTATTTTTTTGTCATATCCGTCTGTATTCATCCAAATTTATTTTTTGTCAACTTTATCTGTATTGCTCCATATTTATTATGGGTTTTGTGAAAAAAATAAAGCTGAAACTGGTATGTTTCCAAATTTATTTAACCAATAAATATGCAGTTATGCTTGAATGCCTGCCAGGTTTCAGTGATATGAATACCCGCAGAAGGTAAATCAATGCACTTATATGAAAATATGCAAATTTCAGTATCAGCCTTATGCATAGCTACTGCTGTTTAAGCCTCTTTACTAAAATTCCTTTCTTTTTTAACCCCTTACCAATCAATCCACACAGTTATTGGCCTGGCAGTCATGGCAAAGTGTATTTAGAATCACTCAAAAAGCACCCAATTTCGTTTTTATCCACATTTAAAAATAAATACAGACAAGAAAATAAATGGTTTTCTGTCTGTATTTATCTGTAAAAACCAGTAAAAATCGAAAACAGGGAGCCTAAATTGTAATTTGCATCTTGTACTGTCGTCCAGGTAGGCTGCAGCATATGTTTTAGGTCTGATGATTAAAAATATATAAAAATGTGTTAAAGAAAATAATGAGCTAAAGAGTGTGTTCAGGAATAAGGTGGGGTTACTCTGTAATTTAAAACACAAAGTTGTTCTTAAGAAGTGTGCCAAACCTTCGGTCCACAAAGTACTCAAAGTCCAAAATGTGATGCTTGATCCTCTTAAATTCGAACTGAAGAGCCTAATTGGCTCGAAGAATATTGAGGAAATAGAAGCCTCAGAATAATTGGCACCTATTGTTTTGGCACCCAAACATGGGCAAAAGTCTATGGGAATGTGTGTCCATCTTTGTGACTTAAACCGGTTTATTTTGGTATATCGACAGGCGACAGCCAATCCAGAATATCTCTGAAGCATTGACTATGCTTTTTTCTACACGTGACATCAAGGAGAAAGGCAAAGTGTGCTCGCCCTGGCCATTATGTTAGTCTTGCGGCCCGAGGCCCATTCACATGCTCCGTAGGATAATGACGAACAGCCCACACTTCCCATATAATTTCTAAAGAGCCGCTCACCAATGTAAAACGATGGATGCACTGTTAGCCACCAAGCTAATGGCCCAAACAGTTTCCGATGCAAAAACAAAATCCATGCTGCCACTGGGTGCTGCTGCTGGCTCCTCCAAAGCACCTCCTTGAGCATAGATTTTTGAAGTGCTTGCAGCAAGGAAAAGTCACTTTATTTCTGTAGTGCTTGTTAAAATACACTGCAGTCTCTGTAGATGAGGCTTGTTCAAATACACTGCCAATCTCTGTTGATGACTAATTCACTCCCTGGCAGTGGGTTGTCTGGTGGTTTGCCAGTCTTTGTACATGAGAGATTCATTCCCTGGTAGTCGGTTGTCCGGTGGTAAGGAAGCTGGTGGGGATTACAGGGTGTTCCTCTTCTCTTGAATTTCTTCACTTTAGGTTCAGTAGTTTCAGGTACACTTTATCTTTCAAAACTCGCAGGTTATTTTCTCCAAATCATCGCCATTGATGTAATCCAGAAGAAGTCCACAGGAAGCTAATAAGTAGGTTGTAGGTAAGAGGTTTATTAGGCTTAGTGACAGGATGGTATAAGTTCAGTAATTCAGCTCCACCAGGAGCAGCATCCTTGCTGCACAGCCCACACACTACAATTGTCTTTCTCTCACCTCCACCAGGCACTCCAACATTCCACTACCTCCCCAGGCATTCTAACATACCACACACACACATCACATTCATACTGGCTGAGCAGCAGTGACCAGGTAGCTAAGGGAAAAGATGCAAAGCAACATTTCACGTTACAACATTTTACTTCATCTAGACTCTAAACAGCTGACTTCATTTGCAACATCTCTGGAAGCTTACAGTTTTGTGAGAATGCCATAAGGCTTAGCTATTGCCCCTGCCTGTTTCCACAGGGCTATGAAAATGGTTTTAAAAGGTGTCCCCAGGGTGCTGTTCTTCCAAGATGATGTTTGGGCAAGGATGATGCTCATCATAATGCAACATTAAGAATGGTGTTGGAAAGATTGTCAGAGAGCGGACTAAAGGTAAAGAAAGAGAAATGTAGATTTAAAGTCACGTCTGTGATGTACCTAGGGCCCGTAATATCTGGAGATGGCATTAAACCAGAGATTAAGGTGAACAAAGACACCATCCTGTTGATAAAATGCTTAGGACAACACTGAAACAATTTACAGAATGTTCACAGAGTCCAGCCTAGAAATGCCAGTGTGTCAGTTATCACCTACTTACATACTGAGCTCGGGAGGAGATTGTGAAACGTCTTAGAAGAAAGAAGGAGGGCAAAACAGGTCCCCCCGTGGACAGTATCTGGGGATGAAAAGAGAGTTCATCAACCCAAATTCTTATCTGTTATTGTGAGAGCTAGAGAGAGAGGAAGGCCATTAGGCCAGCAGTCACAGAAGAATCACTCATATTCGCAGCATTGCATTGCAGTTGGCTGTCACGGCGTCACGCAACCAATGCAGGACATCGTTCAGGCACGTTTTAAAATTAACAAGTAAGTCTGTAGATGTAGGGTCGAAAGTGAGAAGCAACTGTGTGTCATTGACATAATAAATGGTTTCAAACCCATATGATTCTATCAGTTCAGCTGGGGGGCACATATATGTTAAATAATGTTGGGCATTAAATAAGAGCCCTGTGGCATCCTATAGATTAACTGCTTGCTGGTCGAAGAATAAGGAGCAAGCCAAATTCTCATTCTCTGCCCTCCAAGAATGATTTTAATCAGCTTTATGCGGTGCCTCCAATACCTATCTCAGGCAGATACTGTAAGTGAATAGAATGAAAGGCAGTACTGAATGCTGCCAAAAGATCTAGCAGTATCAGGGCAGCACTCTTAGCTTCATCCTGAGCAAACGTAATCAACGTGCGTCAACGAGCAGTATTTAAATTGCTCTGCCACGCTCTTAAAGCACTGTACCACAGCGGCCCAAAAATACTCCAGGACAAAATTGAATTTTATGTCCCCCCAAGGAGTCTGCGGTCACTATATCTAGCGCTGGCTTGAACAAAGCGCATTAAGAGAGTGAGGGCCGGAGGGAGATCCTTCACATACCTAGCGGCAAACAAATTGAATGAGATACCTTTGGATCTACGGCTTACCTCCAACCATTTAGCTTTCCGGAAAAAACTAAAGACCCACTTGTTCCCCAAAACCTAAGAAACTTCAGCCCGACCCTCTTTAGCTCTACCGGATCATGTGCTTTAGCGCCTTGATATCCCTATGGGATGAGTGCTGCGCTTTATAAATACATAACTAACTAACTAACTAAGCTCAGCTACCTCTAAAAAAGCTGTCTCCGTACTATGTTGGGGTGAAAACCTGGATGCGTATGGTGTAGGATTTTGATATCTTTCAAATAAGCGGACAAATGGATATTACCCAATTTTGACAACATTTTATAGGGTGAGGGGAGCAAGGAAATAGGGCGGAAAATTGACAGGACTGATGGGTTGGCTGCTGTTTTTTTCAGAAGAGGGACCACTTTTGGCTCTTTTCCAGCAAGATGGTACAGCTGCAGATTCCAGTGATTTCTAAAAACGCTAGTGATAAATCAGTACTGTGGCCTCTGCAGATGTAGCAAGTGTGATCGGAGCAAGGGTCAATAGGTGACCCTGATTTACACTGCAGAAAGGTCTACTGGGTTTGGTCAATGGAAATAAGAACAATCATTCAAGGAACAAGCAGATAAATAATGCATCCATGATACAGGGGATGGGCAAACATAAGCAGAGGGAGGGTAGCTCTCTTGCTAACAACATATGAGAAGCAAACAAATGAGAGTGACAAAGAAGACAACAACCGGTAAGCAATGTGTAAGCTAACAATACGTCTTGCAAAAGACAGAGCATAGACTGTCCTGTATGTGAGACCTAAATATGCAGATTGCAACAGGTTTGAGGATTACGGCCTTTCATGAGGCACTACGTGCTAGAGTCGGCTGTACTAGTCCCACCTGAACTATCAAAAATGGTTACAAATTAAACACCATGTTGGAATATCCCGCAGTAACTTTGTAGCTAGCTCACAAGTAGAGGCTCTTCCTCTTTAAGACTTTTAGCGAGCAGTCGAAACAAAAACTGAAGAGGGTATGCTCCAGTAGGATGCTTCTCAACACTAGGACTCAAGTGAATTGAGGCCACAAAAAGTGGCCAAGTCAGGAATGACCACGTCCCCTTCTGGATCTTCCTTAGCCCCACTACATGATCTGAAGCAGGGGTTAGGGATGGTGCAGGCAGCACCAATACACTCCATTCATGTAGACATCCTTTGCTTCAGAATGCAAGAATACCCCATTACTAAAACAGAAGGGGACTTGGCAAAGTTCAATACATTCATTCAACTAGTCAATAAACTATGGCGATGGCAGAGGTACGCAACCAGCAACCAGCATGTCGCACTCTTGGTGTTCACTGTTTTATCAGTAATTGTATGCAGGCCACCGCCTAAGGCGACCTAGCCGACCAAGAGGTTGGTGTTATCCTCATCCTCCTCCCGCAACCCTTACCCATTCTATCAAAATTGTATGTGCTAATCTCTGAACAAAGAATTAAGAGGGCATATTCCTTCTACATGGTATCTAAGAAAAGACAGACCCTGATGCAGAGGTCTAGCCCATGACCAGGGTTCAATTCCCCACCTCGGCGGGTCTTGGGCTCAAAATTCCACGGACCTGATAATTCTCGCATCGGTTCCTATTCTAATCATGGAGTCCCACTCTGCAACTCTAGGCAATAGCTTGCTTAATCTCCACAACGGCCCCCACAACGCGAAGGATGCCTGGCATTCACCCTGGGGGTGCCCAGGAGTGGACGCCTCACAGGGAAAGCCAGGACGGGTTCCACAGCGGTGTTCGTACAAGCACCTTGAGACCCTTGCGGGTGAGTAGTGCGCTATACAAGTATCAATTTACAATTTACAATTTAGTAATCGTGGATTAGAAGCCAGTAGTATGAAGGACGGACGTCATAGGCTTGAAGAGTATTACTTCCCGGCATGGAAATCTTTTCCATGGCAAGGTTGTCCCACAGCTTCCTATGCGACGGGGCGATCTCGGGGGTCATATATCCTTTACCCCACATCCAACAAGACCTGAATTTCTGCAACTAAGACTATGGCCAATTGTTTCTTCTGATAGACTTCGGTGATCTGTGGGTCTGGAAGGGTCCCCAGAGTATTACCACCACAGGGTCTTTAAGGATATGAACATCAAAGTCTCTATTTAGATCTTCAAGGACAGTGCTCCAGTACCTCCCTAATTTGGGGCAGTGCCATATAATTGTGCATTAGGGTTCCTGCGGCTCCTCATCCCATCCAACAGTGGTCACCCTCAGACAGATTCCACTTATTAAGTTACTTATGCCTCTATACCAATAGGTGAAGATTTTGTGTCATGTTGCACAAACATTGTCCGTTGCAAAGGTGCGTGCCACCAACTTCTTGTTGTATAGGTGTTTCCACTCGCTAGGGGACCATTCTTTCCCCAGGTCCACCTCCCATCGTCTCTGACCCCATGTCTTATCGTGGGAGATGGAGTCAATGAGATATACTATGGAGAGTAAAGCTCAATCATGTGGTACATCCTTGGACCATTTTTCGAGGCCTGTAGGCAGTCCTGATGCACCCTCTTTCATTGCAGGTAGAATGTTGAAGCTGTGTTTTTGCAAATCCTTCCATTTCTGATAATCCAAATTTAGCTTTAAGTTCTTCAATCGATTGTATCTTCTGGTTATTGAAGAGGGAACCCAACATTAGGTACTTCCTATTTCTCCATGTTTTAAAGGCTGGGGTAAAATATGAGTTATGATATATAGTCATGAATGAGGGGGGGAAGGTTGTAAAGGTTGTTCCAAATGGCCATTGCAAACCTCGAGACTAGAGTGGAGTATAGCCACCAGCTTCTCTGCGACCTACGAAGCTATGGAACCTACGAGTGAGGGGTTTCAGTAATGATCCAGGTCCACTAAGCACCATTGCTTTTCCATTCCCTTCTTTCTCAATTCAGTGAGATCACAGAGTTGGGTGGTATGGAAAAGGATAACATGTGTAGAAGTGCAAGTCCTCCATATTTAACTGGGAGGTACAGGATCTTACAAGCAATGTTGGGTGGTTTGTTTTGCCAGATGTTTGTGTTCGCAACGTCTGCAGCTGCTTGATCATTGTGGGCAGGATTGATAGAATGATGGTTTGAAACAGGTAAAGAATCTGGGGCAGGACCCTCATCTTAACTACCGCCAGTCCCCCTAACCAGGAGAATTGTTTTCTGTAACATTTCTGGAAATACAGTTGTAAATCTTTTAACATCTTAGCAAAGTTTAGGGTTACTATCAGTGATGTGTGTGTGCTCTAAGATGATCCCAAGATATGTTTAAGAGTCTCTACACCATGGGATAGGGATGAGTGTGCTCAATGCTAAAACCCAGAGAGGCATGGTATGCAACAGTAGGGCCTCCAAATAAAGTTGGAAATTGGTTGGAAGCTAAGGAGCTTCTCAATCCCTTGCAGCACAGATGTAATGGGGTAAGTTAGATGAACGTCCAGTCAACCATATCAAATGCCTTTTCGGCATCAAGAAATAGGAGTAAGAAATTTTTGTGCTTTCTTTGTTTTTTATCAATGATGTGGCGCAGTTTTTTTTGTATTGTCACTTAAATGATGACCAGGTATGAATCCCGCCTGGCCTACGGCTATTGTGTCTGGGAAGTAGCGACTGAGTCTTTATGCCAGGATGCCGATGAAGTGTTTCAGGCTGATATTCAGGAGGGAGATGGGGCGATATGACGAGCACAGAGTTGGATCTTTGCCATGTTTGTGTATAACAACCACAGCTCCTTCATACATTGTTTGGAATGCTCACCGGAGTCAGCAGACCTTAAATAGCTTTATTAGGATTGGGTCACGTGTGAGCTGAATAGCCTATAAAAGTTGTCTGTGTAGCCATCTATGCCTGCGGATTTCCCAGCTTTAAGTTTAAAATTGCTGTCACTCTTCTTCCTTTGAGATACTTTTATCTAGGGATTGTTGCCACTCTGGGAGGATGGGTGTGCGGAAGTGATTTTGCAGATATTGGTATACCTCTGTTTGTCTCACATAAGGTTGCACCATTGGACTCATTCAGCATTTTATTCTTTCAAAGATATTTATGTAGGTACCATTTAGTCAGATAATCATAACACCTGCGATTTAGGCACCAAGAAACTTCTCAGTCCGCCTTGTGTATTTTTCACCCTATGAAACAGGAGTAAACTGCAGGCTTTGAACATGTATGTGCTTTCAAGCAGAAAGGAAAGGGTGAACAGAGAGTGTATTCTGCTTCTGATCATTTTCATGTAATTAAAGGGAGGAAGAGAAGGAAGTTTGTACAATGCTGGCTGGGTCCTGTGCCACCCCCACCATGAACTTCTATTGTTATGTTCGTACTAGTACACTCTGAACTACCAATGCCCTTCATGCTTGACTAGTGCTGATATGTCAGCAGATCTAGTATATTCAGAAGGTTCACCTCTGACAATAATTGACTAAAACAAACCAATCCTACTGATTTTGAAAATGTCTGTTAGCAGTATCAAACAAAAAAAGGGACAGCAATGATTTTGCTGTGAATAATAGAAATGTTTAAAATGCAAAAAATATAACATTGCATGAAACATTACTAACATTGTAAAATGTTTTCAGAGAGTCTCAATCACTCCCCTGTACTTAGCATATCACCCGGTTAGACACATACACCCCTTTTCTCCCCACATCTTTTTGAAATCATACATCTGCCTATCTCATATTATATCGCTTTACTCTTCAGCACAGTTTTTTCACTCTGTCTTTCTGCATGTACTTATTTTAATCTCCTTCACTTCACCAGCTTGCCTTGCACACCACCCACTCAGTAACCTGATAGCACTGCATTTACTTTACCTTCGTTGCTGTTAATATTGTAACAGCTGTGTTCGTCCTTCACACACTTTCATGTAGAATAGTGTTAGAAATGGGGTTCTCTAGCTGGCAATGGTTTGCATCTTTGTCCAAATAGGGACCCTTGCTTCTAGTCAGGGAAAGGGGAATACACTCCTAAAATAACCCCTGCTCGCCCCCTTGGTAGCTTGGCATGATCAGACAGGCTTATCTCAGAGGCAGTGTGTAAAGCATTTGTGAACACATACAGTAATACAGTGAAGACACTACAAGTGGACACCAAACCAGTTTAAGAAAAATAACGAATCTTTATCTAAACTAAAATAAGACCAAACAACAAAAATCCACAATACAGTATCAAAAATAGGCTCTTCCATGGTAGAAATAGTTCAGTTCAATGCAAGTTGTAAATGCAACTGTTTTCCACAAAGTACCTTAGATGCGTCACGCAAAACAAACAAAAGGGTTGCAGGGAAGGCGTTGCGTCAGTTACTTGCTTCCTTACTGCAGGGCAGGGGAGCCGATGTGTTTGTTCCTTACAGGAGAGGAGGGGATGTGTCTGTTTCTTACTGCGTTTCGGTTATGATGCGACAAGATGACGCCTCGATGCGTGGCGACAATCCGGCGTGCTGCGACAAAATGGCGGCTCGATGCGATGCGACGATCCGGTCGATGCAAGAACGTTGGCAGCGCACGACAGGTGCTTTGACGGTTTTCTTGGCAATGCGTCAGGACCTGGTGGGGATGCGGCGCGCTTCTTCTCTGTGGCTCGATGATGAATCGGGACCAGGTCCGGATGTGGCTTGCGTCTTCTCTGTGACTCGGCGATGCGCCGGGAGTCGATGCGGATGTGACACGCTTCTTCCTCCTTGTGTCGATCTTCCAGCTCCCAACAACAAACAGTCTCTAGAGGCCCTAAACAGCAGCAGACACCACTTTGCAGGTTGGAATAGCCAGCAAGGGAATTCAGGGGAGCTGGGGGTTTCGTCTTTGTGTCCCTGAGACTTCAGACAGGAGGCAAGCTCAGTTTGAAGCCCTTGGAGATCTTTTCTTCAAGCAGGTGACAAAGCAAACAGCAAAGTCCTTTTTCTCCTTTCCCTGGCAGCAAGCAATCACTGTAGGCCAACCCCAAACAGCAAACATCACAGGGGCAGTTATCCTCCTTCCGCTTCTCCGGTTCTTCTCCTTGGCAAAGGTTCCTCTTGATTTCCCAGAAGTGATATAAAGTTCTTGGGCCTGGGACCCATTTTTTATACACACAAATCATTTGTTCTCTGAATGCAGCAAGTGTCTGTACCCAGCAAAAACCAGTAATGTCCTCTCTGGTGCAGCTTCCTGGCAGGAGATGGAGACAGCATTGTTGAAACCAGACCTGGCCCAGGCAGGTGAAAGGAAAACTCCCCCCCTACTCTAAATTCAAGCTGAATTTCTGCATCACTCAACGCCACAGCATCAATCAATGCCACAGCATCACTCAACGCCACTCAACGCACAGCACCACTGAATTCCATAGCATCACCCAGCACCACTGAATGCCACAGCATCACTCAGTACCACTGAATGCCACAGCATCACTCAGCACCACTAAATGCCACAGTATCACTCAGCACCACTGAATGCCACAGCATCACTCAGCACCACTGAAGGACACAGCATCACTCAGCACCACTGAAGGCCACAGCATCACTCATCACCACTGAAGGCCACAGCATCACTCAGCACCACTGAAGGCCACAGCATCACTCAGCACCACTGAAGGCCACAGCATTACTCAGCACCACTGAAGGCCACAGCATCACTCAACGCCACAGCATCAATCAATGCCACAGCATCACTCAACGCCACACAACGCACAGCACCACTGAATTCCATAGCATCACTCAGCACCACTGAATGCCACAGCATCACTCAGTACCACTGAATGCCACAGCATCACTCAGCACCACTAAATGCCACAGCATCACTCAGCACCACTGAATGCCAGAGCATCACTCAGCACCACTGAAGGCCACAGCATCACTCAGCACCACTGAAGGCCACAGCATTACTCAGCACCACTGAAGGCCACAGCATCACTCTGTGCAACCATTCAACAACAACTGGTTCTAATATGTTCTCTCAATGTTTCAAGCTTTATTACAAATGTCACAAAAAGATGTTACTATTTCACTTCTGGTCTTGGATTTTCATCACAATAAAATACACTGAACATAACCTTCCCAAAAGTTATTTGCAAAAGTTTAAGCTATTGCCATTATAAATTACAATAACTTTTCCAGGGCACTGAAACAGCGAGTGTTTGCCTTTTGACTTGTAGAAACAAACCGAAGGCTTTCCATTAGACACACATTAGTTATCATTTAACTGCAGGGGGGCCCCAGGACTTCTCGGTAGTACACTGCTATAGGCGATCTGGAGCGCACCAAACGCCTACTTTCACAAGACACTTACTTTGACACAAAGGTATGAAAATCTGTTCGTTGTTATAAACTTTTAACTACTTCGACCCACCTTGCTAAAATAAAATACTATCCAAATCCACCCTCCAACTCCAAATCCTACATCCAAATCCACCCTCCAAATCCACCCTCCACCATCCAACTCCACCCTCCAACTCCAACTCCACCCTCCAAATCATCCCTCCAACTCCACCCTCCAACACAACCCCTCAATGCCACAGCACCACTCAATGCCACAGCACCACTCAGCGTACAAGATCCCTCAACGCCACAGCACCACTCAGCGCACAGCATCCCGTAACGCCACAGCATCCTGTAACGCCACAGCATTCCACAACACCACAGCATCCCGCAATGCCACAGCATCCGGCAACGCCACAGCATCCCGCAACGCCACAGCATCCCGCAACACCACCATCACTCAATGCCACAGCATCACTCAACGCCAGAGCATCAATCAATGCCACAGCATCACTCAACGCCACTCAACGCCACAGCACCACTGAATGCCATAGCATCACTCAGCACCACTGAATGCCACAGCATCACTCAGCACCACTGAATGCCACAACATCACTCAGCACCACTGAATGCCACAGCATCACTCAGCACCACTGAATGCCACAGCATCACTCAGCACCACTGAATGCCACAGCATCACTCAGCACCACTGAAGGCCACAGCATCACTCAGCACCACTGAAGGCCACAGCATCACTCAGCACCACTGAAGGCTACAGCATTACTCAGCACCACTGAAGGCCACAGCATCACTCAATGCCACAGCATCAATCAATGCTACAGCATCACTCAACGCCACTCAACGCACAGCACCACTGAATTCCATAGCATCACTCAGCACCACTGAATGCCACAGCATCACTCAGTACCACTGAATGCCACAGCATCACTCAGCACCACTAAATGCCACAGCATCACTCAGCACCACTGAAGGCCACAGCATCACTCAGCACCACTGAAGGCCACAGCATCACTCAGCACCACTGAAGGCCACAGCATCACTCATCACCACTGAAGGCCACAGCATCACTCAGCACCACTGAAGGCCACAGCATTACTCAGCACCACTGAAGGCCACAGCATCACTCAGCACCACTGAAGGCCACAGCATTACTCAGCACCACTGAAGGCCACAGTATCACTCTGTGCAACCATTCAACAACAACTGGTTCTAATATGTTCTCTCAATGTTTCAAGCTTTATTACAAATGTCACAAAAAGATGATACTATTTCACTTCTGGTCTTGGATTTTCATCACAATCAAATACACTGAACATAACCTTCCCAATAGTTATTTACAAAAGTTTAAGCTATTGCCATTATAAATTACAATAACTTTTATTTAAGTATTAATTATTAAAAAATATAAAAACCATTATTATTTGTAATATTATTACATCTAAGTCATGTAAATACAACACATATTGCATTAAAAATGCTATAGGTGTCACGTTTGCGAAAGTTAAAAATATTGGCATTTGAAATGACAAAGCTATTAAATTCGCTATTTTCAAAACCAACACATAAATAAAAAAATTGTCATTTACAATACCAATACCTCAAACTTTCCTAATGTGAGACCTATTGCATTGCAAATGCTTGTTTGATTTGGTGTAAATCCGTTGAGTAGTTTTGTCAAAATGTAAGTGTTTCATAAAGTTGCAGAGTAGACTTTAGATACTTTTATGTAGCTTTACTGTTTAGAATCTGCAAATCCAAAAATAAAAGTATTCCTATTGAACTAAGAAGTATTTTCTTCGGTCATCCCCTTCGAATCTGAGGGTCCAAAGTTGGAAGAGCAGCTCTGAATGATCTGGCTTTAAGAGAAAAATTTATCTTGCGGCAGCAATTTTAGGACATGGAGCCTGGTCCCCATGTCCTGCAGAAAAAGTTAAAAGGCCTGACTCCAGGCCAAAGTAGGCGGACCCTCAAAAGACCTCCCTTATCTGCAAATACATTTTTTTAAGAGTCTCAGGCTCATCACATCCTTTTTGGGATTCACACATCCTTGACCCTTAAAGTGGTGGCTTGGTGGGGTATGTGATACTGTGGCAGGTACTGTGGACCTGAGCTGCCATTTTTCATGTCTGTAATCCTCAGAACAAGGGCAAGCTTCAGACACGGGTGCCGAAAATCCAGGGCAAGCTTCTTTGACACGTTCATCACCTATTGAGGATTTATGGATATGAACCTGGGACTGTAAACCTCCACAGGAGCTGCATGATTCAGAGAAGCTTTGCCTGGATTTGCAGTACCCAATGGCAGTCGGCATATTTAGAAAAAAAAAGCAAACACTAACTGGCCAATAGCTGGGATCCAAGCCCCAAAGGTGGCAGGGGTTGGCTGTCTGCAGTGAGTGCAAGGCAGGACCTGATCAGAGGCCAGGCACTAAAGGCAAAGGCCAGGTGCCAGGCAAAAACTATGTGCAGTGGAACATGGTTGGAGGCAAAGCCTTGTGGCCAACATCCATTGCACATGGCTAAAGGCTGTGTGCAGCAGAGGTTTGTCATCTTCTTTGGTCAACCCCTGATGCACATGTTTGCCCCCTCTGCGCATGGCGAAAGGCAATGCACAGCAGGGGTTAGCTGTTCGCTTTCTTTCTCTCACAAACAAAACAAAGAACATATATTTTATTTCTTCTTTTATACCAGTAAATTTGTTTCTGAAAATAATTTTTTTAAGAGACTCATATTTTTTTGTGATTATATATTTTTATGGAAAATAAAAGCAGTTTAACAGCACTAGTATTTAAATAAATTCAAAAATTGAATAAAAAAGTGAACTAACTGAAGAAAACAAAATATATTTAATCTTTCATATCTTATGGTGTTCTTTGATTTGCTTCAGCCAATCATTGCAGTTTTGCTCACCACAGCAGTTGACCGTGCTAACAAGTAAACAGTGCAATCCCAAAGACTGAAACACATTGATCAATGGTCTGAGCCAGCAGCAGAATGGCTACCTTAGCCTAAACTTTCAAAAGGCACACATTTGGCTTTGTAATGTTATTAAAGTGTCTTAGATAACTAGAAAATGTACTATTTCCCTAGCAGCAGCACAGATGGGTGGCAGTCATGAGGAACGTATTGCAGTCCCAGCACCCTCCCCTTCCATCATTAACTTTAGACTTCAAAGTGCAGTATTGTTTTTAGAAAATTATGGGATCACTTATTATACTTGAAGTTTTAGTTCTGTCTTAGCAAAGCAGCTGCAGCTTTCCATTAAGTGATCAACAAAAAAAGAGCACTTCTTAGTGAGGTACTAGAGCTTCACACACATAATGGTTCTTCTGAGAAGGCAACATTTGTGTATGTTCACTTACAAGACTGCTTGTATTGCACTTTTTTGTTGTGGCAAATCTTATACTTGATACTGCAAGACTGACTTGGTTATGGTGGCAAGCCAATGACCTTGGCTATAGACCTGATCTGTTTATTATGAAATACAGTTAAGATACTAGGCCTGAAATATTTATTGTGAAAGCATATATTAAAGTGAATAGGCATTTAAGAGTGGATTGTTATTACTCTATATTAAAACCCAAAGATAAGTATGTTGTTACATGGAATCTCACAAATTGCTGCAGTAGGCAAGAGGTTTGGGGATGTTTAATCCATGTGACAAACCATTGATACAGGTTTGTTCTGTGAGAATCTTTGTTAGGCCCTCTTAGGAGAGATAGGCCTTCCTTACAGGTATAGGTGCTATTTATTGCACCGGATAAATAACGATACCGCAGGGTAACTTATTTATCAGATGTGATAAATAGCACCTATCACAAGCTTGTGGGAAATAATGTGGATTTTGGTGTTCAAAGAACCAAAATCCACATGATACGGTATTTACTGTATGCTTTTCCCCATGTCCACATTTAACAAAGGTTGAGGTATTTAACATATCTGATAATTATGGGATGTGATAAACAAGGATTTAGAATAGGTCAGAATACACTGAACAACTAGTAATCAGGCCCATTGTATTTTGCTTTGCCATCTGCTCTTTTCTATTCCCTTCTAGTTTGATGACTGTGTGACTGTTGATTGCCTTGTTGAAAAGCTTACACTCAAAACTGTAGGTCAGAATTGGTTATGATCACAAGCTACAGGCCTTATTGTTGCATTGGAAAATGTTATGTCTGAGGCATTTTCTAAAGCCTGTCTGCACGTATTTTTAAGTTATGTTATGACCACTTGTAGGGCATGTGTCTCACCTGGGAGGGTATCCAAACACTAAATAAGGTGATTGGCCAGGTCTGTGATCTAGGTAAAGAAGCATGTCTTTTGAGTTTCTAGCAGAACTCAAGGACTGAAGGGGTGACTGTGATATTCAGGGGAAAGTCGTACCAGGATTTAAGTGTGAGGTATGAGAAAGCACGACCATTGACTGTGGCTCTGCAGATGTGGGATCTGTGCAAGCAGGAGTCAGGCCGAGCCGATGTTTCTTGGTGAGGTGTGGAAATTGATGCAGCTGTTCATGTAAGAGGGATCTAAACTGTGCAGGGTTTGAACGTGTGTGTGAGGAGCTAGAAGAGGGCACATTTGTGGACGGGGAGCCTGTGGAGGCCTTTGAGATGAGAGGTGATGTGTGTGCGAGGTGAGAGTCTGAGTATGAGTCTGGCCATTCCATTTTGTATGACCTGAAGTCTTCTGGTCAGTTGGGCGGTGATGCCGTCACAGAGTGAGTTGCCTCTCCAGGGCTTGTGTGCCCAGTTCCTGCTTTTGTCAAAATCAACCCCCTTAGCCCTAGGAGCTTGGCCTAATCGCTTTCCTTACCTTTGCTCCCGCCTGGTGGATGGAGATGTTTCCATAGGGAGTGAGGCTGGAGTGAGGACAGAGTGTTGACAAATATCACCAGTGTGGGGCTAAATAGACACTCAGGATGCCTGTCAGCATTGTTTGATTGGGCATTTGGGTCTTACTCAGTTGTTTAGCTACCCAGTATCCTAGTTTGCTCGCTTCCTTTCACCATATTGGCCATTTTGTGGCTCAACATAAGGACTTTCAGGGACATTATTCTGGAAGACCAAAACAAAGAAATGTACAGAATTAATCTTCAGGGTTTTTTGTGTTTTTTTATTTTGAAAATTGTGACACTTTAGCCAACTACAAATAAAAATCCTGTACCTCAAAGCTCTCCTCCTCTGGCTAAATCTCTTAAAGTGAGTACGTGAGTACATCATGAAGCAACTGGGGGAGAAGAGTTCTCTATTATTGATGTAATGTCTTCATCTACTCTGCAACCAAACAAAGACTACACAACTTCGACACTTGTCAATCACTTTAAATCCTTCTGAAAACTTCACATTGTAAAAGCGCGATGCAGAATTATTAGATGAAATCACCGTGACCGTTCAAGAACTTCCTGTCGAACAGTCAGATGATATTGCTTTGAAGAAACACACCTCAGTCTTATCGACCTATGGTTTAGTCCAACACCAAGTTTCCTCAGTTCCTTTAATGCAACGCTTGCCACTGCGACACAGGCACTAAATTGGCAATCACACAAACTGGAGCTCCAAGTAGACATGTTACAGTCCCTCGTCATTTGCAGACTCTGTAGAGCAAAATAGGCATTTTACAGCATAAGGCGGATTCCCTAATAATTTCCCATTCTAAGTCTGCTTCAGTCAGTAAGAAAACTTTATTTGGTTAATTACAACCTTAAAAGTATACCCTATACATAAAATTACTGTTAAAACTTAAACAAGATCATATTAAAAACATGGCATTTGTACTTCCCGTAAAATAGTACATTCCTTCGTACTAAATACAAAAATACCCCTAGGGGTAATTAAGTCAGGTAATTTCCATCAGCATCAAATCAATTCCAAAGGTTCCAAATCATAACGTTAACCTTTACATGTACAGGCTCATCCTCCCCCCATGAGCGCCGCATAAGATATTTACTCTGAACACTTTAGGAACAACTTGACTTTACACAAAAATTTCCCCATAGCACAAGCAATATCTAGCTATAAAGCTAGCAGCTTGCATCCTATTTCTGATCCTGTATTTTTTTTAAATCGGGCATAAAATTTATTTTCGTAAATCTAAAAACATCATACAGTCTAGTAAAATATGTACAATATCGCATTGGGTACCCAACCCGCAAGTACAGGTTCCATTATTATTCAACATAACATTTTTGGCTTCCTTGTTCCCATAGCAGGGGTTTATCCCCATTCGCACTTTTAGGACCTCACGTCTTAGGCGGTAGCTGGGCAATCTGTCTAAGTAGGGGTACTGTTGGTTAAGTTCCCAGGCCAGGGTCATATACGACACCGAAACTTTCTGCGAGAGATACTCTCTATCATATGTGCGGGACGTCTCGGCGCCCAGTGACCTCAGTTCCTTCCTAGCTATACGTGGATGACCCAGTTCCGGGCATAGTTTTAAACCCAACACACCATAGGCTTCATTTAGTGCAACTCTTGTTTCTTTCGCCCAGGTCAGTTCGCTAGCGACAATTTCACTTTTGCAGCAGTGTGAAATTTTTAAGTGCTCTCCAGACCCTAGGCGCTGCCAAAAGCGGATTAGTGCCATACAGGCAGTTACTGCCCAGGAGGTAATTCCCAGCTCCAGTCTTGCAGCATGTACCATAGAGGATTTAGGCAAAGAGAACAGGTTTTTTAAAATATTTCCCTCCTCTTTATCCCACCCTTTTTTCCCACTTAAATAGAGCACTTCTGCCCCATACAGGAATTGGGGGGGGGAGGGACCATTGCTAGGTAGGCCTTTATGACCGGCCTATCTGAGTTTTCTCCGTACACACTATTAAATCTTTTTAGCCCCTTCACAAAGGCAGATGCCCTCATTTTGAGAGCCTCCAGATGGGTATACCATTTAAGGTTACTCATAAACCAGATTCCCAGGTATCTGTATTCGTACACCCTCTCGAGTGACTTTGTATCCAGATACCACAGGAAGCTAGTTTTACTCCTACCGAAGCATAAAATTTTAGTTTTATCCATGTTCACTGTTAACTTTTTATTCCGACAGTATTCATTGAACATGTTTAATTTCCTCTGGAGGCCTATCTGTGTCAGGTCCATAATCACTAGATCATCCGCATATAATAGGCACGAAACATGATTACCTCCCAATTTTGGACTCGCCCCTTTAACCTCACTTAGTTTTGCTGGTAGGTCGGCCAAAAACAGAGAAAAAAGCAGTGGGGCGAGTATGCAACCCTGCCTCAAGCCATTTCCAATCTGGATCTTCCCAGACAATCCACCCTCCTCGTCCAAGATTATCTGGGCCCAGTTTTCTGTGTGTAAGGCTTTTATGATGGCCAAAAGGTCTCCGTGTAGATTGTATCCTTCCAAGGTTGCCCATAACTGCTCCCTACCCACAAGATCGAAAGCCGCGCAGAAGTCCACAAAACAGCAGAATAAATTATCCCTCTGTTCTATCGACTTCCGCGCGATGGCCCAGAGAGCAAAGCAGTGGTCCACCGTCGAATGCCCTTCTTTGAACCCACCCTGTTCTGGGGCTACTAACTGGTTATCCTCTGCCCAATCCTTTAGCAGGCCTAGGATTACCTTTGAGAATACCTTTTCCCCAATATCGAGGAGATTTATTAGGCGGTAATTTTTTGGGGAATTTACATCGCCTTTTTTATGAACAGGTCTAATGATTGGCCCTTTCCAACTTTCTGGCATGATACCAGTCTTTAATATCCCCTGAAACATATTTGAAAAAACTCAGCCCACCATTCTGAGTTAGTTTTTACGATAATTGCTGGTAAATTGTCTGGTCCGGCCGCTCGGGTTAGGTTTAAGCCAGCTATTACATTCATAATATTTCCTGAGGTGAAATGCACTAGTATATCATCCCTCACTTCTGGCCAGCTTGATGAAATTATTTCCCCTTTGCTCGGCCATTTACCATATATTTCCTCTAGATAGGCTACCCACTTGGCCTCTGGGACGGAGCACAGCATGGATACCGCCACCTCACCCGTGCATTCCTTAATCAGTTTCCAGAATCCTTTAACATTTTTTTCTTCAATAGTCTCGAGTGAGCTCATCCAACATTTTTCCTTAAATAACCTTTTTTTATCTCTAATGGTCGTCTTATATTTTAACCTTAGGTTTTTTTAGTTCTGATGATGAGATATCATTACAATTACCCCTAAGGCCTCTTTCGTGTTTCCTGATACCAGCCTTTAAATACCGACATTCATCATCAAACCAAGGATTATTAGTTGGGGGAGCCCTAACTCTGCTTTTTTGCTCATACTTTCCCTGTTTGATTTTTATCCTAAGGCATTCCACCATTTGACTTATTGTATCCTCATACCAGGATAAAGCCTCCCCTGGTAGGGGGTTTTCTAGCCCAACTAATAATTGGAGAGCTCTCATTTTCTTTAGAAATTCCTCACTAATCCGGGTTGTAAGCCGCTTTGGGTAACCCACATCAATTTGTAGCACCCTCTGTCTCGGCGGGTCCCTGTTTAACTGTAATTCCATCAGCAGTGGGAAATGGTCACTACCCTCCACCCCATGTACTTCAAAGTGGTTTATTAAGTAGAAGCACCAAGCCTGAATAAATACATAGGGGGTCATTAGGATCGCGGACGGACTTGAGTCCGTCCGCGACCCCAGAGCATGAGGGAACGTCCGCATGGGCTGCGGCGTTCCCTCTGTGCAGATTAGGATGTGACCGCCAGGGTGGCGGTCACATCCTCTATTTTTAACATTGCTGCGGGTGGAGCTTCAAGCTGCACCCGCAGCAATGTTAAAAATGCATGCACAGCATTTGCGTGCACAAAGCGGCAGGCACCGCGCGGTGCCTGCTGCATTGTGCACGCAAATGCAGGGGGGTACCATAGGTACCCCCCATGTGCACCCCCCACCCCCCACTACACCTAGGGGGCCCGCAAAGGGCCCCTGCAGTGCAGTTACACATGCTTTTCCACGGCGGAAAAGCCGCCGCGGAAAAGCATGTTTCCATGCACATCCTAATCTGGCTGAAGGTGTCTAAGAGACACCTTCACCATTTTAGTGCTTTTCCGCCGCGGTTGTAAGCCAGCCGCGGCGGAAAAGCTGCGGACCTAAACCATGACCCACCAGCCATCCTAATGTGGCGGTGGGTCCTGGTGGGTCCGCAGAGGATTTTCCGCATCCTCCGGGCCGGCGGTGGCTTCCGCCGGACCGGAGGATGCGGAAAATCCTCCATCCTAATGACCCCCATAATGTATGGGGCACAACTGCTTCCCTATCTTAAAAGTACGTTTAGCGGGTCGATCCGTTTCTTTCCTTCCGTTAACACAGATCAGGCCCATAGCTCCCAACAGCTGCCCAAGCTTTACATCTTGGGTAGAGCTATCACTGTAAGAGAAATTCGCAAATTCTATGTTATAGGCTCTTAGCACGTCACTCTGCCATGAGTCAATTTTATGGGGGTTTAATCTATGATTGAAATCGCCCAGTATTACGAGCACATCTTTAGGATATATGTCATACAATCCTTCCAAATCCTTCTTTAAGCAGTCCAGCTCCACGTTATACTCTTTTAATGTCCCTTTCTGTATGTACACATTGATTATGTATAACCCTCCCCCACCTGCAAAACTGTTTGATATCAATACTCTGCTGCCTAATGCCCAATTACATTTAAGTTGGAGTGATTGTATGTCTTTTGCTATCCTTGTTGACACAAGGGTCATTAGGCCGCCTGATGGCCTACCTACTTGATTCTTTTTTGCAGGCCTTACATGATGTGCAAAGCCTTCGGTAACTGGGGTTTCGTCGCACAGCCAAGTCTCCTGGAAACATGCAATGTCAGACTTCTCAAGGATATTTTTAAAACCTTCTTCTAACACTATTCTTTTATATCCATTTACGTTCCAGGACACAATAGATAGGTTGTGCGACGGCTCAGTTTCCTAGTCATTGCTGCTCAGATACCCCTCTTCCTCATGGCCCATATATGCCAGTTCTCTGTATCTATTTCCCATCAGAAGATCATCATCCTCCCAGTCTAAATTTTTTGGGATTATCGTAATTTCAAGGGCATCCTTAGTACCCCGACCAGATGTAATCATTTTTATTTGTCGTTCTCCTAGCCCCGCATGGTTCCTGAGGAATGTTTTCCCTTGATTCACCATCATCACCTCTTCTCTTTTCAATATTCTAATCCCTTCCTTTATCATCTCAGCCTCTGCTTTTTCCATAGCAACTTTTATTAGTGCTGAGTGAAGGAGGACCTTTGTTACTTCATCCCCTCTGATGTTACTGAGGAACCCTACTTCTTTGAGATCATCTGTGCTAACATATTTTAAACTAGGGCATTTTGCAAATAATACGAGCAGCTGGGACCGATTTAGGGGCTTTAGTTTCTTTGCTCTTTCCCCCCCCCTTTTCCTGCCCTATGGGTTCTACAAATAACCATGTGTCCAGCATCCTAGATTGCTGTAAGGATTGGGATCTTTCATCAGCTCTTCCTTTCCTATTTACTTCTTCTCTATCGATAGCCCTGCAGCTAAAGTTAGGTGATTGGTTACTGTGCCCTACACATATAGGCGTCTCAATCCCACTTTCTAATTTTCCATTCACCATTCCTCTGGGGTGGTTCCTCCAAGGGGCCTTGGTATTCTTTACCTTACTTTTCCCTAGATCCTTTTTAGAGTCCTCAGAGCTATGGGCTCTTTCTCTGTTGTCTGCAAAGGATAACTTTTTTGTTTCTAATCGCACTAACTTCTCTCGAATCCTAGGGTCTGGGGATGGCCCCTTCCCAGCCTCCTGAGCCTCTTCCGGGTGGTAAGTACATGGAGCCTTTTTACCCTTTTGCCGTTTCAATGTTTTTTGTTTTATACACCTCCTTTTCCCATATCTCTTTATAATCATCGGGCAATGGGAGATATATACTGTTGGTTCCTCTTCTTTGGGTCTGCTCACCCTTATCACTTCCTCCTCCCTTCCCACTTCATCCTCCTTTACCACTTCCTCCTCTCCTACCCCATCATCCTCCCCATCCTCTTCCAAATCCTCCTTACTTTCCACTGCTCTTACTAGAGTGGGCATTAAGGCTTTAATCTGAGTTAGTTCCCCTTCTATATTCTTGAAATGATTACTATGCGTTTTTAGAATTTCATTATTTAACACTGAAACCTCTAGAATGCCCTGTAAGGTTTTCTGGAGCAATAGCATCACCTCGAGCATAGATAAACTGGATGATCCTGTCACCTCCAGACTATGTGCGGTAATGCCTAGCAAGTCAGTACGAGCAGCATAGAGGTTTTCTCCTATTATATCAACATGTGGGCTGTAATTCTTCTGGGCCGAACCACCCTCACCCGAGATAGTGCTCTGACTCTCCCTTCCTTCTCCCTCCACATCTAGCTCTTTTTCCTGAATTATTAACGACTGAAATAACCGTGGGGAAGATGACAAGCGGGGTTCCAGCTGTATTTCAGCAATGTCAAAATCAGTCTGATCTAGGGATTCCACCCTTTTAGCTGCCTGGTCCTCGGTAATAAGCAGCGGGTCAACCACATTTGGCTCCTTTTCTGGCGTTTCCTTCGCTTTAAAGTGTTTACCTAGGAAGTCCTTGATAGATTTTGAGACTGCCGATCCGCCTTTTACGCCTGCTTTCTTTGGGGACTCCCCCACCTTCTTTGAGCTTTGTCCTGGCGGGGGGTAGTCCCTCTCGCTGGTGTTTTACTGACGACGGAAATTGCCTCATCCCTACTAGTCTTTTCCACACTTCTTGATGTTTCAGTCAGGTCCTCGGCCCCAGGGCTTTTATTTCCTGTTTTCTTGGGGTTTTTTGGAACCTTGCGTGGCTTATTTTTTCCCAAAGCCATCCCTTTCAGCCCCCTTCACTCCTTTTTTCCGGGGTACAACGACTTTTCGGGAGTTGTCCTTCTTTAACTTCCTTTTCTATTCCCCAGGGCTTCTGGTGCACAGCTACCCCCTTTCCTAATACCCTCAGTGTAGCTCCTCTTGACGTTTCTTAAAGTAGGGAAGATTTCACTTACCTCTGTTCTGTGGGCCCACGCTCTCACCTCCACCACTGCACAGCAATTTTCTCTAGGTACTGCCTCTTGGCCTATATACACGGCCACACAAGGATACACAAGGGTATACCCCTTTGGACTTGCCGCAGAATTGGCTATCCTCGATGCCTTCACTTGGTTAGACTTTTTAGGGGCGCCTGCCCAGGGCCGCTTCAGCTGCGGGCTGCAGGCCGGCTTAAGAATGCTAAATACACCTGCCCCCAGCCTCGTAATTTACAGCTCGCGGAGGGTTTAAGAGTGCCGGCCACCAAGTTCACCGTGGGCGGCTCACCCGCCCGTTCCGCTCCCGCTATTGCATCCGTACTTCATGCAGTTTTCAATTCCCGGTGCGGTTCCTTCAAAGCTCCGAGAATCAGCGTTTGCGTCTGCGTTTTGCGTTCACCTCGTTCTTCCTGTTAGACGATTGCCTCCTCTGGCGTTATGGAATCCGGAAGTCCGTACGCCGAGTGGAGAGCAGTGGGAGGTTCCTTGAGAGCAGGAATCAGCGAGTAACCGCACAGAACAAAGTCTGCTTCATGCAGCTGTATTCCAATAATTAACATATGAAGCACTTTTCCAGAGATGCTAAAACAACTATTCTCAAATTAAATAATCCTTCGTGCACATATACCAAAAAAACCTCTTCCAATATTGATATGGGGGCCCACCGCCCTTCATGCGCAGCCTCAATCAGTCCCTCGGTGCTATTTCCGCCGATGGTGAAATATGCATTTCGCTCACCTAGAAGCAAAACAGATTCTAGTAGCCAAGGGGAAACATCCTTTACAATGCAACTTTTACCACGCAGTGCTTTACATCGCAACTTTTACAACGCAAACCATAACAACGAATTGCGCTGGGGGGCGCTCTAGTATAGGGAATAGATTTAATTTACTATCCAACACCTTCCCTACTTTCCACTGGGACTGGAGTTGGAATAGAAAATTAAACTATTCACTATCCAGCACCCCTCAACACTATGCGTTGTAAAGGCATGCGTTGTAAAACATGCGATGTAAAAGCATGTGTTGTGATGTCATACATCCATAGCCAAGGTATGACTCAAATACATTGCATACAATATATGCCAGACAAAAATCCAGCTTTTGAAAAATGTTCCCTACCTAGAAAAGATAAAACTTAAAATGCAAGCAAAAACTCAAAGGGAAAGAACAATCATAAATATATCAATTTATAATGGACAGGGTCAGGGACATCATACGTACTTTGGAGGCCCTAGGCCAAATGTATTTTGGGGGTCTCTGTTGAGAACAGCTTTGAATTTATGGCCAATTTCAGTTTTTCATGCCCTCTTTAGCCACTTCACTGACCCTGTACAGACAGACACACTCATACACATTCTAAATGTGTTTACATCTAATATCCAGGAACAGTGAAGTGTATTTTCAATATTGTACCACAGCATCAGCTTACTAATATTACTGCAATCTCTGTGACACCCTGCATTCTACTATATGTGACATTGTTTAACGGATGTTGTATGAATCCTAAACTCATTTCTCTGTAAAATGTCTGTAATAGACTCACACATCACATGTAAAAAATATTAAAGGGAAACGGTATTTAAAACAATCTGTTTAACCCCTTCGAAGCTAATGACGAGCTGGGCTCGTCATGGCGCTTACCTGCCGTGCGCGGATGACAAGGCCAGCTCGTCATGAATAATGGTCATTTTGGTTCTTCAGCGCAGGACGGGAAAACGCCTAGCAGCCATGTGGTTAAGAATTGTTGAAGGTCTTCAGGGCAAGACTGTGCAGAAGAGAGAGCTGGCTCTACCAAGGATCCCTCTGATGGGCTGGGGCGCTGGGCCAGAGCACATTTTGCTTATGGTTTAAAACTTCTCTGGGCGGTGTACTGCAGAGAAACAGGTATACTCTTTTTATAAAAATAAAAAAGAGCTCAATTATCATCATTGTTTAATTCCCCAAAATACTACCCCCCCCTCCATCCTCAATGCTTCTACTTTAAACTTGTCTGTTAACTTAACTACTGAAGATTGTAAACTCTTAACAAGGTTGGTCCTAGCATAAGAGAACCAGTACTTCAGCAGCCAGGTGCTACACCAGAGGCTTCAACATTACAACCAAGGAGCAATCCAAACACATTTACACTTACCAGTGACGAAGTAACAGTGTCAGACACAGCTTCCGGAAGAAGTCCCTTTACACCTGAAAGGTCGAAACCTATTAGTCATCAAGCTGAGGTCCTCTGCGCTCAGCCTCACGTCCAGTTTTCATCTACCACAGATTTTATAAGTAGCCCTAATCTACTGGTCGCAAGCCAGGCACTCCGATTGCTGCTACTGAACAAAACAATGGAACTTGTAATAAGAAGGCTGAAAAATACCCCCCTAGATATATTCCTATAATTCCACAGAATAAGATAATTGTGACAGGAGCCACTCACTTCCACTACCCTTTTGCGCTGGGGATAGTCACCAATTTCTAAGAATCTCGAAAGAGATCCTGCCTCTAGTATAGTGATTTTTTCGAGATACTGCTTCCATCATAATCCTGCCCTGGCATCGCTTACCTCTCACAATATATATATATTTTTTTGACAATCAATTTTATTGAGTTTTGAATGTGACAACAAACAGCAACATTTAGAGCAACATAGCACATTAGCTGGGTAGGAGAAAAACACATCGCAATGACATCAAGATCACATAAGGAAATCAAGAAAAACATATCCACGTGCACCTGGGGAGCGGACCATATCACCTCAATCATCGAGTACTCCAAACCATTTCCCCCACATGCGATGAAACTTCTCGGGGCACCCCCTTGCTACGTATAGGGGTCGCCCCTGCACTGCACACCAATCCACCCCACGGCGCCAGCTCCTGAAAGTGGGAGAGGCAGTGTCCGACCAGTGAGCGGCACGGTCCCTCTTGGCAACCACCAGTGCAATGTTTTTTTTTTTTTTTGAAAACCTTTATTATATCGTTCAACACAAGATACAAAAATAACCCTGAAGCGGCAGGGGCCGATACCACATGTATGTAACACGGATCAGTAATGCCAATAACACAGCTCTTCAGCCGACAACCCATGGGTCCGGCAGCGGTAAAGGATAGACGATGTATTGGAAACATTCCGAATCAAAGAAATGAATAAGGTTTCATTTTATATTTAACCCCCCCCCAAAACGAGATAAAGAAGAAATTACAGGATAGCCGGAGCTACACATTCGGAGGTATAAAATATGGCCAACAGTACAACGCAAGCGCCATTAAGTTCACTAAGGGTAAAGAACTAAGCTACCTATCTATCATCACAGCCACCCACTCCATACCCCGCCCACTCGTATACATCAGGATGAAACCAAAAGTTATCGCAACCGGATCCTGCGAGAAAAAGGAAAAGAAAAGGGGCCATAGAACACAACAAAGGCAAAATAACAAACCCCCCTCGCACCCCCCACCCTGCTGCCCTGCAATGGCTACGGCCTACCCCACTAGCAGCGCGCCTGTCGCCCAGAGGAATACCCGAAAGAGAGAAGAGAAGAAAAAGGGGCCATAGAACAAAACAAAGGCAAAATAACAAACCCCCCCACCACCCTGCACCACTGCAATGGCTACGGCCTAACCCACTAGCAGCGTGCCTGTCGCCCAGAAGCATCCCTAAAAGAAGAAAGCAACGGAGGAGGAGAAACAAAAACACACACTCCCGGACTCCCCTGCCCCCCACCAGATGCAACACCCCGGAACCAAAGTCAAAAGAAAGAGCAGCGAAATACACAATCAATCCGGGGAAGCACCAAACATACCACCCGACTCCCGCAGTTCACAGGTCACAATCCCAGCAACCGATTACATTATTGTCCCGAGTCCTGAAAAGCCCCACAAGTTAACCCTGGCCAGTACGAGTGTTCACTGGAGTAATTGTAACCCAGGCCACAGCAGCAGTGAGAACGGTAAAGCTTTCATGGAAAGTCAAGTCAGTACGAACAAGCCAATTAAAGGATAAAAATCACAGTCTACACAAGGCAAGCGAGGAAAAGCGTGGCAGGATGATAAAACGCTCCAATAGTCACAGGTGATCTTGTTGAGGCAGTCAAGGTTGTCCATAGTGATGTTCGGCGAGATAGGGCTCAAGCAGGGAACGCTGACAATGTTCACGGGCGCGCGATCTGTAGTATAGGAATCCGCAGCGCCAAAGGAATCCGGCTCCTGCACAGGGACCTCGAAGTCGGATATACGATGTTCCGTCGATAGCACCGCTGGCTGCGATGATGGCATAAAGCCACTGTCCGGTCTCCAGCAAAGGTCGTCCATCGTTACAGACAGTGCCCGGTAGTTGACGATGATCTGTGAGTGGAGCGCTCTAATGGCCGCCATTACGGCGTGCAGCGGTGGCGTGTCTTTTGCCCCCTCCATCTCCTTCCGCAAGCAACAGATTAGGATGCAAACCCCCGGAGGCCGGCTTCTCCGGGGTAGCAAGCAAATCCGGAGCGGACACCAACAACGGGCGCTCTCACCTCATGATGTTGCTCCTTCGCCGCTGATCAGGGCTCCCATCCGCACCCTCACGGCAAGCTTATTGTGTCTCCAGGCGTCGGATATGGGGCCAGCAAACGATGTGACACGCCGTAGCGTGTGGGTTGCAGGCAGGATACGAAATTGCCGTCAAAAACCAGGAAGATTATATCTCCGTTCGGGAGACCGGACAAAGCCCAAGATTCCAGCCGATGTTGTTCAATTCCAGCCGGGATGGGTTGGAAATCGAGGCCCCGGCTTCAGCTCCGGGGTAGGCCAAGAATGAAACACGGCATATCTCTGTCACCTGGTACGATAAAAAGTTTGGGATTGCGCCTTCAGAGTTAGCTACTCCTCACACATACGGGAGTCCGGTGTGAAATCAGGATAACTTGCAGGATATACGAGCTGCTGGCGGAGGTTGGCGGAGCCGGGAGCTTAAGCAGCCATCTTGCTTGTTAGCGTAGCTCCTCCCCCCACCAGTGCAATGTTAAGGAAGAGCTTCTCAGCCCTGGAGCCATCCAGTCCGTTGGTGACGCCCAGCAGAACACGTATGGGATCAAGGGGTACTTTCCAGCCCAGGACCCCTGTCAGGTCTTGTGTTAATGATTCTCAATACCCCTGAATCGCAGGGCACAGCCTCGCCATATGATAAAAGTCAGCGTGGGGATGGGAGCAGCGGGGGCAGCCAGCATCGGGCCGAAGCCCAGCACGGTGGAGACGCAGGGGTGTAAGGTAGGCGGCGTGCAAAAAGTAGACTTGGACCAGACGCAGTGGCAAGTCCATCAGGGCATCCCTCCAATCCCCATCGTCCAGTGCCCCAAGCCAGCCCTCCCACTTCTCTCGGAGCAGGGAAAGGGAGATAGGGGTATTGTTGGTGAGTGAGTGGTAGAGCCGAGACACTACACCCTTCCCCAGTTCCCCGATCAGGACTTGTGCCTCGGGCGGGCTATATTCGGGCAGGGATGTGCCATCTGGAACGTGGGAGTGAAGGGCGTGGCGCAGTTGTAAGTAGCGAAAAAATTGAGAGGGATGTAGGGAGTGTCTAGCCTGTAAGTCTTGGAAGGATCTAATATGTGTACCGCTCCAGACGTCACCCCACAAGGTTACCCCGATGAGGTCCCATTGCCGGAATCCTGACAGAGAGGTGACTTCGCGAAGCCTGGTACCACACCACAAGGGAGTGTAGCGAGTCAGCCTGCCCGCCCATTGAGTATGTCTTAATGATGCATGCCAAGCTAAGAATGCTCCGCATGTGACCTCGGGAAGAGCACGAGGAACCGTAGCCCCATAAAGCATCCCCTGGATGGAGGGAAAGCCCAAGCTATGTAGCTCGAAGTGATACACCGGGTCGAACCAGCCGCCATTAAACCAATTGTGGATCGTGAGTAGACGAGTCGCTAAGTAGTAGAGGTAGAGGTTCGTCCATGTCCCTGAACCAGGATCTAGGAAAGGAGAGGTGTGTGTTCTGGAGCATGTATAAAAAACGGGGGAGGATCATCATTTTGTATAGGGCGATCCTGCCCAAAGGGTTCAGTGGCAACGTGCGCAACTTAAAGAGGTCGGCGCGGATCCGCTGAGCCAGTGGGGTAACATGCGAGGTCAGGGAGAAGGGAAATCCATATCCCCAAGTACTTGAAAGACAGCCACCGAAGTGGAATCGACGACTGCCAATCAAAGCACTCGTGTGAGAGATGTAGGGGGACCAGGACGGACTTGGACGGGTTCAGCCGCAGGCCGGACGCTTGTTCAAAAATGGCTAGTGCCCGAAGGCAGCGAGGTCATTAACGAGCAGGTTCATCCAAGAACAACAGCACGTCGTCCACTTATAAAGCAATTTTATCCTCTTACGCAAGGCCGGGCCACCTTTAGTCAGTCAGGGAGCGGTCGATGCGGACAAGGCAAGCAAACAGCTCCATGGCTAGAGCAAAGAGGATCGAGAAAAGAGGGCAGCCCTGCCGCATGCACCGACCAATGGGGAAGGGGCTGGACAGCGCGCCATTAACAAGGAATTACGCCCGGGGACGGTGATATAATAACTGCACCACGATTGCGAAAAGGAGTGCCAAAGCCCATCTGATCCCACACCGCGTCCAAGTAGCTCCAGTTGACAGAGTTGAAAGCCTTCTCAATGTCAATAAGGAGAAGGGATAAGTAAGGGGTCAGCAGATGTCGATTTGCAGGGGCAAGGTGCCCGAGGCAGTGTCTAGTCCCTCTGAGAGGCATAAAGCTGCATTGGTCAGGTTGAACGAGTTGAGCCAAATACGGGCGTATGCGATTGTCCAGTATGGAAGCAAAGACCTTGAGGTCCGTATTGATAAGTGAAATGGGACGGTAGTTCAAGCAGCGCTGCATGGGGGGCTGGGACTTAGGTATCACCACAATGGTAGCGAGGTCCGTCTCCAGCCGAAAGGAGCCGCACTCCGCCGCTTCTTTGTACATTGCTACTAGAGGAGAGAGCAGAATGTTGCGATAGGCTGAATAAAACTCCAGAGGGAGTCGTACAGCCCAGGAGTCTTACCAGCCGCCGAGTGAAAAATAGTATCAGATACCTCCTCAGGGATGAGCGGGAGGTCCAACGCAGCTGCGTCAGATTCACTAAGGCGCGGAAGAGGGAATTCCTCACGTTGGAGGAGGTCCGAGAGCGAAAGGCCAGGTGGCCGCATCGAATATAGAGTAGCGTAGTAAGAGGCAAAACATTGGGCCACTGCCACCTGTGCACGGTGGAGCGTTCCGTCTATGGCTGCCATTTCAGGTATGATGCGGTTGGCCATGGGATAAGTGGCGAGGTGATGGAGGAGCTTCCCATTCTTGTCTGCCCAGCCATACACTCGGTCCACAGACGCCGAAGAAGTATTGCAGCTTCCAGGGAGGTCTGCCGAATCTCATCTCGTAGGAACACCAGCCTCCATTCCTGAATTTCAGACCTATCCTCGGGGTCCAGTGCCTCAAGCAGGGCGGCTTGTGCTTCATAGTGTGTAAGCTGGGAATCACGCACCTCGCGAGTGAGTTTCAGCTGGCCTTTAGCGAACCCCCTAATAGTGGCCTTACCAGGCAATATTGTTAGTATACGATTCATACAATGTCCTTTCAGTCTACAAAAGGAGGTCACCCATGTCACTTGGAAAATCTCAGATATTTCACAACACGCGTTCAACCACAAACAACAGTTCTTTGATTAGGCGATCACTTTCCACTAAAGAGAAAGGTATCCCGAAGTACCAGTGGCTCAACATCAAACAAGTCTAAGGCAAGAAGCTGCACATAGTGTTCTAAAAGGAAAAATAGGAGCCTGTACTCTGCACTGAATAAAACTGAGGTCGTTTTCATCCCAATAACAGAGGGCCATGCAGTACCAGACCCCTTACACCACTGGGAAGATGATTGGAATTGGCTGCCCTCTATTTTGCAGAGAGGCGCAAACCGGAATTCTAGTAGTCTATCTGAGCCATCCCTTGTACATTTTGAGTCACTGAACAAACCTTTAAAGGTCTTATCATGGAAAGATAAAGGCGTAAAAAGAGGCACTTTCTATCCACAGCATGTTAGCGTTCATTAGGACATGGGACATACTTTTTCTCCAGGAGATATGGAGTAAACCTCAAAGTATGATATGATATGATAAAGGAGATTTATAGAGCGCACGTACACCAGCGATTTCTTGGCGCTTAAGTGGAGGGGCTGAGGGGCACAGCAGCGTGATGGAATTAGTTGTAGGCTAGGGAGAAGAGCCAGGTTTTAAGTGACTTCCTGAAGTGGGCATAGAATGGGAGAAGGCGGAGTTACGGGGGGGAGGGAGTTCCAGAGGAGTGGAGCTTGGGAGGAAATTCTCAGTTCACCGTGCCTCTTGTGTCTGAAGGAGCAGCAGGACAGGAGATTGAAACCGGAAGAGCGTAAGGCATGGGGAGGGACATAGCGGAGTAATAGGGAGGAAATGAAAGAGGGTCCCTGGGAGGAGAGGGCTTTGTGGATCAGGCACCCCAATTTGAAGAGGCTGCGCTGGGCCACTGGGAACCAATGGAGGCTCCTAAGGAGGGGTTTAGTGTGACTGGACTTCGGCTGGCCATGAATAAGCCTGGCTGCTTGGTTCTGGACGAGTTGGAGTCGGTGAGATTGGTACGCAGGTATGCCGGAATATAAGGAGTTCGCATAGTCGATGCGCGACCTAACTAGTCCCAGCGTGACCTGAACGAGAGCTTCACGTGACAACCGTCTGCTAATCTTCCGAATTCGGCGCAGGTGGAAGAAGCAGACGGAGACCACTGAGTTAATTTGAACCCTCATGGAGAGGTCATTGCTGATGGTAATGCCTAGGCTCTTGACCGAGTTGACAGGGGATGGAGGGGGCCAAGGGAAAGGGGCCAGAAAGTGGAGTTCCAGGGGTTACCTCGTGCCCCGTGAGGACCAACTCAGTCTTGTCGGGGTTAAGTTTGAGCTGGTTAGCATTCATCCAAGTGCTGATAAAGGTCATGGTGGATTGGACGTTTTCGATGGAGGAAGGGGAGGGGTCAATGTTGAAAATGAGCGTCAGGTCATCGGCGTAGTTAAAGATGACCACTGATCTTTTCTGGAGTTCGGAGATCAGGGGAAGGATATACAAGTTGAACAAAAGGGGTGAAAGGGAGGAGCCCTGAGGGACACCACAGGTAAGTCGTTTTCCTTCCGAGGCGAAGGGGGGGAGGGAGACTGCTTGGAAGCGGTCTTGGAGTAAAGAGGCGACCCATCTCAGCGGTGGCCCCCGAATGCCGGCGCTCTCGACCCGGTCGAGGAGAACAGCGTGGTCGACGGTGTCGAACGCCGCCGACAAATCCAGGAGCACCAGTGCCTGTGAAGTGTTCTGATCGACTCCCTTTCTGAGCTCATCATGGATGGCCAGGGCAATGGATTCAGTGGAGTGTTGAGGCCTAAAGTCGGCTTGGTGGAGGTCCAAATAGTGGGTGGATTCCACAAAGGTACTTAGGCAATTTGCCACAAAGGCCTCCAGGATTTTACCCAGGTAGGGGAGAAGAGAAATTGGGCTAAAGTTACAAAGTGCCCCAGTATCGGATCCTTCTTTTTTGAGGATGGGCGAGACCACAGCGGTTTTGAAAGAATTGGGGACCACGCCAGAGGTGAGGGAGTTATTAAGGAGGGAGAGGGGGGGGTCAGGGATATTAAGGAAGATCTCCCGGGCAATGTGAGGGGGACAGCTGTCCCGGGGAGAGCTGGAGCAAACTTTCATAAGGAGGGGAAAAAAAACTTTTTCAGTAAATGTAGGAAAATTGGAAAATAAAGCGTGGTTACGGGGTACACCATTGAGATCAGGAGGTGATACGGCTTTGGGGATACTTGTTTTGATTTTAATGATCTTTTTCGATAAAATAACTGTTGAGAGAGTCACAGAGGGATTGTGATGGAAGGGTTTTGATAGTAACACGATCAGGTTTCACAAGTTCGTCCACGATCGAGAAGATGACTTTGGTTTTGCAGGTCGAGTTCAACATTTTTGTGAAAAAATATTCGGATTTGGCTAGGAGGATGGCTGCTTTGTAATCCTGTAAGGCCGTTAGAAAGGTAGATTTCTTAAGGGGACAGTAGTCTAGTCTCCACTTGCGCTCCGTTTGGCGAAGCGCGAGTTTCCTGTCTTTAAGATATTTTGTGAACCAAAGTTGGGCATCGTGGGGCCTCTCCTTCTTAAGTTCTTTCAGAGGGGCAAAGTTATCTCTCGCCGGGGCCAGCCAGGAGTTGAGATCTTCAGTCGGTTTGTGAGGAGAACGTGACAGGCTGGAGGGCTGGGAGGTGGTGGGTAAAGCCGAGGTGAGGGATGTACAAAGGGAAGGGATGTCTACGCGACTCCCGTTCCTGACCATGATAGGGTCAGAAGTGGGAGCTTTAGTAGTGATAGGTATAATAATGGAAAAGGAGATAAGATAGTGGTTGGACCAGGCACAGGGGGAGATCTGGAGATCGACGATGTACAGATTTGAGCTCCAGACCTGATCCAGGGTGTGCCCTTTGATGTGGGTGGTACAAAAGGGGGTGGTGATGGACGGAGCATCTGAACCAATCAAACAGATCTGGGTTTAATCCATCACCGTTCTTTAGCCCACTCTGCCACCCCAGTTCAGACATGGCCATATGCAAATCAGTCTGACTCTGTGCCTCATGGGAACAGTCCAGCACGAACTGCCAAGCCGTGCCTTCCCTGGACCGGAAACAAGCTTCCGAGGACCGGTTTCTGGCATTTCAGCCGTCTTCAGCCCGGCTTGCTTGAATCCAGTGGCAAAGTAAGGAAGGGACTCACGTCTGAGCATACCCTGCCAACTTATGGCGAACAAAGCGGTACAAAAGGGGGTGGTGATGGACGGAGCATCTGAACCAATCAAACACTCACACCCAGTCAACAGAGCTGGGTTTGATCCATCACCGTTCTTTAGCCCACTTCTCTTTCTTTGTAAATATCCAATTTGTCCATATGTTCATTGAATTGTAATCTGTATAGGATGCAATGAGCTGTTCATTGAAATGTACTATGTATAGGATGTAATGAGATTGTTTAGATTTCTCTAGAAAATCGGACGTTATGACGTAACCTGGGAACTTGCTCCTAACTTAACTAAAAAACTGGGACTCTGACTATACTAGGATAACCATTTTCGAATTTAACCATTACCATGGAGGGTCTAATGTATTAATACGCATAACCTATGGTTACGAATTTTCAGGTGTAGTGATAACGTCTGGTATTCTAAAAAATTCATTCTAAAAGCTTATCTAAACAGCTTACTTGTTTGCAAAAATTAATTTGTTGTTTCTGATGTATATACACGCATTACCGTTGTTCCAATGAGATTGGGCATGTTTTAGGTAATTCTGAACATAAAAGACTACCAAAATGGCGGATAATAAATTTTTTCGCCGTACTACCGAAAATAAATAACGATTGCCGAAATTCGCCATGTACGTTCGTTTATAACTAAAATAGTAATTGCTATCTTGATTAGCCCGTGAAAATAATTAAAAAGATATAGGGCTTAAGCAGAACCAAAGAATTTATCTGGTGAATTTGTGAACACAGGTCTTTTTTTTTTTTTAAATTTTATTTTTGGTGGCGAGGATAATAAAGAGGCACAAATTATACAGTTAACAAACCAGTTGACACATACGGACCAGGTAGGCCAGGTTCAAAAAAGGAGGTACACAGCCAGGTGTGGCCCACATCCCAGAGGCAGGGCGGCGTCTCGCTAAACCTGTGAAACAATTAAAGGAATTTGCTTTTGTGCTCCCAGAATCCCATAGACAATATCAATATCTACGCCAATTTTCATTTATGATGCAGTACCAACCTAAACAACAACATAACAGTAACGAAGAACCCCATGAATGGCATTTGTAGCACTGATGCAATCACATAAGGAGATGTAGGCAAGGGCCCACTAAGAAGCGGTCCTCATAGTATAATGTGGTCAATGGTAGTCACAATGATAGACAAGTGTGCTCAAGAAGGAATATCGGCATGGCTCAGGGGACTGCTACACTACCTCACGACACCCCGCCCCGGGTTCCTCCCCACCATCATCAGACTCCGAGGAAGCGGAGGAAAACAGCTCCGCGCTGGTAGCGTCAGAGTCATCTCCCTCCATCCCCTCGATACACATGGTTCTCCAAGCGAGTAAGTCATCCTGGAGTTTCCCATCCCTCCGTGTGCTCTGCATGTGTGTCTCCTCTGCCAAGGCCCATTCCCTGGCGTCCCGCAACCAAGTAGAGATTTCAGGCACCCTCCGTCCCATCCAGGTAATGGCCACTCTCCTCCTCGCCAGAACCAACAGGAGTTGCAGTAATTTGTAGGACAGACCCCTCTTCCTGGGTTTGGGCACTAGCGCTAGTAGACAGTGAAGCGGTTCTAATTGGAGCGCAAGGTGTGTAATCTGGGTAATGTGTGCTACCACCTCCACCCAAAAGTCATGTACCAAGGGGCATTCCCAGGCCAGGTGAAGGAATCCCGCCCGTTCTGCACTACACCTCGGGCAATTATGGCTCCTGCCCGAGGAGATACGGTGGAGGGAGGCAGGCGTCATATATGTGCGATGGAGAAAATTAAAGTGTATCAATTTGAAACGCGCATTACAAGACACTTTACGGGTCAACAGCCCTATTCGCTTCCTCTGGGCTGGATCCAATTCAATCCCCAGGTCCGCTTCCCAAGCCCTCCAAGCAATGGGGGAGTCGAGTCTCTGCGCGTAGCTGAGTAAAGAAGGGGAATCAGTCTCCTACCCCTGCCACAGGACAAGATGATGTCCAAGGTATTAGTGAGCTCGGGCGCCTCTGGGAATTGGGGCCACGTCGTCCTGGCTACATCCCGGAGACATCCATAATGCAGGTACTGGCCCTCACGTAGTCCAAAGGAGTCCGCTGCTCTCTCAAAGGACACAAACGAGTCGTCCGGATAAAGATCTGCAAGAGTCTCGCAACCGCCCAGGCGCCACTCCCGGAAAGACATATTCGCCTCCATCGTGAGTATTGGGGCCAGGATCCAAAGGGAGAGCTCCCTATGAAATGGCGCACGCCGCAGAACGCGCTCAACGAACTGCTGCCAAATATGAGCCGTATGCCTAACGACATAGGGCAATGCGTTATCGGCGCCCCGACCCTGCATGAGAGCTTCCTGTAATTCCCTGTCCGAAGCCACTCCCGCCAACAGTGCCAACTCCCAGTTCTCGGCGTCAGCAAACCACCTGGCCGCCGGGAGAAGTTGTGCAGCATAGTAGTATAAATCAAATCTCGGGGCCTCGAGGCCTCCCGCCTCCCAACACTGCGTCACTGTGCGCAACGCAACTCTGCTGCGTCTACCCGCCCAGAGCAGGGATGTAAGGAGCGAATTCAGTGTGCGGAACACCCGGGGGGGCAATTGGCATATGGTATTGTGCAGCACGTACAGGACTCTAGGAAGCATCACCATCTTGGCAACTGCCAGACGGCCCATAAGGGAGAGAGGGAGCGTATTCCAAAATGCAACGGATTTACGGAGGGCCACAAGAATCCTGTCTATGTTATGGGTTAAGAGAGCCCCATCGGAGGCGGCCACTTGAATACCCAGGTACCGGAACGCCAGACGTTCACACCGGAGGCCCGAACAGTAAGAATCCGCCGCCGGGGCGAGATCATCAGGAGCCAGTGGGAACACCAGGGACTTATTAACATTCATGCGCAGTCCCGAGGCCGCACCAAAGCGGTCCAAGAGTCGCAGCAGAGCGGGGAGGGCCTCCACCGGGGAGGTCAGGTAGAAAAGCGCATCTTCGGCGTAAAGGGAGATGACATTAGTAGTGTCTCCCACCACAATACCCCATTCATGTAACTCCTTGCGGGCTGCTATGGCCAGGGGCTCAATTGCGAGGGCAAATAGGAGGGGGGACAACAGGCAACCCTGTCGGGTACCCCTCCCCAACGTCCACTCATCAGAGCGGGCTGAACCCAGGCACACCCTGGCCCGGGGCGCTCTATATAAGACCCGGATCCACTCTCGAAAGCCGGGACCAAATCCCATCTTTAAGAGTACATGCATCAGGTAACTCCAATGCACTGTATCAAAGGCTTTAGCCAGGTCAACGGAGACCAGCACATGGGGAGTTTCTCGCCCCCGGACCTCGTGCAATATGTGGTTCAGGTGGTGCAAGTTCATCGCCGTATTACGACCATGGACAAAGCCACACTGGTCTGGATGGACGAGCTGGGCCACGTGCGGGGCAAGGCGATTGGCCAACAGCTTGGTCAGGATTTTCGCGTCCGAGTTGATCAAAGTGACAGGGCCACTATACGCTCAGCCGTGAACTCCCGGCGAAGTATCCAGGCCAGCAAGCGGCCAGATTTATCCCCCTCTCGATGCAGTCTCTGTCTGTATTGGCCCAGCGTAAATCTGTCGAGCCTCGTGAGAATATCGTGGACCGACCCAAGGGCTAGGCCCTCCACGCGTTGATCCGAGGTGTCCGGGTCAGGGCGGGCCTGGGCGCGCAAGAGCTCAGCCTCCGCAGTCTGTAAGTCTGATAGCAGTTCTTTCCTGACCCCATACGTTAGGCCCATGCATGCTCCGCGGACGACCGCTTTCAGCGCCTCCCACTTAGTAGAGTAAGACAAGTCACTCCCCGCCCAGTTAAGTTCCAGATAATCGGATAGGGACGTTGCCACATGATCCCGGGCTACCTGGTCTTGGAGCAGGTCAGTCGGCAGTCTCCACGAGCGAGGACGTTCCGTCCGGTCAGGCCATTGCGCCACGCATGTGACCGGAGCATGATCCGACAGGTATCGGGCCTGGTGTGTGACCGTCAACGTGAGAGAGGAGGGGAGGTTGGCCGCCAACACTCTATCTAGTCTACTGTGAGTGCCATGGGTCGGGGAATAACAAGTGTAAAGCTTCTGCGTGGGATGACATGCACGCCAGACATCGACCGCCCCTATATTGTGCATCACGTCCTGCAAACACGCCGTCATACGGGGCTTAGTTCCTACCCGGGGTGGATGACGGTCCAGTTCATGATGTAGCACACAATTGAAATCCCCGAACCAGAGGAGGGGCGCGTCCAGGCTCGGAGCCACGAGATCCTGCATCCGGGAGAAAAATGTCGGGTCATCCACGTTCGGCGCGTACGTATTAAAGACCAGAAGGACCTTATCGTCCAATCTGAGCTTCGCCAATATGTGCCTGCCTTCCACATCCGCATCAATATATTGGACAGCGCAAGGAACCCCAGGGGCCACCCAGATTAGGACTAGGCGTGGGCGGAAAATCCGTTCCGCTCGCGGATTTTGCGGATTTTCGGGAAATCCGCAATCCGCGAGATTTGCGAATTTCCCGCAAAATCCGCAAATCCGCGAGCAGCGGATTTTGCTCGCACTGCTCGCACTGTTCGCGTGAGTTCGCGCCCCGCGAATAAGTGCAAAATTGCAGAAATACGATTTTAGCAAAACTGAAAGTAACTACTTACCAGGTTCAAAAGTTCAGGCTCATCATTAGTAGCCATTTCCTGGAGTGCTTCCTGAGGGGCCCCTCCAGAGTTCAGTTGCCAGTTGAAACTAGTATGTGACCCTGCTCTGAACCTCAGAATAGTTACACATATGCCACAAAGGTCCTGAATTACAGCTAAGGGAGACAAGCAGGAGCCAGGCTGGAAGTTAAAATCCATTAATCAGCCCCTAATTCATTATTGTCAGTTGGGGCAGGGCAGGTGTTGTAACTAATTTTGCAACAATGAAAGCACTTAGCAAGTGCAAAAGATCACTAATCAGGGCGCACTAAGGAAGCAGGTGCCAGCTAAAAAAATATTCTGTGACACATGAATCAGCCCCAAATTAATTCAGGTCACTTGAGGCAGGGAAGGTGTGCTTTGCTTTGCCGAAAATAATGTACACTGGACAACCAGAGGGTGTGGTGATGAAACAGAGGGTGGCATGGGTGGGCCAGAGGGTGGCATGAGTAGTCAGAGAGTGGCAGTGGTGACAGAGAGTGGCAGTGATGAAGAAGAGTGTCCCAAACAGGCTGGACACGTAGAAACAACAAGTTCGCGAAACTTGCGACCCGACAGGTAAGTTCGCAATTTGCGAAAGTGTACAAAACCCTCGCGAACTGGCAGAAACACGGGCGAACACAAAAAAAAAAAAAATCCGCAAATTCGCGGGAATTCGCGGATTTTGCGGATTGCGAATCCGCAAATCCGCAAAATTCGCGAACGCGAGATCCGCAAAATTCGCTCATGCTTAATTAGGACCCCCCTGCATATGTGGAGTAGGAGGAATGGAATAGTTGGCCTCTCCATTTCTTGGCTAGCCGCTGCGCACCATCATCATCTAAGTGGGTCTCCTGCAAGCAAGCAACTGAAACCCCATGGCGTTTTAGGAAGGTAAGGATCCTGTGTCTCTTAGTGCACGTACCCAGGCCACGCACATTCCACGTCAAGAATTTAAACCCCATGACCACCACTCATGCCCAGCCGGGCAGCCGTGTAAACACAGCCTAGGTCGTCGCCAGCAGGCCCTTGCCACAGAGAATTTCAAGAATGCATCGCACAAAGCAAGCGCCCCGCAAAGCAGAAGCAACATGTGCCAAATGCCAGTGTCATCATTGTCACAACCCAAGCCCCACCCCCCAACAACCCCAACATACGAAATTTTGACTTGAACACCCTCAACCCCCCCACCCACGAGCAATAGGATAGCAACAACCAGAAACGCCACCCCGCCCTTCCCCCGCCAGTGCCAGGACGTGCACAGCCACCCCATTCAACACTCTTCACTCACACTCACACACAACAGAACAACCCAACCCACCCCCCCTCCCAGCTCCTCGAAAGACCCAACGAATCCGGTATGCGAACCCGGACATCCCTCCCCCCTCAGTCAGCAATGCGGGAGGAACAGCCCTCACTCATATCTCCCACCACTCGATGCACACTCAACCCAGACGCCACGTACGAGGTACCGATCAGTGATCAATCGCCCTCAACATCAAAGCTGAACAAGTAGAGATCTAAAGAGCTGCCGGGCTATATGAAGCTACACAATAACAGCAATCGCACAGCAGAGTCAATGGAGGCAGGGCAAGGATCATTCCAAGTCTAGGGTCTGCAAGGCAGTCTCCGGGACCACTGGGGCCGCAGAGTCCGCGTTCACCGGCGTCTCCTGTAAGGTATCCGGTACCAAAATGTCATCAGGTGCAGCCGCACCGTGCAAACTTGTTCCAGTCCCTTCAGGCGAGGCTTCCATCAGGATGGCCCCATCCAGACCCACCGTGGGCCGAGTCTCAGGAGGACCACGGGATCCAGAACGGCGATTCCTCCTGCCACGCCGTCGTCTTTGTGGCCTGGTCCCCCAGACATCCCTCGATCCCCCTCTCTCACCCAGGGGCAGATCATCTCCTCTGATCTCGAGCCACTCCCATACCTCTGCTGGCGTCTCAAAGAAGTGTGCCCGGCCTTGGGAGAGTACCTTAAGCTTGGCGGGGTATAAAAGCATATACTGCAGCTGCATGTCGCGCAACTTCTGTTTGACCCCCAAGTAGGATTTCCTTTGCTCCTGCACCTGCTGGGTGTAGTCGGGATAAATTGAGATTCGACTGTTCTCAATCGTATGGGGCCCCGACTCTCTTGCCGCCTTGAGGATGCAGTCTCGGTCTTTATAGTTCAAGATTTTCGCGATGAGGGCTCTAGGGGCCTCCCCAGGACGCGGAGGGGGCACCAGGGCCCTGTGGGCCCGCTCCACAATAAAGACGCTGGACAATCCACTCGGACAAAGATGTTCACGGATCCAGGTCTCCAGGAATCGTTCAGGGTTTCCTGCCTCCAGTCGTTCCGGGACCCCCAGGACCCGTATGTTACTTCGGCGCGCCCTAACTTCTGCATCCTCGGCGCGTCTCTCCAATGCTCGGGTAGTAGAGGCAAGTTGAGAGAGTGACTTCTGTAGGGACGCAACCTCCCCCTGCAGCTGAGTGATGTTGCCCTCCGGGTCCGAGACCTTATCCGCCACTTTGCGAAGGTCAGTCCTTAAAATGTTCACATCCACGGACACCGTCTCAATTTGGCGTTCCAGGGCAGTGTGTGAACCCTGTATAGCCTTGAGAAGTTCCGCCCTGGACGGCTCCAGCGGCTCCCCATCCCCATCTCCAGCGCCCGTTTGGCGCGTAATTCTCTGCGGCTGCAGACGAGGGGTAGTGTACTGTGTGATCGTGTTGGGTTGGGTAGCCTTAGGGCCACGTCCAGTCCGGCCCGCCATATCAGCTGTGTCAGGTGTCCACACGGTGTTCCCAGTAGGGCCCCCCCCTGAAGCCACCCAAGCAGGGCAGGGTATGCGCCACCACAGCGCCGAAGGAGATTGGGCAAGCAGTGTTCGGGTCAAACAAACCAAGACCACAGTGGGCAGTGCAGATCACAGATTAGGTGTCACCAGAGCACAGGGTCATGGGCTCCACTTATTCCACAGAGCAGGGCAGAGCGGGGCACAGACGCACCCCTCTATCGGCCGCCACCGATCCCAAAGAGGCCGCCCGAGACCAACTCCAAAATGGCGGACAGTCGGGGGAGGGTCGCCGGTCGTCCACGGGGCCAGCAACACCTCTCCGAGAGCCCCCCCGCCGTTCCACAGGTGTCGGGGATCCCAATCCTCCTCAGGGCACAGGATACTGACCAGCGGGAGGGAATACAGGAGTGGCAAAATCACTGTGGTCGGACCCAGGCAGACTCGCCACAGTCCAGGGTCCCCACACGCACCCCCGCGTCACCAGGGGGGGCCAGGGCAGATGGATTCCACAGCCCCCTCTCCCAGGAGTAGGCGCTCCGTTGTCCGGTCGTGCAGCGCTAGTGAACAGAAAGGGGGGGGGGTTCCTCCGCACTCCAGCCCAGCGAGGCCGCACACGATGGACGGCACCTCCGCTCCGCCCCCCTCCTCACCGCACACCAGTAGGGTCCTAGTCCTCCGGCACCGCAGTCTTCCGGTCCCGGGTCGGGGATCCCCAAGCAGACCACCGGCGGGCATCAGATGGCGCACTCAGGCTGGGGTCTCCGCTCGCTTCCTCCGCCGTCCGGCCTAATGAGTAGGCCCAAGCCGCGGCGCCGCGTGAGAGAGCACGCCGGCGCCGCCTCCAGGAGCAGTCAGGCCGCAGCTCACAGCGGATTGTCGACCACGGGTCCGTCCCACCAGGCACAGGAGTTCGGCGGGACTTCCACTGCCTCTCCGACACGCTTTCCCGGGAACGGGAGGGTCCGGGCAGGAGAAATAAAAGGATTTAATCGGTCTTCGGGATGGAGCTGGTGGAGCTCACGTCCTGTCGGCCATGCTGCTTGGCCACGCCCCCGTGAACACAGGTCTTTATGTAAAAAGAAATCTGTTTTCAATTGTGGACTTCTATTTCCTTTAGAAAACTACAATCATGGCGCTCGCATTGGACTAAACACCGCTTACCTAATCACAGGTGTTTTTAATTGTCCGTAAATTGAAACCGCGCTGGGTATATAAGGCAATGGCTCAGTGTAACATCTGAACTGATACGGGCAATCAGGGAGACCGGACAGGCGGAGCACTCGCTGAAACGAGAGGTATGAGGAACGCTAACTATAAGAACTAAGGGGTTTTATCTATCGACTCTTTTCCCCAACTGTAGGGTAACTTGCCTCCCAAGTAAATAACCTCACATTCAGGCTTTTAAAATCTTTCGCCTTTAAACACATGGACTTGAATACTCGTTGCCGATCCACAAACTTTATTATAACAAGGCAAGCTCCACTTAAAACTAGTAGGGTCTTTTACCCAACCCTGATATGTAATTCACACTATATGTAATATCGGGAAACAGTAGGGAATGTAATGGCCCATTTCCATTTTGAGAATTACAAGCATTAGTGTGACATGTAATATCGATAAAAACCATCACGAAATTATGTATATATATCTAATAAAGTAACAATATATGTATACTATTCACTCAGACGCTGCTGACCGCCTCAATTAAAAAAGAGGAAGGACCTATTCTTGAATCCGTGAAGAATCTAGGACCACGCTTGGCCAGACTAAAACACGGCAGAAACAGAATCAGAAGTTTATAAAAGTCTAGCAATTGCCACAGACTGCTTTTGCCCAAACGAGAAGTAAGCGGCAATGTTAAAAAAGTCCTATCTATGAAAGAGTTAACATTATTTTTGTCTATTGAACTCTAAACCAATGTCACTTTATACACAGATTCTCTGACGATAAAGCAGGGAGGAGGAGTCATTAATCTTATAACCACTCCTGGATCGATTCGGGTACTGCAAAATAAAAGTTGCTTTACACGTAAGATACAGTTAAAATCTTTCGCCCCAACAGCTTAATAGTCAAAACTATCACCTTACATTGCAAAACTAACAAATGTTATATCTACTTCTAGAAAGAAGATGTTTTAAAATAGTCCTGAGGAAGGTGTTCCAAACAACGAAGCACCGAAACGCATCGACAAGTTTTTAATTGTATTATTTTGTTTTTTATTATGTACTTTGTTATGATAAATTGAGTGGACACATGTAAAATGATTCTATGAAAAAGTTTATATGTCTTGTTTTAAATAAACTGTGTATACTATGTATATGAAAGAAACTGTTTTTTAAAAGAAAGAAATAAAACAACATTTAGATACATCAAATGTTATGTTTTGACTTAAATACAATGTTTGGTGGGCTGTTGATATAATTGACTACAACAAATGTTATTGTTTATTTAAAACTTGAATACACAGAAAGGAATTTTCTTTTTTGGTTGTTGTATGTCCTGGTCCTTTCTGGGTTAAACAGGGAAAACTCTCTCTTTTTTTAAGTATATCTCGGCTCCTGTAGCCAGAGGGTTATCAATAATGATATGGATACATTACGAACCTTTGGGTTCCCAGAAGACCAATGTAAAAAACTCCTAGGAGGGTCCTCCAAAAGTATTAATACAGTAACCGTATTAAAAGGAGATGATGATAGGTGGAACAAACTGTGGAATCTTAAGAAAAAACTGATTCGAACTGAACTCCATGCAGAATTTATTATTCAGTACTGCAAAAAGGGGGTTATTCCAAAAGGTTTACAGATCACCAATGAACCTGGATTATTTGTAAAAGATGAAAAATTTAAAGATAGTTGGACATTAATTGCGAACCGATGCAGTCGCGATTGGATGTTACTAATTATCGATACGGCACAGGGACTCCTAATAATTGAACGCGAAGAGATAGAGAAGTTAGAGAAAGATCTTAACGAATCTACAGCTTTGGATGATGCAATAAAAAAACTAGCGGAAATAAAAGAAGATATTACGGGTTACCAGGAGTATATGATAAATAAAAAAAGCAATAAACTCAGAAAAGATATAGCTAACTTTAAGCTTGAACTGGTATACCCATATCTCCAAAAAGACTACTATGACCAACCAGTACCTAGTGAATACAATAATCGTCCTTATAAATACAATAGAAACAAATTATTTAAGAAAAATGTAACTTTCTCGGACACCTCTTATAACATCAGTGATTCCGAAGCTGAGAGAGTCCCAGAAAACACTAAACGTAATGAATCAAGAGAAGAATGTGTAGAAGATTTTCATGACTACCAGGTTTTTTTAGGCCAACAACAGAAGAGACAGACCTGTGGATTCAGGACGCGGGGAGGGGCTGTCAGGGTTTCCGCCAAAAGGAGGGAACAATGAGGAGACCCTATATGAGGACTCTCAGTCACAAGGACTGGGAATAAACAATTATACTCAAAAAGCACCAATAATAAACCTCTCAGATAAAGTGTTAACAAAAGAAGAGGTTGCTATTTTAGAAAAAGCGTTAGGCTTTGCCCCAAGCACTTCAGGTTGTAGGTACTCGATAGAAAAGGATGTACGTGACCTCTTTCGTAAAATTAGAATAAAAAGATTTTTCGAAAATAGGGATAACACTCCAAAAGATAACAAATCAGGCCTAAAACCACCGTCCACCTGGACCCCTAACATCACTATGGTTAACCAGGAGGTCGCTACGTTTGAAAAGGTGGTGTCCATAGGATTAGAAAAACTATTAGCAGATAAAATTTGGACGAACAACAATCTATCTAAAAGTGAGAAGGAGGCACTCAAAAACCTCAAAATGTGAGGATATAACAATAAAGCCTGGAGATAAAGAAGGAAGTATTGTCTAGGGGTGGGCGGCCAGCTACGCTCCGTGCACGGAGTGCGCGTAGTGCCGCCTACTCCGCATTTTGCGGAGCGGGCGTAGCCAGGCGGCACTACGCTACGCTCCACAGACGGAGCGCAGCTGGCCGCCACCCGCCTCCCTCCCGCCCTCCCTAAATACTTTCAATTAAAGGAGTAAAATAATTAAAACGCACTTACCTTGCCCGCCGCTTCCCCGGGGCTCGCTATCTTCCGTCTTCCGTCTTGTTTACTAATGCGCATGCGCGGGCGGCCGCGCATGCGCATTTTCTCGTGAGAAATGTGCATGCGCGGCCGCCCGCGCATGCGCATTAGTAAACAAGACGGAAGACAGCGAGCCCCGGGGACGCGGCGGGCAGCGGCGGGCAAGGTAAGTGCGTTTTAAATATTTTACTCCTTTAATTGAAAGTATTTAGGGAGGGCGGGAGGGAGGCGGGTGGCGGGGCTGGCGGCCAGTGGTGTTTGCGTAGTCGGGCTACGCGGAGTGCGGAGGTAGTCGTAGTTTCTCGCACACTTCGCGTAGCTCCGCGAATCCCCACTACGCACACTACGCCCAGGGCTAGTATTGTCATCCTTAACACTGAAGACTATAATCTGAGGATGTATTCTCTATTAGACAATAAATCTCACTATAGGAAATCAAACATAGGAGAGTGGAATAATCTTAAGAAGAAAGTAAGAGATATAGTTAATCTAGCAAAAGAAGATTCCATTATTTGTGAGGAAGAATTTAGATTCCTTGTTAACAATCACCCAAAGATACCAGCCCTCTATGAGCTTCCCAAAGTCCATAAAGAAATGAGGGACACCCCGATGCGGCCCATAGTATCTGGAATGGACTCTATCACTGAGCTGCTCAGTAAATATGTTGATCATTTTATCCGTCCCTTAGTTGAATCGTTGCCCTCATATATAAAGGACACCATGGACATGATCTCAAAAGTAGAAGGAACTGATTTTAACAATGAAACTAAGCATGGGCGAATTTTGCGGATCTCGCGTTCGCGAATTTTGCGGATTTGCGGATTCGCAATCCGCAAAATCCGCGAATTCCCGCGAATTTGCGGATTTTTTTTTTTTTTGTGTTCGCCCGTGTTTCTGCCAGTTCGCGAGGGTTTTTACAATTTCGCAATTTGCGAACTTACCTGTCGGGTCGCAAGTTTTGCGAACTTGTTGTTTCTACGTGTCCAGCCTGTTTGGGACACTCTTCTTCATCACTGCCACTCTCTGTCACCACTGCCACTCTCTGACTACTCATGCCACCCTCTGGCCCACCCATGCCACCCTCTGTTTCATCACCACACCCTCTGGTTGTCCAGTGTACATTATTTTCGGCAAAGCAAAGCACACCTTCCCTGCCTCAAGTGACCTGAATTAATTTGGGGCTGATTAATGTGTCACAGAATATTTTTTTAGCTGGCACCTGCTTCCTTAGTGCGCCCTGATTAGTGATCTTTTGCACTTGCTAAGTGCTTTCATTGTTGCAAAATTAGTTACAACACCTGCCCTGCCCCAACTGACAATAATGAATTAGGGGCTGATTAATGGATTTTAACTTCCAGCCTGGCTCCTGCTTGTCTCCCTTAGCTGTAATTCAGGACCTTTGTGGCATATGTGTAACTATTCTGAGGTTCAGAGCAGGGTCACATAATAGTTTCAACTGGCAACTGAACTCTGGAGGGGCCCCTCAGGAAGCACTACAGGAAATGGCTACTAATGATGAGCCTGAACTTTTGAACCTGGTAAGTAGTTACTTTCAGTTTTGCTAAGATCGTATTTCTGCAATTTTGCACTTATTCGCGGGGCGCGAACTCACGCGAACAGTGCGAGCAGTGCGAGCAAAATCCGCTGCTCGCGGATTTGTGGATTTTGCGGGAGATTCGCGAATCTCGCGGATTGCGAATTTCCCGAAAATCCGCAAAATCCGCGAGCGGAACGGATTTTCCGCCCATGCTTAAATGAAACCCAATGGTTAGTGTGCTTAGACATTGAGTCCTTGTACACTAACATACCCCAGCAAGACACAATAACTATGATGAGAGACATTTTTTGTGATGAAGAAGGTGATCTGAATGCACAAAATACTTTCATTGTTGATTGCATAGAGATTGTCCTTATGAATAATATTTTCCTATTTAATAAAGAGTTTTTTTGTCAGATAAAAGGCACGAGCATGGGAGCTACATGTGCTCCGAGCCTAGCCTACCTATATGTTGGAAAATTTGACGAGCAACATATTTACAATGAGGTCAGCCCTTTCTACGAGAATATTAAACACTGGTCTAGATTCATAGGTGACGTGTTTTTTATCTGGGAAGGAAGTGAGAATGACCTTAATGCCTTCTTAGACTGGCTAAACTGTGGAGACTTAAACCTTAAATTTACAGCCAACAAGAGTCAAGTGGCAGTTGACTTCTTGGATATTAAGATCTTGGCACAGGAGGGTAAGCTATGTGTGGAACTGTACGAAAAGCCTTCGGACCGGAACACACTACTTCACCACACTAGCTACCACCCAAAAAGTCAAAAGGATTGTATCCCCTATAGTCAGTTTATTAGAATCCGACGTAATTGTATGGATAAGATCACCTTTGAGAAACATGCTGAGAACCTAAAAAATAAATTGCTCCAAAGGGGCTATCCAAAAAGATTAATACGTGAAAGCTATAAACGTGCAAAGTATCAGAACAGAGAAATACTGTTTGAGCCCAAAAACAAAAAACTACAACCTGAAACCAATATTGTAATGGTTTCAGACTATAATGGTATGAGCCTGAAACTCAAAAACCTTATTAACAAAAATTGGTCAATTCTTAATAGAAAAGAACAGAAACCTTTACCTAAACCAACCTTTTCATATAGAAGGAACAAAACGATTCGCAATTGTTTGGTCCAAACTTATAGAGAGCCTAAAAAAAGTTGCCAACTAAGCATTGATCAGGGCAAACCGATTCGCGAAAATTTGCCGTGTGGAACATGTTCCCACTGCAAATCTATCATCAAATCGGGCAAAGTTTAACTTAATGGTATATCACACTGGATGAATGAACATGTCAACTGTAGAACATCCAATGTTATATACCTATTGATATGCCCTTGTCAAAAGGGTTATATTGGTGAAACTGGCCGAGAGATGCGTCTACGATTATCAGAACATAGATCTGCCCTTAAAAATCACAAGAAGAACGCCCCTTTAGTCGAACATTGGGCAACAGTAAATCACAAAGAAGATGAACTTAAATGGTTCATATTGGAAAAGATCAAGACATCTATGAGAGGTGGCGATACTGATAAGAGACGTAAACAGAGAGAACATTTCTTTATGTCTAAGTTTAGATCATACACTGATGGCCTGAACAGCAGAGAAGAATGGGAAAGAATGGTGAGGTAGCACTTATTTTTCTGAATATACATGTACTAAATAAATTCCCCTAATCAATAAAAGAAACAATAGAAAAATCATGTGTTTATGTGCATTAGCTCATGGATTAGATGTAGAACCTCAACAATGTATACTTATACAACTTATTCCAACTAAGTACTCCCATGTATTTTTTTTAAAAGTTGTGGACCAAAATGCATTTTCCTTAAGTTATTTATTGAATTTTTCCACCAGGATATAACCAAATAAGACACGCTGGAATTCATCTGTTCTCACAAAACAATAAATGTAATATAAATATGCTAATGAAATTATATGTATTGCATGGGGAAAATAATACAGATTATGGCCAAATGAGGAAAGGTATTTCCAGTCATTTGGTTGGATATATGACTGTATCACCAATCAAACAATATCCTCTTTCTTTGTAAATATCCAATTTGTCCATATATTCATTGAATTGTAATCTGTATAGGATGTAATGAGCTGTTCATTGAAATGTACTATGTATAGGATGTAATGAGATTGTTTAGATTTCTCTATACACGCATGAATCATACCAAAAATAACGAGTAGAAAATCGGACGTTATGACGTAACCTGGGAACTTGTTCCTAACTTAACAAAAAACTGGGACTCTGACTATACTAGGATAACCAGTTTCGAATTTAACCATTACCATGGAGGGTCTAATGTATTAATACGCATAACCTATGGTTACGAATTTTCAGGTGTAGTGATAACGTCTGGTATTCTAAAAAATTCGTTCTAAAAGCTTATCTAAACAGCTTTCTTGTTTGCAAAAATTCATTTGTTGTTTCTGATGTATATACACGCATTACCGTTGTTCCAATGAGATTGGGCATGTTTTAGGTAATTCTGAACATAAAAGACAAAAGACGGATAATACATTTTTTCGCCGTACTACCGAAAATAAATAATGATTGCCGAAATTCGCCATGTACGTTCATTTATAACTAAAATAGTAATTGCTATCTTGATTAGCCCGTAAAAATAATTAAAAAGATATAGGGCTTAAGCAGAACCGAAGAATTTATCTGGTGAATTCGTGAACACAGGTCTTTATGTAAAAAGAAGTCCGTTTTCAATTGTGGACTTCTATTTCCTTTAGAAAACTACAATCATGGCGCTCGCATTGGGCTAAACACCGCTTAACTAATCACAGGTGTTTTTAATTGTCCATAAATTGAAACCGCGCTGGGAATATAAGGCAATGGCTCAGTGTAACATCTGAACTGATACGGGCAACCAGGGAGACCGGACAGGCGGAGCACTCGCTGAAACGAGAGTTATGAGGAACGCTAACTATAAGAACTAAGGGGGGTTTATCTATCGACTCTTTTCCTCAACTGTAGGGTAACTTGCCTCCCAAATAAATAACCTCACATTCAGGCTTTTAAAATCTTTCGCCTTTAAACACAGGGACTTGAATACTCGTTGCCGATCCACAAACTTTATTATAACAAGGCAAGCTCCACTTAAAACTAGTAGGGTCGTTTACCCAACCCTGATATGTAATTCACACTATATGTAATATCGGGAAACAGTAGGGAATGTAATGGCCCATTTCCATTTTGAGAATTACAAGCATTAGCGTGACATGTAATATCGATAAAAACCATCACAAAATTATGTATATATATCTAATAAAGTAACGATATATGTATACTATTCACTCAGACGCTGCTGACCGCCTCAATTAAAAAAGAGGAGGGTCCTATTCTTGAATCCGTGAAGAATCTAGGACCACGCTTGGCCAGACTAAAACACGGAAGAAACAGAATCAGAAGTTTATAAAAGTGCAGCAATTGCCACGGACTGCTTTTGCCCAAACGAGAAGTAAGCGGCAATGTTAAAAAAGTCCTATCTATGAAAGAGTTAACATTATTTTTGTCTATTGAACTCTAAACCAATGTCACTTTATACACAGAGTCTCTGACGATAAAGCAGGGAGGAGGAGTCATTAATCTTATAACCACTCCTGGATCGATTCGGGTACTGCAAAATAAAAATTGCTTTACACGTAAGAAACAGTTAAAATCTTTCGCCCCAACAGCTTAATAGTCAAAACTATCACCTTACATTGCAAAACTAACAAATGTTATATCTACTTCTAGAAAGAAGATGTTTTAAAATAGTCCTGAGGAAGGTGTTCCAAACAACAAAGCACCGAAACGCGTCGACAAGTTTTTAATTGTATTATTTTGTTTTTTATTATGTACTTTGTTATGATAAATTGAGTGAACACATGTAAAATGATTCTATGAAAAAGTTTATATGTCTTGTTTTAAATAAACTGTGTATACTATGTATATGAAAGAAACTGTTTTTTAAAAGAAAGAAATAAAACAACATTTAGATACATCAAATGTTATGTTTTGACTTAAATACAATGTTTGGTGGGCTGTTGATATAATAAACTACAACAAATGTTATTGTTTATTTAAAACTTGAATACACAGAAAGGAATTTTCTTTTTTGGTTGTTGTATGTCCCGGTCCTTTCAGGGTTAAACAGGGAAAACTCTCTCTTTTTTTACGTATATCTCGGCTCCTGTAGCCAGAGGGTTATCAATAACGATATGGATACATTACGAACCTTTGGGTTCCCAGAAGACCAATGTAAAAAACTCCTAGGAGGGTCCTCCAAAAGTATTAATACAGTAACCGTATCAAAAGGAGATGATGATAGGTGGAACAAACTGTGGAATCTTAAGAAAAAACTGATTCGAACTGAACTCTATGCAGAATTTATTATTCAGTACTGCAAAAAGGGGGTTATTCCAAAAGGTTTACAGATCACCAATGAACCTGGATTATTTGTAAAAGATGAAAAATTTAAAGATAGTTGGACATTAATTGCGAACCGATGCAGTCGCGATTGGATGTTACTAATTATCGATACGGCACAGGGACTCCTAATAATTGAACGCGAAGAGATAGAGAAGTTAGAGAAAGATCTTAACGAATCTACAGCTTTGGATGATGCAATAAAAAAACTAGCGGAAATAAAAGAAGATATTACGGGTTACCAGGAGTATATGATAAATAAAAAGAGCAATAAACTCAGAAAAGATATAGCTAACTTTAAGCTTGAACTGGTATACCCATATCTCCAAAAAGACTACTATGACCAACCAGTACCTAGTGAATACAATAATCGTCCTTATAAATACAATAGAAACAAATTCTTTAAGAAAAATGTAACTTTCTCGGACACCTCTTATAACATCAGTGATTCCGAAGCTGAGAGAGTCCCAGAAAACACTAAACGTAATGAATCAAGAGAAGAATGTGTAGAAGATTTTCATGACTACCAGGTTTTTTTAGGCCAACAACAGAAGAGACAGACCTGTGGATTCAGGACGCGGGGGAGGGGCCGTCAGGGGTTCCGCCAAAAGGAGGGAACAATGAGGAGACCCTATACGAGGACTCGCAGTCACAAGGACTGGGAATAAACAATTATACTCAAAAAGCACCAATAATAAACCTCTCAGATAAAGTGTTAACAAAAGAAGATGTTGCTATTTTAGAAAAAGGGTTAGGCTTTGCCCCAAGCACTTCAGGTTGTAGGAACTCGATAGAAAAGGATGTACGTGACCTCTTTCGTAAAATTAGAATAAAAAGATTTTTCGAAAATAGGGATAACACTCCAAAAGATAACAAATCAGGCCTAAATCCACCGTCCACCTGGACCCCTAACATCACTATGGTTAACCAGGAGGTCGATACGTTTGAAAAGGTGGTGTCCATAGGATTAGAAAAACTATTAGCAGATAAAATTTGGACGAACAATAATCTATCTAAAAGTGAGAAGGAGGCACTCAAAAACCTAAAAATGTGAGGATATAACAATAAAGCCTGGAGATAAAGGAGGAAGTATTGTCATCCTTAACACTGAAGACTATAATCTGAGGATGTATTCTCTATTAGACAATAAATCCCACTATAGGAAATCAAACATAGGAGAGTGGAATAATCTTAAGAAGAAAGTAAGAGATATAGTTAATCTAGCAAAAGAAGATTCCATTATTTGTGAGGAAGAATTTAGATTCCTTGTTAACAATCACCCAAAGATACCAGCCCTCTAGGAGCTTCCCAAAGTCCATAAAGACATGAGGGACACCCCGATGCGGCCCATAGTATCTGGAATGGACTCTATCACTGAGCTGCTCAGTAAATATGTTGATCATTTTATCCGTCCCTTAGTTGAATCGTTGCCCTCATATATAAAGGACACCATGGACATGATCTAAAAAGTAGAAGGAACTGATTTTAACAATGAAACCCAATGGTTAGTGTGCTTAGACATTGAGTCCTTGTACACTAACATACCCCAGCAAGACAAATAACTATGATGAGAGACATTTTTTGTGATGAAGAAGGTGATCTGAATGCACAAAATACTTTCATTGTTGATTGCATAGAGATTGTCCTTATGAATAATATTTTCCTATTTAATAAAGAGTTTTTTTGTCAGATAAAAGGCACGAGCATGGGAGCTACATGTGCTCCGAGCCTAGCCTACCTATATGTTGGAAAATTTGACGAGCAACATATTTACAATGAGGTCAGCCCTTTCTACGAGAATATTAAACACTGGTCTAGATTCATAGGTGACGTGTTTTTTATCTGGGAAGGAAGTGAGAATGACCTTAATGCCTTCTTAGACTGGCTAAACTGTGGAGACTTAAACCTTAAATTTACAGCCAACAAGAGTCAAGTGGCAGTTGACTTCTTGGATATTAAGATCTTGGCACAGGAGGGTAAGCTATGTGTGGAACTGTACGAAAAGCCTTCGGACCGGAACACACTACTTCACCACACTAGCTACCACCCAAAAAGTCAAAAGGATTGTAGCCCCTATAGTCAGTTTATTAGAATCCGACGTAATTGTATGGATAAGATCACCTTTGAGAAACATGCTGAGAACCTAAAAAATAAATTGCTCCAAAGGGGCTATCCAAAAAGATTAATACGTGAAAGCTATAAACGTGCAAAGTATCAGAACAGAGAAATACTGTTTGAGCCCAAAAACAAAACACTACAACCTGAAACCAATATTGTAATGGTTTCAGACTATAATGGTATGAGCCTGAAACTCAAAAACCTTATTAACAAAAATTGGTCAATTCTTAATAGAAAAGAACAGAAACCTTTACCTAAACCAACCTTTTCATATAGAAGGAACAAAACGATTCGCAATTGTTTGGTCCAAACTTATAGAGAGCCTAAAAAAAGTTGACAACTAAGCATTGATCAGGGCAAACCGATTCGCGGAAATTTGCCGTGTGGAACATGTTCCCACTGCAAATCTATCATCAAATCGGGCAAAGTTGAACTTAATGGTATATCACACTGGATGAATGAACATGTCAACTGTAGAACATTTAATGTTATATACCTATTGATATGCCCTTGTCAAAAGGGTTATATTGGTGAAACTGGCCGAGAGATGCGTCTACGATTATCAGAACATAGATCTGCCCTTAAAAATCACAAGAAGAACGCCCCTTTAGTCGAACATTGGGCAACAGTAAATCACAAAGAAGATGAACTTAAATGGTTCATATTGGAAAAGATCAAGACATCTATGAGAGGTGGCGATACTGATAAGAGACGTAAACAGAGAGAACATTTCTTTATGTCTAAGTTTAGATCATACACTGATGGCCTGAACAGCAGAGAAGAATGGGAAAGAATGGTGAGGTAGCACTTAATTTTCTGAATATACATGTACTAAATAAATTCCCCTAATCAATAAAAGAAACAATAGAAACATCATGTGTTTATGTGCATTAGCTCATGGATTAGATGTAGAACCTCAACAATGTATACTTATACAACTTATTCCAACTAAGTACTCCCAAGTATTTTTTTTAAAAGTTGTGGACCAAAATGCATTTTCCTTAAGTTATTTATTGAATATTTCCACCAGGATATAACCAAATGAGACACGCTGGAATTCATCTGTTCTCACAAAACAATAAATGTAATATAAATATGCTAATGAAATTATATGTATTGCATGGGGAAAATAATACAGATTATGGCCAAATGAGGAAAGGTATTTCCAGTCATTTGGTTGGATATATGACTGTATCACCAATCAAACAATATCCTCTTTCTTTGTAAATATCCAATTTGTCCATATGTTCATTGAATTGTAATCTGTATAGGATGTAATGAGCTGTTCATTGAAATGTACTATGTATAGGATGTAATGAGATTGTTTAGATTTCTCTATACACGCATGAATCATACCAAAAATAACGAGTAGAAAATCGGACGTTATGACGTAACCTGGGAACTTGTTCCTAACTTAACAAAAAACTGGGACTCTGACTATACTAGGATAACCAGTTTCGAATTTAACCATTACCATGGAGGGTCTAATGTATTAATACGCATAACCTATGGTTACGAATTTTCAGGTGTAGTGATAACGTCTGGTATTCTAAAACAATCATTCTAAAAGCTTATCTAAACAGCTTACTTGTTTGCAAAAATTCATTTGTTGTTTCTGATGTATATACACGCATTACCGTTGTTCCAATGAGATTGGGCATGTTTTAGGTAATTCTGAACATAAAAGACAAAAGACGGATAATACATTTTTTCGCCGTACTACCGAAAATAAATAATGATTGCCGAAATTCGCCATGTACGTTCATTTATAACTAAAATAGTAATTGCTATCTTGATTAGCCCGTAAAAATAATTAAAACGATATAGGGCTTAAGCAGAACCGAAGAATTTATCTGGTGAATTCGTGAACACAGGTCTTTATGTAAAAAGAAGTCCGTTTTCAATTGTGGACTTCTATTTCCTTTAGAAAACTACAATCATGGCGCTCGCATTGGACTAAACACCGCTTAACTAATCACAGGTGTTTTTAATTGTCCGTAAATTGAAACCGCGCTGGGAATATAAGGCAATGGCTCAGTGTAACATCTGAACTGATACGGGCAACCAGGGAGACCGGACAGGCGGAGCACTCGCTGAAACGAGAGTTATGAGGAACGCTAACTATAAGAACTAAGGGGGGTTTATCTATCAACTCTTTTCCTCAACTGTAGGGTAACTTGCCTCCCAAATAAATAACCTCACATTCAGGCTTTTAAAATCTTTCGCCTTTAAACACAGGGACTTGAATACTCGTTGCCGATCCACAAACTTTATTATAACAAGGCAAGCTCCACTTAAAACTTGTAGGGTCGTTTACCCAACCCTGATATGTAATTCACACTATATGTAATATCGGGAAACAGTAGGGAATGTAATGGCCCATTTCCATTTTGAGAATTACAAGCATTAGCGTGACATGTAATATCGATAAAAACCATCACAAAATTATGTATATATATCTAATAAAGTAACGATATATGTATACTATTCACTCAGACGCTGCTGACCGCCTCAATTAAAAAAGAGGAGGGTCCTATTCTTGAATCCGTGAAGAATCTAGGACCACGCTTGGCCAGACTAAATCACGGAAGAAACAGAATCAGAAGTTTATAAAAGTGCAGCAATTGCCACGGACTGCTTTTGCCCAAACGAGAAATAAGCGGCAATGTTAAAAAAGTCCTATCTATGAAAGAGTTAACATTATTTTTGTCTATTGAACTCTAAACCAATGTCACTTTATACACAGAGTCTCTGACGATAAAGCAGGGAGGAGGAGTCATTAATCTTATAACCACTCCTTGATCGATTCGGGTACTGCAAAATAAAAATTGCTTTACACGTAAGAAACAGTTAAAATCTTTCGCCCCAACAGCTTAATAGTCAAAACTATCACCTTACATTGCAAAACTAACAAATGTTATATCTACTTCTAGAAAGAAGATGTTTTAAAATAGTCCTGAGGAAGGTGTTCCAAACAACGAAGCACCGAAACGCGTCGACAAGTTTTTAATTGTATTATTTTGTTTTTTTTATGTACTTTGTTATGATAAATTGAGTGGACACATGTAAAATGATTCTATGAAAAAGTTTATATGTCTTGTTTTAAATAAACTGTGTATACTATGTATATGAAAGAAACTGTTTTTTAAAAGAAAGAAATAAAACAACATTTAGATACATCAAATGTTATGTTTTGACTTAAATACAATGTTTGGTGGGCTGTTGATATAATTGACTACAACAAATGTTATTGTTTATTTAAAACTTGAATACACAGAAAGGAATTTTCTTTTTTGGTTGTTGTATGTCCCGGTCCTTTCTGGGTTAAACAGGGAAAACTCTCTCTTTTTTTAAAGTATATCTCGGCTCCTGTAGCCAGAGGGTTATCAATAACGATATGGATACATTACGAACCTTTGGGTTCCCAGAAGACCAATGTAAAAAACTCCTAGGAGGGTCCTCCAAAAGTATTAATACAGTAACCGTATCAAAAGGAGATGATGATAGGTGGAACAAACTGTGGAATCTTAAGAAAAAACTGATTCGAACTGAACTCTATGCAGAATTTATTATTCAGTACTGCAAAAAGGGGGTTATTCCAAAAGGTTTACAGATCACCAATGAACCTGGATTATTTGTAAAAGATGAAAAATTTAAAGATAGTTGGACATTAATTGCGAACCGATGCAGTCGCGATTGGATGTTACTAATTATCGATACGGCACAGGGACTCCTAATAATTGAACGCGAAGAGATAGAGAAGTTAGAGAAAGATCTTAACGAATCTACAGCTTTGGATGATGCAATAAAAAAACTAGCGGAAATAAAAGAAGATATTACGGGTTACCAGGAGTATATGATAAATAAAAAAAGCAATAAACTCAGAAAAGATATAGCTAACTTTAAGCTTGAACTGGTATACCCATATCTCCAAAAAGACTACTATGACCAACCAGTACCTAGTGAATACAATAATCGTCCTTATAAATACAATAGAAACAAATTCTTTAAGAAAAATGTAACTTTCTCGGACACCTCTTATAACATCAGTGATTCCGAAGCTGAGAGAGTCCCAGAAAACACTACACGTAATGAATCAAGAGAAGAATGTGTAGAAGATTTTCATGACTACCAGGTTTTTTTAGGCCAACAACAGAAGAGACAGACCTGTGGATTCAGGACGCGGGGGAGGGGCTGTCAGGGTTTCCGCCAAAAGGAGGGAACAATGAGGAGACCCTATATGAGGACTCGCAGTCACAAGGACTGGGAATAAACAATTATACTCAAAAAGCACCAATAATAAACCTCTCAGATAAAGTGTTAACAAAAGAAGAGGTTGCTATTTTAGAAAAAGGGTTAGGCTTTGCCCCAAGCACTTCAGGTTGTAGGAACTCGATAGAAAAGGATGTACGTGACCTCTTTCGTAAAATTAGAATAAAAAGATTTTTCGAAAATAGGGATAACACTCCAAAAGATAACAAATCAGGCCTAAAACCACCGTCCACCTGGACCCCTAACATCACTATGGTTAACCAGGAGGTCGATACGTTTGAAAAGGTGGTGTCCATAGGATTAGAAAAACTATTAGCAGATAAAATTTGGACGAACAATAATCTATCTAAAAGTGAGAAGGAGGCACTCAAAAACCTCAAAATGTGAGGATATAACAATAAAGCCTGGAGATAAAGGAGGAAGTATTGTCATCCTTAACACTGAAGACTATAATCTGAGGATGTATTCTCTATTAGACAATAAATCCCACTATAGGAAATCAAACATAGGAGAGTGGAATAATCTTAAGAAGAAAGTAAGAGATATAGTTAATCTAGCAAAAGAAGATTCCATTATTTGTGAGGAAGAATTTAGATTCCTTGTTAACAATCACCCAAAGATACCAGCCCTCTATGAGCTTCCCAAAGTCCATAAAGACATGAGGGACACCCCGATGCGGCCCATAGTATCTGGAATGGACTCTATCACTGAGCTGCTCAGTAAATATGTTGATCATTTTATCCGTCCCTTAGTTGAATCGTTGCCCTCATATATAAAGGACACCATGGACATGATCTAAAAAGTAGAAGGAACTGATTTTAACAATGAAACCCAATGGTTAGTGTGCTTAGACATTGAGTCCTTGTACACTAACATACCCCAGCAAGACACAATAACTATGATGAGAGACATTTTTTGTGATGAAGAAGGTGATCTGAATGCACAAAATACTTTCATTGTTGATTGCATAGAGATTGTCCTTATGAATAATATTTTCCTATTTAATAAAGAGTTTTTTTGTCAGATAAAAGGCACGAGCATGGGAGCTACATGTGCTCTGAGCCTAGCCTACCTATATGTTGGAATATTTGACGAGCAACATATTTCGAATGAGGTCAGCCCTTTCTACGAGAATATTAAACACTGGTCTAGATTCATAGGTGACGTGTTTTTTATCTGGGAAGGAAGTGAGAATGACCTTAATGCCTTCTTAGACTGGCTAAACTGTGGAGACTTAAACCTTAAATTTACAGCCAACAAGAGTCAAGTGGCAGTTGACTTCTTGGATATTAAGATCTTGGCACAGGAGGGTAAGCTATGTGTGGAACTGTACGAAAAGCCTTCGGACCGGAACACACTACTTCACCACACTAGCTACCACCCAAAAAGTCAAAAGGATTGTATCCCCTTTAGTCAGTTTATTAGAATCCGACGTAATTGTATGGATAAGATCACCTTTGATAATCATGCTGAGAACCTAAAAAATAAATTGCTCCAAAGGGGCTATCCAAAAAGATTAATACGTGAAAGCTATAAACGTGCAAAGTATCAGAACAGAGAAATACTGTTTGAGCCCAAAAACAAAACACTACAACCTGAAACCAATATTGTAATGGTTTCAGACTATAATGGTATGAGCCTGAAACTCAAAAACCTTATTAACAAAAATTGGTCAATTCTTAATAGAAAAGGACAGAAACCTTTACCTAAACCAACCTTTTCATATAGAAGGAACAAAACGATTCGCAATTGTTTGGTCCAAACTCATAGAGAGCCTAAAAAAAGTTGCCAACTAAGCATTGATCAGGGCAAACCGATTCGGGGAAATTTGCAGTGTGGAATATGTTCCCACTGCAAATCTATCATCAAATCGGGCAAAGTTGAACTTAATGGTATATCACACTGGATGAATGAGCATGTCAACTGTAGAACATCCAATGTTATATACCTATTGATATGCCCTTGTCAAAAGGGTTATATTGGTGAAACTGGCCGAGAGATGCGTCTACGATTATCAGAACATAGATCTGCCCTTAAAAATCACAAGAAGAACGCCCCTTTAGTCGAACATTGGGCAACAGTAAATCACAAAGAAGATGAACTTAAATGGTTCATATTGGAAAAGATCAAGACATCTATGAGAGGTGGCGATACTGATAAGAGACGTAAACAGAGAGAACATTTCTTTATGTCTAAGTTTAGATCATACACTGATGGCCTGAACAGCAGAGAAGAATGGGAAAGAATGGTGAGGTAGCACTTAATTTTCTGTATATACATAAACTAAATAAATTCCCCTAATCAATAAAAGAAACAATAGAAAAATCATGTGTTTATGTGCATTAGCTCATGGATTAGATGTAGAACCTCAACAATGTATACTTATACAACTTATTCCAACTAAGTACTCCCATGTATTTTTTTTAAAAGTTGTGGACCAAAATGCATTTTCCTTAAGTTATTTATTGAATATTTCCACCAGGATATAACCAAATGAGACACGCTGGAATTCATCTGTTCTCAGGAAACAATAAATGTAATATAAATATGCTAATGAAATTATATGTATTGCATGGGGAAATAATACAGATTATGGCCAAATGAGGAAAGGTATTTCCAGTCATTTGGTTGGATATATGACTGTATCACCAATCAAACAATATCCTCTTTCTTTGTAAATATCAAATTTGTCCATATGTTCATTGAATTGTAATCTGTATAGGATGTAATGAGCTGTTCATTGAAATGTACTATGTATAGGATGTAATGAGATTGTTTAGATTTCTCTATACACGCATGAATCATACCAAAAATAACGAGTAGAAAATCGGACGTTATGACTTAACCTGGGAACTTGTTCCTAACTTAACAAAAAACTGGGACTCTGACTATACTAGGATAACCAGTTTCGAATTTAACCATTACCATGGAGGGTCTAATGTATTAATACTCATAACCTATGGTTACGAATTTTCAGGTGTAGTGATAACGTCTGGTATTCTAAAAAATGTATTCTAAAAGCTTATCTAAACAGCTTACTTGTTTGCAAAAATTCATTTGTTGTTTCTGATGTATATACACGCATTACTGTTGTTCCAATGAGATTGGACATGTTTTAGGTAATTCTGAACATAAAAGACAAAAGACGGATAATACATTTTTTCGCCGTACTACCGAAAATAAATAATGATTGCCGAAATTCGCCATGTACGTTCATTTATAACTAAAATAGTAATTGCTATCTTGATTAGCCCGTAAAAATAATTAAAAAGATATAGGGCTTAAGCAGAACCGAAGAATTTATCTGGTGAATTCATGAACACAGGTCTTTATGTAAAAAGAAGTCCGCTTTCAATTGTGGACTTCTATTTCCTTTAGAAAACTACAATCATGGCGCTCGCATTGGACTAAACACCGCTTAACTAATCACAGGTGTTTTAAATTGTCCGTAAATTGAAACCGCGCTGGGAATATAAGGCAATGGCTCAGTGTAACATCTGAACTGATACGGGCAATCAGGGAGACCGGACAGGCGGAGCACTCGCTGAAACGAGAGTTATGAGGAACGCTAACTATAAGAACTAAGGGGGGTTTATCTATCAACTCTTTTCCTCAACTGTAGGGTAACTTGCCTCCCAAATAAATAACCTCACATTCAGGCTTTTAATATCTTTCGCCTTTAAACACAGGGACTTGAATACTCGTTGCCGATCCACAAACTTTATTATAACAAGGCAAGCTCCACTTAAAACTAGTAGGGTAGTTTACCCAACCCTGATATGTAATTCACACTATATGTAATATCGGGAAACAATAGGGAATGTAATGGCCCATTTCCATTTTGAGAATTACAAGCATTAGCGTGACATGTAATATCGATAAAAACCATCACGAAATTATGTATATATATCTAATAAAGTAACGATATATGTATACTATTCACTCAGACGCTGCTGACTGCCTCAATTAAAAAAGAGGAGGGTCCTATTCTTGAATCCGTGAAGAATCTAGGACCACGCTTGGCCAGACTAAAACACGGAAGAAACAGAATCAGAAGTTTATAAAAGTGCAGCAATTGCCACGGACTGCTTTTGCCCAAACGAGAAGTAAGCGGCAATGTTAAAAAAGTCCTATCTATGAAAGAGTTAACATTATTTTTGTCTATTGAACTCTAAACCAATGTCACTTTATACACAGAGTCTCTGACGATAAAGCAGGGAGGAGGAGTCATTAATCTTATAACCACTCCTGGATCGATTCGGGTACTGCAAAATAAAAATTGCTTTACACGTAAGATACAGTTAAAATCTTTCGCCCCAACAGCTTAATAGTCAAAACTATCACCTTACATTGCAAAACTAACAAATGTTATATCTACTTCTAGAAAGAAGATGTTTTAAAATAGTCCTGAGGAAGGTGTTATGATAAATTGAGTGGACACATGTAAAATGATTCTATGAAAAAGTTTATATGTCTTGTTTTAAATAAACTGTGTATACTATGTATGTGAAAGAAACTGTTTTTTAAAAGAAAGAAATAAAACAACATTTAGATACATCAAATGTTATGTTTTGACTTAAATACAATGTTTGGTGGGCTGTTGATATAATTGACTACAACAAATGTTATTGTTTATTTAAAACTTGAATACACAGAAAGGATTTTTCTTTTTTGGTTGTTATATGTCCCGGTCCTTTCTGGGTTAAACAGGGAAAACTCTCTTTTTTAAGTCAATTCTGGACTACACCTATGTATCCCAGTTTCTCTTTAACCATTTTCTGGACTTCTCTGCCATATAAGACGCTTTGAACATGACCATTCCCCAACAACAATCAGCCTGAATCTTGTTCCCTCAAGAGCCAATGATCTACCTCTCTCTGGCCAAGGTTCAGCAGCTAATAAACTAAGGAGAATAATATGGTGTACAAAATATGAAGAGAAACTAACGGTAGGCAAGGAGCAAGATCTCTGACCTCTTGATCAGGGAAACTGCTCTCCCCTCGTGCAGCTATGTCATTTTGCCGCTGTCCCCTGCACCTTTCTGCCTTCAGGTAAGGTATTTGAGGCCCTACCCGACTCGCAGGCTCCTGCCTGCTTCTCATCCCTGGTGGTCCAGTGGGAGAGCCTTGCTCATCTGCTAGTCCGCTCGGCCAGACTTCTGTCTGGTTTCTGTGCTTTTGTCTGTCTGTGCCCTGTTTGTCTGTCTGTGTTTTAATTGACCGTTTTGTGCCTTTGTCTCTTGCCCCTTGTTGTTTTTTGTGCCTTCATATTTTTGTGCCTCTGTCTCTTGTTGCCTTGCTATCTTTTGTGCCTCTTTTCCTTTTGTCTCGTTTTTTTGCCTTATTTGCCCGTGTTTTTTCACTGCTGCTGCTTTGCTCCCTTTCCCACTGCTGCTGCCCCTGCGGCCGCTCCCCCTGCCTGTTCCCGCCTTCCAGCTGCTATCCCTCCCCGACACCTACCTAATGGCGGACATGCCATTGGTACCCTGCTGGCATGCCAAAGGTAAGCCCACTGCACCCGTCCGCATCCTGACTGCGACCAGCGCCAGGAATCCTGGTCCTCCGACCCCCACCGCTACAACTCAGCAACCCTCCACACACTCAACCATGGAAGAAACAACAACTGCCAGCTATAGATGCCGAACACAACCCAAGGCCAGGTCTGGCCAGTACAACCTGGCCAGGTTTGGGCTTGCTGGCCAGACGGCAGCAAGCCCAAACCCCTGAGCTACATCCTCCTCAATGTACACTGACTACACAGATATGCAGTAGAAATCTAGGACCTCCCTGACACCCTCTCGCCTGACATTGCTTTCCTCACAGAGACCTAGACCAACGCCAGCTCCGCACCCGAAATTGCAACCGCCATCACCGACGGGTACAAGATCCAAAGGAAAGATCGCCTCAGCCACCCTAGAGGTGGACTCGCCATCGTACACAAAAACTCCCTGTGACTCACAACGACAAGCTTGATTGAAGCCTCGCCCCCCATGGAACACTTTCACTTCCAGAATAAGATGAACCCCAGAACAACTCTACGTGGAATTCTCGCCTACAGACCTCCTGGACCCGTGCACGTTCGCCACCCCTATCGCAGACAACATCGCGCCCCTTGACTTCGCCTCCATGGACTACGCACTGCTTGAATTTCCACCTCAACAACCTCAGCGACCCTAACTCCACCACACTCGTAAACAACCTTGACAACATTGGACTGAAGTAGCTCATCACTACTCCCACCCACAAGGCAGGACATGCCCTCGACCCCATCTCCGCAAGTGGAAACAACATCCGCTTCAGCCACACCACACAACCCCTCTGGACGGACCATCACTGCATCCAGTTCTCCTTCTCGAAACCCACCATAAACAAGCCTACACCATGCTCCCAGGCAGAAACTGGAGCAAGATCACCGAAGAAAACGTCAACTCCGTCCTCACCCTCACTCCTCCTCTTACCACGACCAATGCCAACTATACAGCCAACGAACTCCATAGATGGCTCACCAACTTTGCAAACACACCCCTCCCCCCTCCAGAACTCCGACAGACAATGCACCTCGAAAGCCTCCTGGTTCACCACTGACCTCCGAGAATCCAAGTGCACGTTCTGACGACATGAGAAAGCATGGAAGAACAGCAAAACCACAGAAGTACCTACAAGACCACCATGACAGAACACCACCAACTCATCAGGTCCACGAAGAGGAACTTCATCCACGACAGAATCCTCTCCAACTCCTGCAACTCTAAGAAACTCTTCAGCATCATCCAAGATTTCACCAAACCCCCCCAGTGAAACCTCGACATTCCTCCCTCCCAGGATCTCTGAAACAAACTCAGCTCCTTCTTCCATCACAAGATCAAGACTCTCTACGACAACTTTGACGAACAGACGCAAGACACAGACACTACACTAGCCACCAGCAACGCCACCCACCCGACCATCACCGCCTGGACCCCAGTCACCACAGAAGACACCGGAAAGACCATGAGGAGCAGCTACTCAGGAGCCCCCACCGACCCCTGCCCGATGCACATCTTCCCCGGAGTCGCCACCGCCATAGCACCTGAACTACGATGTACAATCAACTGCTCCCTTGAAACAGGCACCTTCCCAGATGACTGGAAATGTGCAGAAGTAAAACGCCTCCTCAAGAAGCCCTCCGCAGACCCGACGGACCTCAGGAACTACAGACCCATCTCTCTCCTCACCTTCACCGCCAAAGTCACAGAGAAGAACGTCAACAACCAGCACACAAACTTCATAGAATACTACTCGATCCTCAACACTTCTCAATCTGGATTCCGCAGGAACCACAGCACCGAGGGCGGCCTCCTAGCCACCATAGATGATATCCGCACTCTCCTCGACCAAGGCCACACAGCAGCACTCATCCTGCTGGACCACTCACCCACCTTCCGCACTGTCTCCCACCACACACTAGCTGCCAGACTCCACGACGCTGGCATACAGGGAACTGCCCTAGACTGGATCTGCTCCTTCTTCGCTGGCAGAACTCAAAGAACCAGACTCCAGCCCTTCCTCTCCGAACCCATGGAGATCAGATGAGGAGTACCCCAAGGCTCCTCACTTAGCCCCACGCTTTTCAACATCTACATGGCCCCACTCGCAGCCATCTTCAGAAAATACGGACTCAGCATAGTATCATACGCCGATGACACCCAGCTCATCCTCTCCCTCACCAAGGAACCTGACATCACCAGATGCAGCTTCCAGGAAGGAATGAAGGACATTGCATTGTGGATGAGCAGTAGCTGCCTGAAGCTCAACTCGGAGAAGACAGAAGTCCTCATCCTTGTATCCACCCCCTATGCGTGGGACAACACCTTGGGGCCATGTGCACTCGGTAACCTCCAAACTGACGGACCACGCCTGCAACCACTGCATCATACTCAACTCCTCCCTCACCATGAACCGCCAGATCAACGCTGTATCTTCCACGTGCTTCAACACCCTCCACATACTCCGCAAGACCTTTAAGTGGATCCCCCCCGAAGCCAGGAAGACCGTCACCCACGCACTCATAAGAAGCAGACTGGACTACATGAACACCCTTTATGCCGGAATTAACAAATCTCTACTCCACAAACTCCAGACCTCAATGCTTTCCAGGTCATTACATTACATCTTATGCAGTGCAGCACTTAAAAAATGTTTTTCCTTCTACCCAGGAGTTGTGCCAGGTCGCAAATTTGACTGGAATTCAGCCTTGTTCAGCAAGATATAGTGTGTAAATCTATTTTTTTGGCCATGTGCTTAACTAATTCAGTTAAAGGCATGGAAGCACAATCAACCTGGGAAAGCAGCCTCCTGTATGCAGCTCTCAAATCTGTGTGAAAATCAAGTTATGGTGCTCACTAGATCTGCAGACACTTTAGATTTGGCTAAATAGAAAGTACCCGGGACAAAATGGACTATTATGCACCTTGTCTGCCCAGCGGTATTTTTTAGCGCCAATGCACAAATCAATTCGACTACCCATCCTCTGCATGCGTTGATACTGCTTCCAATAAAAAAAACGTGGGCAATTCTGTCACTACTGCCAATTTCAGAGGTATGGGTGCAGGTTATGTGATTACAAGCTAGAATCCATCCTACATATTGCTTGTTGCTGCCCAGGAATGAGTAGTGAGAGGCAAGTCTTACTAGAGCAGCTTTTCCTTAAGATGAACATTAGGCTCTGCAAGCACTCATTCAAGAATTGTCTGAATTCGCAGGTCATGTCTGACCTATGCCGAGCTGCCAAGTTCTTCTCTGAAGTTCCTATGAAACTGTCTTAATATGAATACATCTGCATTTGTGGCTGGCAGCTTGTATCTACTTACTGGGCAGGCAGGGCTTTCTTTTTAGTCATAGCTTATAAGTTCTTAAAGTTTTATTTACTAATGTCTTTTAGAGTTTACCCCATGCTGGAGGGACGTCTTATCCCATGTTGCCTGGCATGACAATGATTACAAACGGTAACCCCAACTGGGGTTAATATGTGCTGCCACAGAACTAGTATGATCTTGTATATAAAAGTTATTGTCATGAAATCATATGCCTGCCTTGTTTACATGGCAGCATATTTTCTTTTTTTGACTTGTAGTCATTTGATTTATTTTGCATATGTTATTGACTTTCTGTATATTTTCTTATGGTTGTGTCAGGGAATTAATGCAAGAATGAGTCAGTGGATGGATCGATGAATTGATGCACAAGTGCAAAGATGAGTGACAGAGTACATGTATGATGTCTTATTGAGTGCCTGAATGTATCAATTATACGAAAGGCACTTTTATTAATACACCAGATCTGTTGGCATTGCCATTGTGTGTTTAATGCCTATGAACTTAAAATGTAATGCACATTTTGAGGCATGATGGACTTATAGTCGATGCCCGAAGTAAAAGGTTTGTGCTTAAAGATACTTAGTTGACAGAATAATGGTGAGCATAGATCAAGCTTCTAAAACATTTTTTACAGGTAACTAGTTACTTATATATGCCAGGTATTCCTTTGCGAATAGGTAATCCAGCCATGTTTTACCACTAACATTCATTTAAAAGTATTTTTGAATCAGACATACAAGGTAAAATATTGAAAATTGTCCTATCCTAGATCTGCGTCCTCTCAATTTCTTCCTCAAGAAGTAGAAATCCACAATGTTCATGCTCCCTAAAGTCCTGTCTGCCCTAAACCTGGGAGAAGCGATAGCAACATTGGACTTGCAGAATGCATTTTTCCACAATCCCGTCACATGTCTTCCCACATGCGTCACCTGTGGTTCATAGTGGACCACAAGCATTTTCAGTTTGCCATGCTCCCTTTTGATCTTACCAGTGCCCCTAAGGTCTTTACCAAGGTGATGCCAGTGGCTACAGATCATCTGCAGAGATTGAAGGCAGTCTTGCACCAGTTAGTCATTTCCAGGCTACGGCAGACCTCCTGCACTCACTTGCGTTCCCTATCAACGTTCCAAAGTAACACCTGACTCCTTCTCAGATGCCCCCTTTCATCTGAGCTGTTCTGGACACGGTGCAGTTTTGGGCTTATCCTCCCAAATGACGAGTCCAGAACATTTAGGCTATGATACTGATGTTTCATCCTCAACCCTGGGTTTTGGGGGGCGGAGCTTGCCAGCAACGATGGCGGACGCCTAAAGTGAGAGCTCCGCGCCGTCACTCCAAATAATCCTGCAATTATCCTGATCTAGCCATGTACTGAGGGCTGCAACGCTGTTGCCTGCCCCCCGGGGAACCCTGGCAGCTGGAGCGAAGCCGCGGAACATATCCGAGCCGCCGGGGTGAAGATCGAACGCTAACGGGGCTACGGCGGACTAGGCCGCAAATCCGGGCTCTCGCCTAGTTCCCGCCCCGGAGGACGTCGCACGACGTGCGGCCGGCTGGACGATCCATACCGTGGTGAGTTCGGACACCGGGACTGGACCGCAAGAGAGACGCAGATCGTAGTAGGTGCCGTTAACCTCACCCACCCCCCACGCACGAGAGCGTTGGGGACTGTCGACGCCTGCCTGCTCCCCGCTTCGTTACAACAACCTGCAGGGGAAAGTGACCATACACGGCGTGGCGCCATTACACCTTTCCCTAAGGAGGAGATTCTCTGAGGATACTGGTAGACTGGAGGGACGAGGCGGCGGCCTCAGAGAGCTTGCAGATAACTGATGCCTGAACCCCACAGAATAAGCATCGGACATTAAGGTGCGAGAGGGCATTGCCTAGCGCCGGACTAACGAACGGGGCCTGGTGCGGCAGGGGCGAACTGGCGCCATACATGCACGTGGAGGAGGGTGCAGCTGAGTGCGCTAGGCATCCGGAACCCGAACCAGACAATTGGTGAAGCTGCGCCGCATCTGCGAGAGGGCCTCGAGCTCATCTGCGGCACACACTTGGTGAGATCGAGTGAGCCCGGGAATCACTGGGGAGAGTGACTGTGGATGCTATCTGCCGGCCCGAGGGCCACTGAAGAGCTCCGAGCGGGGACGCGGCGTGGGGCCCCTCTTGGTGGACGGGCAGCTGCACAGATCGAGAGACGTGGAGGTGCGGGTGTCCCTTCTGTCCCCTGTGATCCGGCTCTGGGGCCTGCGCAGGAGCTGCGCACAATATACGGCATTGGCGGGGATCTGATCCGCCCCATCACCCCCCCACACCCCCCCCACCCACCGACTAGGCCTGCGGCCTGGAGGGATTGCTCCGGTACCCTGGATAGTGAGCCCAGGGTGGCAGCAGACAGTGGACGCTGGCTGTGGACTCTTGAGGAGCATGAGCGACTCGGAGAACTGGGCAGGGGGGGATCCCGGTTGAAGAGGGAGCAGAGTGTGAACAGAAGTCCGGCTGTGCAGGACCAGGGCTGGACGTGGCGACTAATACGCTCACTACGAAAATACGTACTGCAGTCGCTGAAAAGGTCAATATGGGCAAAGGAGATAAAACGCAGTCCAAACTTGCATTCGAGCAGCGCAAAACGAGGCCCCCGGAAATACAGGAATCCTCGCCTTCACAGCAGAGCAGAGGTCTGGAGAACTCGTTCTATGCGGACATTAAGGGGATCCTAGTCACCATGGAGAAGGGCCTTCAGGACAGCATGGCGGCGATAGGTACGAAAATTGACGCCCTCACTTATTGTATGGACCGGATGTCTGAGAGAGTGGACAAGCATGCAGAGAGACTAGACATGTCTGAGAGGCGCCTGACTGAAGTGGAAGAGGCCCAAATGGACCTAGATAAAGATCGCAAACAGATGGGGAAGCTTCTCCAGGTCATTCAAGATAAATCAGAGGATTTGGAGGCCCGCTCTCAGCGCTCTAATATACGCATTTTGGGCGTATCGGAAACAACGCAAGTGGGAAAAATGGAGCTGTTCGTAGAGAAATTACTCACCTCGCTGCTAGGAGACGGTGTTTTCTCGACTATGTTTATAGTGGAAAGGGCGCATCGCACGCTAGGCCCGTGACAGCGTCTGGGTGCCCCCCCCCCCCCGAGACCAATTATTGCAAAGCTCCTGAATTACAGGGACACTGCCCTTCGGCTAGCCAGAGAACAGGGGAAACTGCAATACGAGGGATCGTCAATCTCGTTATACCTGGACTTCACGGCACGGGAACAGGAGGAGCGCCGTCATTTTGCCCCATCTAAACAGCAGATCCGAGACCTAGGGTTGGACTATGCTATGCTGTATCCGGCAAAGCTGCGCATCAACCGACAGGGGCATTCTCATTTTTTCACCGATCCAAAGGAACTGCAGAAGGCACTGAAAACATGGTCTAAAGAACGGAGGAACAGTCCTAGAAGCCAGGATGGAGAACAAGAACCAGCCAGCGGGCTGGAAGACCAGGAATAGGGACTTTGAAACGTGCTATTACTCGGCGGTCTTCTGTCATCAGCCGGGAGCGAACATTCGAGGGAGAACACAACAGTGTCGGATTCGCCTCCTGGCGGGCTGAGGTCCGGATGGTGCCTGCCCCCTACAGGAATATGAGGGCCGCTATGCCGCTGAGTCCTGGTGAGATCACTCCAAGTTAATTCTTTGTTGTCTTAATGCGAATGCACTCTGAAATGTTTGGACAATGGGTCGGCTTGCAGCCTTTGGTCGTGTGCGGCCAAAACGTATTGACACTGGGGCGGGGGGGGGGGTGGGGGGGAGGGAGGTACTGCATTGCTGTTGTTGGGGATTTCCTGGGTGGCGGGCAATAGCTCGGGGTCGGGGGCTTGAGCGCAAAGACACTAATGGGATGATGGAGCTAAGAGGCTCTCAATGCTAAGATGTAGTATGCAATTGCTACCTGTACTGATATTGGCGACCTCTGCCCTCGCGCTGTTCGCACAGATAAGTCCCAATAGGGATTACCTGGGTCGGGGGTGGGGAGGAGGGGGGACGTTTTTCTCATGCTAGGCCGTGTTGTTGGGGCTGGTCTTCTGTGGGTGGAGGGGGGGGAGTCAATGGCAAAGGGGAATGTTATGGTTTGATTGTTGATTCACGGTATATCTTCCCTCAAAGGTCTAAAAGTGCTTGCTATACTCTCCCATATGTTCAACCCGCACCTGACTCGCGGATGTGCCACGTTGTCACTGCTAACCCTTGTACACTGTGTTGCACTCCCACACTACATGACACGCCCTTATGGCTGAAGTAACAAGTATACAGTCAAATACACAGCCCACCTTGCTCAGCACCCTTACCTGGAATGCAGGGGGTTGAACGACTACAGGAAGCTCAGAAAGGTTTTAAGCTACCTCAAACGTCATAGCATCGACATAGCACTTTTGCAGGAAACGCACTTACCACTCACGAGTAGGATGCTACACAATAGAGGCCTAGAAGGACATGTAGAAGTAGCTGGGTTCACCACTCATGCAAGGGGAGTTATTACATGGGTAAACCCATGGGTATGGGCTTGGACCTGCTAGTTGTCAATACATACGGCCCCAACTATGACTCCCCTGAAATCTACGACACACTGGCTAGTGAGATTGGTGGACACGATCATCCGCACATACTATGGGGAGGGGACTTCAATTTAACGCTTAACCCGGATAAGGACATATCCTCAGGTTCTCCTCGAAGGCCCTCAGCGGCCGCACAGTCGCTCACTGCAAAGCTAATAGTGTTAGATATGGAGGATGTGTGGAGGAGTAGGAATGCTGGACGTGACGGTTTCACACACTACTCTGCTTATCATGAGATACATACTAGAATCGACTACTGGTTTGCTACTGCGGGGATCAATCGAACTCTTAGGAAATGCAAAGTACTCCCACGCACACTGTCTGATCATTCCCCCATACTAATAGTCATTGAGACCCCGGCTAAAAGGATCACTCCTTTCACATGGCGCTTCCCACCGTACCCGCTTCTAGACCCGATCTTCCGCGGGGAATTAGCGGAGTCGATTGAAGTATTCTTTGAAAAGAATGTAGGGTCAGTGGAGGACTTCCAGACTGTATGGGAGGCTTTTAAAGTCTACATACGGGGCATTGCGATGTCTAAACACTCCAGTGTTCTGAAGGCGACGAGGAGTAGCTGGCAGAGCTGGAACATCAACTACAGTCTTGAGGAGCAGAGACGTACCAGATCGGTCGACGCCACTGAGGAGGAGATCAAGCGCCTCCTGGTGGAATTCCATGAAGTGGCAGGCAGAGAGGTTCAGCACCTGGGCAAATATGCAACGGCCCGTACATACGGTGAGGGGGAGAGGCCTGGCTCGGCGTTAGCTAACATCCTCAAGGGCAGAAGGGGGAAGCCGCTGGTCTCAGAGCTGAGAAAGGCAGACGGTGAAAGAGTTATGGACGAGGCAGATATTGCCTCTGTCTTTAGAGACTACTATTCGGAGCTGTACTCTTCCAAAAGTGGGGACATGTCGGCTGAAATATTGGACTACCTGGAACACATAAAGCTCCCATTCCTTCCAAACTCCCTGAGGGAATTCCTCATGTGCCCCATACAGCTTGATGAAATCAGAGATGCCCTAGCCTCAATGCGTTCGGCAGTGCGCCGGGTATATACGGACTGACAGTTGACTTCTATAAAACTTTTCAAGAACAGCTACTGCTGCATATACATACACTTCTGGAGGACATCTGTGTCCAGGGCAGCATGCCTAGTTCTATGAGAGAAGCCATGATTGTTACCATTCTAAAGCCGGGTAAAACACACGACGACTGCGGTTCATACCGACCACTGTCACTGCTAAACGTTGACGCTAAGCTATATGCCAAAGTCCTGGCTACTAGACTGGCGCTGCTGGCCCCTGATTTAGTGGCCCCAGAACAAGCGGGGATCATACCAACCAGAAACCTGACATACAACATCAGAACGGTGTTAGGAACCATCCAACATGTAAAGCAGGATGTACCGGCTGTGGCGCTCTTCCTAGATATGGAGAAGGCGTTCGACTCGGTGGAATGGCCGTTCATCCTTCAGGTGCTGCGACGTATGGGACTGGGTGAGCCCTTCCTACAAATGGTGGGCGCTCTCTACGAGGGTCCCTCGGCTAGAGTGCGAATGGGCAACGCAATCTCGACACCTCTTTACATAGGCAGGGGCACCCGACAAGGATGCGCCAGGACGCCCCTTAGCTGGGGCAGCTGTGCGCAATACAAATGTATGTAACATAACATAACATAACATGCCCCCTATCCCCCCTGCTATACGCACTAGCCGCGGAGCCACTGGCCTGTGCGCTGAGAGAATATCACAGCCACGAGGGTATACGTTTCCCGACGTACAAAATAGTGGTATCAATGTATGCGGATGATACGCTGTTGTATGCGCACGACCCAGCTACTACACTCCCCCCACTTCTGAGAGAGGTGGTACGATTTGGTGCGCTATACGGTCTTAAAGTCAACTGGGCAAAATCGATGGTACTGCCCTTGACCCCGGTGACAACGCAGGTAGAGACTGAGTTTCCTCTACAGTGGACTGAAGACCCGATCAGGTACTTGGGGATACAAATTCATGTGAATCCGGACCTGCTCATTAACCAGAACTACGGCAGAGCAGTCAGCAAACTGGAAAACGACATAGAGGTCTGGAGCAAACTGCCACTTACACTCATGGGCCGCATAGCCATTATGAAGATGGTAGTGCTACCGAGGTTTTTGTTCCTTTTCAACGCTCTACCAATCGTGCTCACTAGAGCCTTCTTCCATCGCCTGACTAGCCTTATGATAAACCTGGCGTGGGCAGGGAAACAGCCAAGAGTCAAATGGACGACACTCACTCTGCCTTATAGTATGGGGGGTTTAGCAGCTCCGGACCTTGAACTGTACTATAGGGCGGCCCCGGCATCGCACCTCCATACCTGGATACATGGAGACAGGCTGATCCCACATGTCCGCATGGAGCGACTATTTACGCATCCGTTGCCACTCCCGACAACGATTTGCAAGCCGCAAGATCGTCGAACAGGAATTTTAGACTCCATCACATCTACCAACCACGCTTGGCACTCTCTCCTGCTTCGACAGGTCGGGGCTTCACTATATTCACCGGAGATGCCGCTAGAATGGATGCTTTGGCTACCACCCATGGCTGAAAGGGCGGTCACAAGCGAACTGGCGAAGCTTGGGCTCAGCAAAGCATGCGACCTATTCCAGGAAGGCGTAGTCAAAACCTGGGAACAGGTCCGAGGGGATGGTAGTGAACCCCCACTTCTTCGATGCTTTCACTTTCACAGGACTCGGAGTGCTCTCATGGAGATACTGGGCCCGGACATGGCGGAGCCCCCGGACATCCCTGAATTGACATATGTAATTAAACATAAGGAGCCTAAGAAGCTCCTCACGAACCTCTACAAAGTGGCCAGGTCGCTCGGTGAACACCAACTCATGAAAGCTAGACTAGCATGGCAGCGAGACCTAAATGCCACGATAGATGACGTGACATGGCGGTATTGCTGTGAGAACACAAAGCGAATCTCCCTCAACGGAAAGCATCGGCTAATCCATTACAAGTTTCTACAAAGGGTGTACTACGAACCGGAGAGGCTTCACAGGTACGGCCTGCGGCCGGCGGCGAACTGTGAACGCTGCCATGTGGCTGTTGCTGACTTCATGCACTTAGCTTGGAATTGCCCAGGCATACAGGCATTCTGGTGTGAAGTCTTTGCGGAAATGAGCAAAATTCTGGAGATGGACATGGCCCCGGATCCAGGTATGGCACTCATTGGGAAATCGAGGGGGCTCCCAGTCGCGCTCCGTAGGCTCACGGACATGGGATTGTTAATGGCCGGGAGAATAGTAGCCCAATGTTGGATGAGAGGCCCATTACCAACCAAGGCTAGATGGGCGCGGGATATGCTGTACTGTAGTACACAGGCAGAAACGTACAACGAATTGCTACCCCCTAAAAGCCACCCAAAGAATTTCTGCGCTCTATACCAATCTTATCTACAGGAGCAGCAGCGTGAGCACCCTAGCAACTCAGACAATGAGTCTCTGGGACAGGAGGAGAATGGACCCACGACTCTATAACATGCTGACGCGAAAAACTGACTGTGCGAGTGCAGCAGTGAGAGTATCTCTATTGGAGAGGGGGGTAAAGGAGAGCAGGCCGAGTGCAGTGTAGGGAAATGGGGTGACAACACCGGGAACATATTGCACGCACAGCCAGGTTGAGACACTCACATGGACACAGACAGGTGGGCAAGCTGACCGCAGGAGGGACGCGTTCACTGCTGAGGGGTACACGAGTAGTGGAAATGGCAAAGTGACCAGCCAGGTTGACACAACTTCGGACTCAGAGGCGAAGCACAGGTTGACTGCTTGAGGGAGGGGGATGTGGGGGGAGTTGGGATGTTGATTGCACAAAAAACTGAAGTAAGTTTGCTTGGACAAGTTTTTACAGGCCTAGCTGCTCGACTGGTAAGATATGGCGCAAGAGAATTGTGGGAAGTACGGAGGGTGAAAAAGCTAGAAAATGCACACGAGGAATACATCCAACACGACTGGGGAATACTTCTTGATATTGACTAACTGCCACTTGGACCACGCCACAGGACCCCTGGGTTGTCGGCTGACGGGCTGTGTAGCACAGAGTCTAAGCCCTGTCTGGTATGCATATGTTGCAGCCGGCCCGTGAGGTTGTAGGCCTGAAGCTGTGTGATTTGAGTTTGTGCAATAATAAATAAAAAAATAAAAATAAAAAAAAACCCTGGGTTTTGATGAGACTGACTCTGAGGCCGCTGGGCTCATGACCTTCCGCATCCTTCTTGTGACGCGTGCCCGCTGGTATATGTGGGCTCTGCAGTAGAACCTGAAGTTACAGTGGGTGCAGAATCAGGGGAATCTCTCTGACATGGTCCACATCTCAGAGGGAGCTGCAACAGACCAACAGTGGTGGTTAACAAATGGCAATTGGGTCAGCAGGGGAAACATCCTTTATCCCACAGTCACAAAAATGACCTGTCTTTACAACTTAGTCACTACCCTGACTGCAACATTACCATGTGTTACTTTACAACAAAAATCGTTACAACAACTTACTTTAGGAGGCGCATTTTTTTACTGGTGTTAGATTTCTAGGTCTAACACCTTCACTACTGTTGTGTATACTGGAGAAGGAAAAGTAATTTAAACTATTCCAAATTCCAGCACCTCTAAAGCAAGTCATTGTAACGACTTGCGTGGTAAAGTAACACGTGCTAACATCGCAGTTGGGGTAGTGACTGTGTTGGAAATGGCATGTGGGGTAAATGCCCGCGGGGTTCTGTCATATAACCGGTCAGCAGCAGACCCCTCTCCCTTCCTCAACCAGATTTGACAGTGGTGACAGATGCGTCATTCTTGCAATGGGGTGGCCATCTGGGAGAGGTAGAGATCAGAGGCCTCAGGTCTTTGATGAAATCCGGACTCCACATCACCTACTGGTTCTCCGGGCTGGATTTGAAAGCGTCCCTACCCTCCATCAAAGTATGACTAGTGCAGGTGTTCACGGACAACAACACCGCCATGTGATACTGCAACAAACAGAGCGGGTGGGATCGAGGACCATCTGTCAAGAGGCCCTGTGCTCCTGGACATTGAGGTAATTGAAATTTCTATGGTCAAGTGTGTCCCCTAACGTGTACCCCATCGACTCCATGTACGAGTTCAAAGTGCATGTAACTTCCCTCCACAATCGAATCTGATGACGCAAATACATTTGCGTCCGACGTTAACATGTCCTCTATCAGATCCACCATGAATGGATCGATAATTCAGTTCCTAAGTATGCCGTGCCACCGTCTTTACATGGTGCACTTTCACGTTTTTCCTGGCTCTGCCGAGCTAGGCCCTGATTTCTGCCTTCGAGCCACTTCTGTCGCTGCCTCTGAAAGCTGCAGCATGGAGATGCATCCCTGACCTCTGCCTTACTTCCTGCCAGGCAAGCGGTGCCCGGCTCGGCCTGGCCTGCCTGCCAAAAACAGTATTTTGCCTTCAAGTTATCAGCGTAGCCAGCTCAGCCTCCTCAAAAACACATTCCTGTCTAGTGAAATAGGTAAACATATCCCCGGCTGCAGAGCAAAGGGCCAAGCCTTCCTGTCTCCCTCATGAAATTCATTGCTCCCGTTACCATGGTAGGCCCCTGGCTCCGCGCATTGCACTTAAGACACATATGCATTTAGTATAGAATAGCCTCTGCCCGAGAAACCTTTTACTTCAGATTAAACATCCTCCAAATACAAGATATCAGACATGTTATAGAAACAGGTCGATCTGACATGCCAGACTTCTGTCTCCTCTACTAGTGCTAAAAGTCAGACCCTTAGCTTCCTCCAGATGCACGTCAATCACACGTCATATTAGCTGCGCGCGCATTCAGGCCACAGGTTTCAGCTGATTCTGCAGAATTCTCTATGCATCCACCCACTTATGACACTTTTCTGTGACGTTTCTAGTACACACCTCCGTGCACACCCTTGTTCACGCCTTTTTGCTACGCACATGTGTTCTTATCATATACATTTCACTTGTCATGCCTACTGTATTCACTGCCATTGTGTCATTTTACTATATATGTCATGTACTGTTAATAAATCGTTGACATCTTTCTGCCATCATTGCATACCCGAACCCTTGTATTGATGGAATTGATTTCCATGACTCGAGTCATTTTTGATTAAAGCCCGTATGACTCAGACACCACGGACTCTGCCTCTCATTTGATTGAGCTATTCTTTTTACCTGTCTGAAATTATATGGCAAACTCGTATACGGTAAAATATTTACCACATAATTTGGCGCCCGAACAGGGAACCCTCCCCCACCCCACGCGCCGGCGATGCGTCCCAGGCCTTGCCCCCTTCCACAGCTGTGACGGACCCCATGCGCATCTGCAGGTTTTCCTGTATCTCCCTCAGGCCTACGGAGCTGACGGAGACTGCGGTCGACATCCAGACGAGGCGGTGAGGAGTGCGGAGGATCCCGACCAGAGCCCAGCCGAGAGAGCAGTGTCCGAGGTATCGAGAGGCCCACCTGTAGCGTCGAGGCGCATGCGTAGTGCGCAGCAGCAGCAGTGACGTCGTAGCGGTCCAGTCCAGTCGAGTTTCCGAGGCCTTCCGTTCCGTGCTTCCCGGTGAGTACCGTTGCTGGGGACGCATCAAGACGGGTGCATTAATTTGTGTCCGGTCAAGACGGGTTTGGGTACACAGATCCGGTCTGCACTGTTTTAGCAGTGTATCTGTACTGTTTAGCAGTGCATCTAGTATTCAGTTATTCAGTTATTCAATATTTTTGTTGAGTCAGTATTCGTTCGAAATGTTTCAATGTGTTTTAATGTCGTGGTATGAGTGATTGTTTGCCTTTCTCTACTGTGTTTATCGTGTTTGCGTCTAGATCGAGGTAGCAATGCCTTTGTTTTCAAAGTTACGACAGATAGGAACTAGGAAAGGGATACTGGAAGAAGCAGTTCCCATCCCACCTAGGGACACTCCTGGACATTTTATGTACCACAAGCATGGCTTAGATGCCATACTATACTTAGACTTGTGGGTGGATTATACCAAAGACTTGGGAGAGAATCAAAGATGGCCCGTTACAGGGACCTGGGATGCCGAGTGCATCATGAGAGTAGAGGAAGCGTTATGGAAAAAGAAAGCCAGACAGTCACAGAAAGATGCCATAGAATTATGGCGTAAAGAATCACATAGACGGACAGAGAAAGCACTCAGAAAAGCGGAGAAAAGTAGAGAGGATTCCGAAAAAGCTAAAGAAAAAGAACTACTAGAAGAAGGACAGCGAGTCAGAATGGAACAACACGACAGACAGAGTAATGCAATTATAACAGGACTGTATCCAGTTCTGGCCGAGGGCCTGCCCAGGGCAACCCCGGAAATACCGAAAGATCTGCCCCCTCCATTGGTTCCGACTAAATTACGTCATAAAAAGACCGCAGCAGACATTTTCCTTTCTTCCTATTTAGACGATGTAGCTCCCGCATATACCAATGTACCCGTACCACCTGCTAACAACAATCTGCCTCCGCCTGCTAATAATGATCTGCAACAGCAGATCCCTGCTGATCAAGTCACGACCCCTCCACGTCACCAGATTCCTGCACCTGTTGTCACTTCCCCTACTGTTCCCCCTGTTATTAATCCGCTTAATCCCTTTGGACCCGCCGCTACTCAGGGTTCAATCCCGTTACAGATACCGACCCTACAGTCAGGTTATGCTCACGCTTCCGCCTCAGGAGGTGCTACAGGAGGTTATCGCACCCCGCCACATTTACAACGAATGACAATGAGAGAATTAGCAATGCAGCGTACACCTAAAGCAACCCCAGCCGAAAAACTTAAACAGTTACTTACAGATTGTAGATATGATACAGTACCTGGCAAGGTAGGACCCATGATGTTAGCCTCATTACGTTTAAGACGTGTTACAGATTATTTGATGTTATTACCAGAAATGCCAGAACATCTAGACAATATATATCATTTTATCAGAACAGGAGAGAGACCAGAATGTGTTCATGAAGCCATGGCACATCAGAAAGTTGAGACACAAGCTTTAATTATGCGATTTTTGATTAATTGTTTGATAAGGGAACAAGACCAGCCAAGCTTTCCGCAAGAAGAGATGGAGGGATTGTCAAAATGGAGTCAGAATATTGCAGAGGGTAAACATGATAAAGAGAAATGTATAGAGGCTATGACTAGAAAGATCCGTAAAGTAATAGTAGCAATACATGCCCGACGAGAGTCTGAAAGGCATTTCGAGTCAGACGATAAAGAAACCTCAGATGAGGAAGAACCAGAGAATACCGCAGAAACTAGAGACCTGTTAGCGTACGTAGGTAGAGAGAAACTCCCTAGACAGTATCCTCTTGATAGGCCCTTCGACAGACCCATTCGTCTAGAAAACAAGAAACGTTACCTTTGTCCGATACCAGAGCGATGTTCCCTCGCACATATTTTCCAAATTACTTATAAAATCCTGAAAGAAAGAGTAGGTTATCATGAACTCAATACCTTACGTGATCAGGAACTAGCCCGGTCCGCAGTCCAATGGGCCGGGGATGACAGCATATATAAAGACGATTCAGTAGTGCAAACATTTTTAAGTTTTACTCCAGAAGAACAACGACTAGCTGGTATATACATGACCCAACATCTCATTGTACAGTATGAAAACCAACAATCTGACCCAGGTCCATTATATAATCTATTGCAAGACTTACTCCTGAGAAGATGGAGAGGTCTAGGTACTGATTTAATTGACATCATTTTAGAACAACGTCACAAATATAGAACTTTCTTGACTCCACATCTTGTTTCCGTTCCACCCCCAGTTAGGCAACCATATCACCTAGACAAACAGAATCCTTTACGAGAAGTACATCCAATCCGGAAACCCGATGACACACTTGAACGCGTGTTTGTATACACGCCCATAACTAAAATGGAATTATTGGAAATGAAGAAAATAGTGCCAAGTCATGATAAAGATCCAGCAGGGTTTCACCGTGAAATAAAAGACATGTTACTCATGGGAGATTACACCTATCCCGACATTATGAAAATTTTGAAAGTGTTATTGCCTGCCGGTATTTACGAGAAACTTAAAGAAAAAGAATGGGAGGTGGGAGATAAAAAGATTAATTGGGCTGAATTAGAAAACGAAGAAACTGGTCGAACCCCAGGTTTAGGTCTTGGGGACAAAACTAAAGCATTACCAGGATTATTAGTACAGGTTTTGCCAAGATTGTTGGCAACTAAAAAGGAGGACTGGGATGCAATCTCAGCCTGCAAACAGAAGCACGACGAAGACACTAGTGATTTTTATTCCAGATTCAAGAAATGTTTTATTATTAATAGTGGCCTGAAAACCAGTAGCGAGTCATACCCACATCTTTTTGTAACCAAATTAGTCGAGAATTCATTGCCCCAGGTTAAGAACCGTGTATTGAAAGTCGAGAGCACATGGCAAGCTAATACGCCTTCCCAAATGTTACAGATGTTACAGTACCACCAGAACAGAATCAGGGAGGAACATGATCATGAACAGAGACGTATGAAAGACACGAAAATGAAAGTGCTAGTTGCTCAGTCAGTTCCAGCTGATGGTCATAAAAGGGGTACGACACAATCCAATAATTCAGCAGCTCCTGTTAAAGGGACATGCAACTATTGTAAACAGCCAGGTCACTATGTAGACGATTGTGCAGTTTTGAAACACAACATAGCTACAGGTAAAACTAAAGAGAGACCGCGTCCTCCCAGACAGGACCAGGTCCAACAACACGTTCCGCAGAATATACAGCCTATGCAGATTCCACAACAGACCGTAGCGGTACCACAGCCTCAGCCCATTGCCGCCACACAACATGTCACACAGCAGATGTACCAATATGCACAATCCGACTACCCCGATTATCAGCAATACACATGAAACAGCCTAGAGAGGGAGGTTGGCTTGCCTCTTATTGAAGTTCCTGTAGATCAAGAGGGTCCTTATGTACATAGTCAGGTATTAGGAAAGGATAGAAAGTTTTTGATAGACACAGGGGCAAGCAGAACTACCATCAGTCATGACGAGGTTCCAGGGGCACCCCTCTCAGGCTCACAGAATGTTTCCCTTGGATTTTCAGGAAAGCCTATTGTTAATGAAGTATCGAAACCAGTTCCCCTTGCAGTTGGTCCATTATCCCGTACTACAGATTTATTGCTCACGAAATCATGTCCAAAAAACCTGCTTGGTATTAAAACTCTGAAAGCTCTAGGAGCTGTAATTTGTTGTTCTCCGGAAGGAGTAAGGTTGTTCCTTCGTGATTTTAAGGGACATTATGTATTGAGAGATTTCGACCCCAGGTTACAGAATGTTCCTGCACATTTATGGGCGAAAGGCCCCACTGATGTAGGTTGTATGCACATTACTCCATACCGTGTCACACTCAAGCCAAGAGTTGTACTACCCCGAATCCGACAATACAAGTTACCACCTGATGCTGTAGTGGCTTTACTGAAAATCATTGACAAGCTCATTGCACAAGGAGTGGTTGTAGAAACCGACTCCAATGTTTGTAATTCCCCTATCATTCCAATTCTTAAACGCACTGATCCGAATGCACCTCCAGTTTATCGATTAGTGATCGATTTGCGAGAATTAAATAAATGCATTGTACCACAGTATCCAGTGGTCCCAGACATTTCGTCATTATTGACAGCTATTGATTCCGAAGCGACGTTCTTTACTGTAATCGATCTCAAGAACGCCTTCTTTAGTGTTCCCATTGATCCGGAAAGCCAATACTTTTTCGGATTCTGTTTAAATGGCCGAAGCTTCAAATTTGCACGCGCACCTCAAGGATTCACAGAAAGCCCCAGCATCTATAGCCAAGCATTAAAACGACAACTTGACAGTATTCACATGCCTGCCAACACTGCCCTACTCCAATACGTCGATGATCTATTGATCACCGCCCGTAGTGAACCAGAATGTGAACAAGCATCACTGACAGTCTTGCATTTCCTGGCGGACAAGGGACACAAGGTGTCTCCTTCTAAGCTACAATTCTGTGCCCAGCAAGTGGTGTACCTTGGGCACTTGCTGTCCAAGTGGGGTAGGCAGCTGACACCCGAACGAATTCAGTTAATTGCACATCTTCCGCAACCCAAGACACAGAAAGAAGTACGAGCCTTTATTGGACTCACTTCTTATTGCAGACAATGGATTCCACAATATGCATTTCTAGCTAAACCACTTATACAGTTGACAACACAGGAGGCAGCGTCTTCGACTGTTCTCCCATGGACACAGGAGCCTACACAAGCTTTTGACGAATTAAAGAAAGCCTTATGTCAAGCACCCGTATTAGCAACACCATGTTACAGCAAACCTTTTACACTTTTTGTCACAGAACGCGATGGCACAGCATTGTCGGTTCTCACTCAGCTTCAGGCAGACAAACACAGACCGTGTGCTTATTTTTCGAGTACATTGGATCCAGTAGCCCAGGCCTTACCTGCGTGCTTAAAGTCAGTTGCAGCAACAGCTCTAGCAATCAGACAAAGTGACTCCATTGTATTAGGACATCAATTGACAGTACAGGTTCCACACTCTGTGGAGGTCCTCCTAAACAGAACACAGACTCAGCACTTGACTATAGCACGACTGACAGGTTATGAATTGACATTATTCCAACCACACATAGAAATCAGACGTTGCAATACACTAAATCCTGCTACACTTTTACCATCAAGCACAACAGATCCTACTCCACATGACTGCTGGATGTCGTTGACATAATTACGAAGCCCAGACAAGACTTGACAGATGTTGCATTACCCGATCCAGACCTGACACTTTATGTGGATGGTTCATGTATGAGAACAAGCACAGGAGAATTAGTGGCCGCATATGCAGTGACCACTGAAACTGAAGTCATAGAAACACATCGCATTGACACCCTGTCAGCCCAAGCAGCAGAGCTCATTGCTCTGACTCAAGCCTGTATACGAGCCAAGAACCTGAAAGTAAACATATACACAGATTCACGTTATGCATTCGGAGTCGTTCACGACTTCGGTGTCCTCTGGCAAGAAAGAGGTTTCTTGACCTCTCATGGAGCCAAGATTCAGCATGGTCCCCTCATTCAAGCTCTGTTAGAAGCAATACATTTGCCTACAGCCATAGCCATCATGAAGTGCAAAGCACATACTAAAGTCACAGACACCATTTCTCAGGGCAACGATTTTGCAGACCGAATAGCGAAACATACAGCACTGACTCATACTCAAACGACTGACATGACAATGACTGACGTAACCTCACTGGCACATTGTATGACAGTCAGAGATCCTACACAAGATGTCATCGACATACAGACACATGCTACTCCAGATGAAATAAAGAAATGGGCTGAACAAGGAGGGGTCCAGACAGACCAGGGATGGATGACGAGGGGAAAGACCACATGGTTTCTTCCCGACTCTATGGTTCAAGTTATCATCAACACAGCACATAGTCCAGCACATTTAGGAGAAAAAGCCATGTTAGACAGTTTACAGAACCTTTGGTTCAACAAGCATTTACGAGCAGCAGCAAAACAGAAAGTGCGTACCTGCATGATCTGTTGTCAGTTCAATCCAGGAAAAGGCATTCCCGTAGAGCAAGGTGGATTTCATCCTCCCGACTATCCTTTTGAAGTCCTCCAGATGGATTATATCCAGATGGACAGATGCCGAGGATTCAAGTATGTCCTCGTAGTTGTATGTGCCCTATCCCGATGGACAGAAGCATATCCCGTCCCAGATTACACTGCCCCGACCACTGCCAAGCAGTTGGTTCGTGAGTTTTTCCCTCGATACGGTTTGCCCCGTGTCGTGTATTCAGATAACGGTCAGCCATTCTCATCTGAGCTTATGAAGCAGGTTTCACTTCTATTGGGGTACCAGTGGAAGTTTCACTGTGTCCGACATCCCGAGGCAGCAGGTCTCGTGGAGCGACATAATCAGACTCTGAAAACGCGTCTTGCCAAAGTGTGTAAAGAGAAAGGAGTAGATTGGATAGTAGCTTTGCCAGTTGCCCTTTTTTATATGCGAATGGTAGCACATTCTAGGACAGGGCTATCCCCGTATGAGGTGGTCTTCGGTAGACCTCCTAATATGTGGGGGACGCCTCTGCCGCGCAAAATAACTGATGTTGACAGTAATATGCTGACAGATTACCTTGCTTCCTTGATGTCGGCACCACAATCATGTCGTTCACAGGTTGCGGCAGCCTTCCCAGACAACACCGAGGTGAAACCACATGAACTGGTCCCGGGGGACATCGTTGTAGTCTGAAATTTCGACCGATCAAGCCCTCTGGAGCCCCGCTGGAAGGAGCCGAAGATCGTTTTGTTAACAACCAGGACTGCAGTAAAATTAGAGGGGAGGAAGGGCTGGGTCCACTCCAGCCACGTGAAACGTTTTTATGGACTTCCGACAAAGACTGATTCCCAGAACTCTCACATTCCAGAGACTGATACCAAACTCCCCCTTTTAGAGAAAACTCCCCAAGAGGAGTAGCGAATGAAATTGAGGTCTAGTAAGTCAGACAGTTTAATTGTTTAAGTCCCCCTTGGGTGAAGCGGTTAGGCAGTTCTGACATGTACAAGTTAGACCCAAATAGAGAGAGAGATAGACAGGAGACTAAGAAACAGAAATATTGTAAAAATCTCCGAAGCAGATGCGTCTGTACACTACTTATTATGCTTTTTCTGAGTCTTACGATTATTATTATGAGTTGGATGTTATACATATATTTTCCTCTTGCACATTCTTTTTCTAATGACACTGCCGAGCACACGTTTAGTGCTCTGCCTCCACACGAATTGTCTTATCGGCTTGCGCTGCACAACAATACATTCATTCGTATGTTACACCATTCTCACCAGATCAACAATGCTACTAATTGTTGGATATGTGGCCGACTCCCTCCCTATCAGAACTACAAGGGAGCTTTGCCCCTCTTTCCTTACCCGTTTACACATAATGGTTCCTGTGGTGCATGGTTTAGTTTAATATCCTCTATAGACACCGAATCTAGAGTTTCCCAAGGCAATTGGATATGGGGAAATCTGAACACAGTCATGAACAAAGCATGTTTCCCAAACGAGGAGGGTCTTCCACAAATGACAGGGACAGATCTAGAAAATGAAGTGTATGGATTAGGAAATTTTACACTTAACCTCATGATTCTAAATGTTCAGTCAGAGACAAGTCCAGACTTGCCATCCATATCAGTTTTACTAGCGAAAGCTGTATTATGTGTCAGAAAGAATGGTTCAGTACATTTAGGTCACAGTGACTGTACTACTGTGGTCGAATTCAGTGATAAAGGCAAGTCTACATTCAAAGCTTCCCGACATTCCTATTTTATATGTGGTCAGACAGCTTATGTCCGTTTACCTCTAGACTGGGATGGTACTTGTTTCATTGCATTCCTATTGCCACCAGTTTTCCTAGCCCCATCTGACTATCACAGGAATTCCCGCCTTAATATTGTTAGACACAAGAGAGATCTCCCAATAGTTGATCAGACTGAAACCGCATGGGAACAATATACAGATTTCAATAAAGGATTCTTTCCCTATCTAGGCACTGTCTCTAATAGTAAACTGATACGCAAATTAACCAGAATACTCGAAGCGGTAGTGAATGAGACTACTTCTGCTTTGGGAAACTTAACAGAGGAGCAGTCTGCTATGAGACTTGTTGTTCTTCAGAACCGCCTTGTCCTTGATGTCATCCTGGCCGATAGGGGCGGAGCTTGTAGAGTCATCGGATCCAGTTGTTGCGTGTTTATTCCTAATAACGCGCCATCAGTCTATAAAGCCATTACCAGACTTCACGAGATTGCTCCTCTGATACACCAGAATCCAGGCTCCTGGACTTGGTCCGGTTGGCTCTGGAGTGTAGTATCGGCCTGGGGATGGAAGCTACTGTAATTCCTAGGAATCATATTGACCATAGTATTCAGTTGTTGTCTATGTCTACAATGTGGGCCAGCGATTTGCGGCTTGTGCGCCACAGCATGTGTTCCCCATCCAAGTTCACGTTCCCATTCCCGAAGAAAGAAAGAAGAACAGATGATGTTATATGAACAAATAGATGGTCTCATGAAAATTGATATATCTTAATGGGTCCGTAGGGGACAAGGAGGGAATGAGGTAATTGAAATTTCTATGGTCAAGTGTGTCCCCTAACGTGTACCCCATCGACTCCATGTACGAGTTCAAAGTGCATGTAACTTCCCTCCACAATCGAATCTGATGACGCAAATACATTTGCGTCCAACGTTAACATGTCCTCTATCAGATCCACCATGAATGGATCGATAATTCAGTTCCTAAGTATGCCGTGCCACCGTCTTTACATGGTGCACTTTCACGTTTTTCCTGGCTCTGCCGAGCTAGGCCCTGATTTCTGCCTTCGAGCCACTTCTGTCGCTGCCTCTGAAAGCTGCAGCATGGAGATACATCCCTGACCTCTGCCTTACTTCCTGCCAGGCAAGCGGTGCCCGGCTCGGCCTGGCCTGCCTGCCAAAAACAGTACTTTGCCTTCAAGTTATCAGCGTAGCCAGCTCAGCCTCCTCGAAAACACATTCCTGTCTAGTGAAATAGGTAAACATATCCCCGGCTGCAGAGCAAAGGGCCAAGCCTTCCTGTCTCCCTCATGAAATTCATTGCTCCCGTTACCATGGTAGGCCCCTGGCTCCGCGCATTGCACTTAAGACACATATGCATTCAGTATAGAATAGCCTCTGCCCGAGAAACCTTTTACTTCAGATTAAACATCCTCCAAATACAAGATATCAGACATGTTATAGGAACAGGTCGATCTGACATGCCAGACTTCTGTCTCCTCTACTAGTGCTAAAAGTCAGACCCTTAGCTTCCTCCAGATGCACGTCAATCACACGTCATATTAGCTGCGGGCGCATTCAGGCCACAGGTTTCAGCTGACTCTGCAGAATTCTCTATGCATCCACCCACTTATGACACTTTTCTGTGACGTTTCTAGTACACACCTCCGTGCACACCCTTGTTCACGCCTTTTTGCTACGCACATGTGTTCTTATCATATACATTTCACTTGTCACGCCTACTGTATTCACTGCCATTGTGTCATTTTACTATATATGTCATGTACTGTTAATAAATCGTTGACATCTTTCTGCCATCATTGCATACCCGAACCCTTGTATTGATGGAATTGATTTCCATGACTCGAGTCATTTTTGATTAAAGCCCGTATGACTCAGACACCACGGACTCTGCCTCTCATTTGATTGAGCTATTCTTTTTACCTGTCTGAAATTATATGGCAAACTCGTATACGGTAAAATATTTACCACAACATGGCTGGAACATCAGGCTATTTCCCTGGTGGTTCAACACCTGGTTTGATCTCTGATCAACAAGGTGGATGAACTCAGTCAAAGATGCTTAGCGGATCACGAATGGAATCTCCATCCGGAGGTGGTGGAAGGTCTCTTTCAGCAGTGAGAAGAGCCTTGGTTAGATCTGTTCACCACCGCCAACGACATGTAATGTTAGCAGTTCTGTGTGCTGGAGTTTCTAAGGCAGCTCTCGCTCAGAGATGCTTTTCCTCTCAAGTGGAACCCAGGTCTCCTGTATGTCTTTCTGCCAATACCATTCCTGTGGCTCCGGACTGGGCATGGAGAGTGTGGCATCCCGAGCTGCTGAGCATGGCTATCAGTCCTCTGATCAGGCTGCCTCTTCTGGAGGATATTCTCTTGCAGCAGCAGGGGAGGGTTCTCCACTCCAACCTATCAACTCTCTGCCTTTATGTGTGGAGATTGAGTGGTGACAGTTGATAGCTTTTGACCTTCCACCCATAGCCTGTACCGTTATATTGGCAACCAAGCGTCCCTTTACCAGGACAGTATACAACTTCCAATGGGGCAAGTTTGTGGCATGGTGTGCAGAGAAAAAGGTTGACCCTCTTTCTGCTCCCCTCTCTCAAGTTCTTCTCTTTATTCCTTCTCTTGCCCAGTAGGACTTTTCCTTGGCTACTTAAAAGGACTATCTTTTTTGTTTGAATCTTTTATTATCTTCATTAACAACAGAGACAATCACATTTTAATTCACACATTTCTTAAGACGTCCTGTTTGAATGTATAGTGTACAGATTTAATTGCTCAGAGATGGTCTGAGCACATCTGTATCATTAGAAAAGTTAGCCACTCAGTGCATAGCAGAGTTCTGCTTACACCCTGCCCAATTACCCGCCCCAAGCTGTGGCAGCTGTGATCACTAGATCTCTGCGTGTTAGCTGTGAACTAGTCTACTAACGAAGAAGGCGGCTAGTAATGGATGGAGCCAGGTGCGGTGCGTCCATTGGGGCGTAGGGGCGTAGCCCTACAAGCCCCATGGACCCACCGCGTCATCACTAAAATACAAATACAAATATTAAAATAATCGCGCTACCCGCCGGCCGGGAATCCTGGAGACACCCGACTTTTCCGGAGTGCCCAGGGGGGGTGGGGGGGGGTGGGGGAGGGGGCGGAGGCTGGGTCTGCTGCAGCTGGGCTAGTGGATTTTTGGGCAGACACTAGCCCGCGCATGCGCAGATTGTTTCCCCTGTGCAGTTATCCTTAGAGAGAAGACCAGGGGGCGGGCCGGAGCCGCTGGGGTTGCACAGGGCGACTGGGCGAGCAGTCATGGTGCCCCCCCAGCCAATCCTGGGTAGCCATATAAACGAAAAAAAATCAACGGAAATATCGAGCGTTAAAAGAAAATTGTAAAGGAAGAGAAAAGACATAGATAAGAGGGAAAGGGAATGAAAAGAGGGAGGGAAAAATGGCAGTGAAGGGAAAAAAGGAAGGAAATAATGCGAAAATAAAAACGGGAAATGAAGAGAGATTATGGGGAATTAAAAAAGCATGAGTGGGAAACGGATGGATGGAAACATGCTGGGGTTTCTATATTAAAACGTTTTCAGACCTTCATTAAGGCACTTCACAGGTGCAGCAGAAGCAGCTCAAGCTCCCCTTATTTGCATGGAGGCACGAGCAGGTGGCGATAAGTCATATGACACTTATCTTGCTGTTTGGCCAACAACAAAATGCATTTGACTATTTCTAGGTCTCTCTTTTAACCAGAGCTGGAAATGGGAAACAAGCATTGGCAAAGCCAAGACGTTTTGCCTATGCAATGCAATGTTTTTAGACATATAAAGCAGCACTCGCGCTGTGCAATATGGCTTAAAGTAAATAAAAGAAAATGGCACAGCGCGGACCAGTGCAAAAACCCCATTTTGTATCAATTGTTTGGTCCAAATGTCAGTGCATAATTTCACCACTGTAATCTAGTCTATTTGTTTTAATGTTTTGTGTTTGGAGCATTCTTTGAACTATTTTTTTTATATTGATGCGCAAGCAAAGAATCTGTGACTCCCTCACATTCTCCATAGTTCAATTACATTAGTTTACCTAACCATTTGTTGTATAGGATATATTCCTATACAATACTCCTAGAGGAATGACCGTGTGGCAAAGTCTCTTAATGTTGATTGATCTTATGTCTTTGACATATAAACGAGGTCTCCTGCGTATAGTGAAATTATTTGCGTGCCAACTCCCTTTTCTATCTTGTGTTGGTGGTCGTTCTCTGCCAGTGGTGTGTGGCGCGGTTTCCTCACTTGCGGTGCGTCAGACAGGCACTGGGGGTCACGCGAACAGCGCCCTTTCTCCTTGAGCCTTTTGTGAGATGTGCTTGGCTACTTGACGCTGAGGTATCTTTGTGGTTCTTGGGGCTCTTTGCTGGGGTATCCAGTTTGTCTGTTACTGAGAGACAGGGCGCTGTCACTGTGGCACAATTGGTGCAGGAGGCAACAGGGTTTTCCACCTGACATAAGGGGTCATGTAACACTTACAGTGCTGCTCAGAGTCAGTTGGCAGCCTCTTTCACCGACACATTCTCTGCTGCTGTATGCTCTTTGTGGGGGGTCTGTTCATGCCACTTACATGTGGGTGCAGTTTAGGGTCAGCTTCTTTTAACTTGGTGTTGTGTACTTCAACAGGTGCCAAATGACGAAACGGCCACTAGGTGGCGGTGCAGCACTGTTCTCTACAGCCCACAGCAGTGTATCTGACTGCGGGCCTCGACAGTTGCTGGGGCTGTCGGTGCTGGGTTTTTGTGCATCGCTTGTGCAGGGGTCGGTCAGGCAATAATGCTTTGGTGGAGAAAGAAAATCATCTGTCAGAATGCAAGGTCTGTGGGCTGATGGTGTAGGCCAGCTGGAAGTTCCAACCCGATTCCTACGGGTTGGGGTGCTAGGAGGATCTGACATTAGTTTCACTAAAGGGGTTGTTTTCTTCTTCCACCTTCTTACCTATTACCCTTGTTTATCCGTTCTTTAATGGAGTTTCAAGGTAGAGCCTAGGCACTCTTCAGACCCTACCAGAGCTTAATTGACACGTGTTCGTTTGATAATGGGCTGTGTTTTTCATTTTGTGTTTTTGGTGTGGTTTTGCCTAGTTGAATTGTATGCCCAATTACAACATTTATATCTGAAGGTGATCAGGGCCCACAAATATTGTAAAGCGCTCTGATACCTTCGGGGTGAGTTTGCACTTTAAAAAAACTCCAACATTTTTATTGTCATACTTCGATCCTTGGTTACCTGGCCGCTCTACCTAGAACTCCTCATCCGACACATTGTTGATCAGCCTTCTCAGTTAAGCCCAGTTTGGCCCTCACTCCTTGGAGTATCCCAGGGCCCATCAGCTGTCTCCGAGTTCAAGACACTTTGTAAGTCTTATCATCTGCTCCTGGGTTTTCCTTGAGTGTTTCTTGCTCACGTGTAAATTGTCAACTTGTCTGAGGAGATGATGACGTTAAAATACATTTCTTGAAGTGAACAAGACATGAAACGTTTTTGATTTGAAACAGGAAGACTTAAATGAAATACAGGAATCTGAGAAACAAAAATCAAATTCAGAATAGTTGTTTTGTTAATTATTTGTAATGTGTAAAGACATGTCAAGGGTCCAACGCATAGGTACAGCAACAGTAAAACTAGTTTAAATAAGGAATTTAACAAGACTGAATGATAACATTGTAATATGCCTTAACATTAAGTTATCAATATGCCTGCATTCAGGCTATGGGGTAGACGAGAAGATATGTACATTATAGCGTACATTAGACTAGGAGGGACTGGATGATGAAAGAAGGGAGAATAGAACCGGAAAGTTAAATTATGAATATTCTGGTGATAGGTAAAATGAAGCAATCAGTGTTGTAGTGTAGTTCATATTTTCCCTATAGGCCCTGCGCATTGGAATAACATAAACAGCAGTATAGACGTAGAAGTGCGGTCTTCCAGGTCTCTACTGACTATGCTAAACTTAATTGGGTTTGTACCAACTAGCTCAGAGGTCACTGGAAACTTTCTTGACTGAATAGGAAGTGATCAGCTTCCCTGGTACAGACAAGAAGGGATTCAGTTTTCCAACAACCGCATAAACATGACAACTTTGCTCCTTAGAATAAGAGTCAATCTCTAGAGTCGTGTGAAACAATAGACAGCTATTTCACTCAGTCAGTTGTGCAGATTACTTTCACCAAGATGCAGAGAATAGAGAGACAGGCGTTTTCGATAAAAGGTATTATTTATGGAACAGTCTTTCTTCTCATACAAGAGAAATGAATTGCCACAATTGCAAGACTTGTTATTATAAAAAGTGCGTACAGTAAAAGGAGGATTGAGAAATAATACTGTAAAAGCATTGATATGGTTTCTTAGCCATACAATGGTTAAAATGAATAAAATATATACATTCATATATACATTTGACTAACGTACTCAACTGGTGGTTCTAACTATGCATACCCCAGTGTACCTGACCTAAGCCTAATACTTGGGAGGGAGTAAGTAAGTAGCAGTTTAGTTACGTTGGTTTTGCCAAGGTTTTGCTTCAAGAATTCTCTCTAAGGGTTTAGTCAACACCATACCTCTGGAATAGAATGTTGGAGGGCTGGTATCTCCTTTCAGGACTCGATATTCCAGTCACCCGCAAGGGTAGGCTGGAAACGCCGGAGCTGGATTTTCTCGGCAGGAGAAAAGACAGCGTCTTTCTCAGCACGTCAAGGAGGAGGAGGGGCAGCGTCCGTGGGCTGCTTGCATTTGCTGGGCTCTGCAAGGGACAGCTGTTCTGCTCCTGTATTCACCACACCATCGCATTTGCTTAAGGCAACGTTGGTAATATTTATACCTGAAAGGTGCCTTGTTTGACGTAAGTTTTTGGACATAAGACGACAATAAAGATGTCACCGGAACTGGTCGTTCTTACAGTGCTCATTAGAGTTCTTTCACAAATAAAAACAAAGCCAGCGGGGCTTTCCCAGGTTGCTGGGGGTTTTATCTTGTTGAAGAACTCGGAGTGTAATCTAGGAATCTAAGATAGTGGCTACTGCTGTGTCATCTACTGTAATGAGCTGCAGAGGCGAGATTCTGAAATATGGCTCTGATCGTTTAGACCAGAGACGAGTTTCTGAAATATGGCTCTGATCGTTTATGCCATTATAGGGGTATGGATGGATTATAGCCGTATAGGGGCATAAGGTCACAATATTGATCGGGATCCTAGATTAGAACACGACACCCACTCCACGAATTTATGTCCATCAAATTTCTAAAAACTAAGGCAATAAGATGCGCGTGTAACATTACCCACCCCAAAATACATATTTGCATTTGAAATGGTGTATTTGAAATACATGAAAATATAGGTACTGTACTTCTTTAAGCATAGAAATCATTCAAAAATTATAGCATATGTAAACAGTTGAACGATTTTGCGAAAATTAAAGAATTACACATGAAATATCTCTTTATACAGAAAAGAAGGGCGAGAATATTCCATCACATATAAATGCATTTGCTGTAACATGTTGCTACAGGCTGAGGTAAAGTTATTATGTCTCTAGATGTACCTAAAAATAGAAGTTCTGTTCTTTATGAATAGTTCTACTTTAAGCAAAGGTTTTCGTGCCAGAAAAAGGTAAATATTTTGAAAAAGTGTTCAATTCCCAAAAAAAATCCTTTCATGGTGAACGGGGGAATAGAGTTCTAGTAGTTTTTGTTGATCAAAACTGAAGGCCGAATTCAGAGTTCACTGGAACGCTGTGTGTCGGAATGTTTTTCAAAAATTATTGTTTCTGTTCAGGGGAGAACATCATATCGGACAGGCTCTCAAAGAATTGGTCTACAAAATCAGGTGACAGTTCGACCAAGTTCGATAATGCTGTAACTTGGCAGGTGTGAGAATGATTGCTATCATCGATGTTTGGATCAGCAATGCTCACAGAAGGTCGTACCTGGGTGATGTTACTTTTATTTCTCGCTCCACTGTCACCACCTAGTCGTAGCACAGGAGTCTCAACAAATGCCGTCATCAGGATTGGTAGCCGCTGGGGACAACACAATGCGTGAGCCGTTACAGGACTTAGCAAAGTATCGATATCCATTGGTACTGCTGATGGAAGTGCAAGACAGGTGTCCAACACGCATTCTTCTCCGCATGAAAGAAACCAGGTCATGTTCAGATCTCTCAGCCTGGCCAATCCAAGGACTCTAGTTATGCGGTCCCGGTAGCGTACTGCTAGGATCATTTCTTCCATCCTTGCTGGAGTCATGTCTGTGTTTTGGCTTGCCATATCAGAGCAGGAGGGTCAAAAATAAAATGCCTGCTACAAGTCCCAAAGTTAGGGGTATGCCGCCAAAGACTGAATGGACAAAATTAGGAATAATTCCTAGGATTGCTTTGAATGGTGTTAACAGTCCCGAAAAAATGGTCTTAAATACGCCTGGGATGCCTACGGCATTTGACATATTTAGAATTTGGCTAAGCATTTCTGTGAAATGCACGGGGCAATTTGTTGATAAAAGGTCATGTATCTCCGATGTTGTCCTTGCAACTTGGAGATCATACGTCTCTTTTGATGACGTTATGGGCACTGTTGTCTGTAAAAGCACAGACTTCATTCTGCTTAAAGTATCAATTTGTATAGAAGAGACATTCAAATGAGGCCAAATGGGAGTCTCGGAGTCTCCAGGGCCGTTTGGAAACAATGCTTGCATACAGAAAGTGACCATGGAAGTTACGCTTACGAGATATGCTTTCCCTGGCATGAGGCCACAACAGCTGTGATCCGTTATTAGAATGTAACTCCCGTTTGAGAGTTGCTTAAAGAAAGTCTCTATCTGCGTTGCAGGTGTGACATGTTGGTGGCATGAAAGGTTGTTTGAAGTTCCTTCACAGGCCCCGTGTAAATTAATACCCTGGCACAAAAGTATACCGCTTAGTGAATGTTTGCAGTTTTCACCACTAAGAAATACATTTTTGTTGTTGTCACTATAGCAAGTGTGTGTATATGGTAATTTCCATGCTGACTTAATGTACCCTTTACCCAATCGTTCATACTGGCCAGTCGGTATAAATTCAAGGCACTTTTTAAATTGGAAAGTTGAAATCGGAATTGTGATAATCCTGTGTATTATCCATTCAATGACAGGTCTTTCTGACATTGTCAAATGTAATCTCTCAAGTTTTTCGATGCTCAGGATTGTATAGTCTGCTCCGTTAGGTGCCAAGCTGATTTGTTTATGAGTAAGGTTAAACATGGAAAACAATGACGTTGTGTTGATTAAACGCCATGGCACATAGCCTGAACGAAGATTTTGCAGCGTCCAGCCTAGCTGTACAATAGAACGCAAATGCGACTGGCCATGCTGTAACATTAGCAAGTCTGTATCTATTATATCGATGGCAGATGATACAATACTGTCCAGTGAATATATTCTGGAGGACAGAGTCATTAACCCATTGTCCACAACAGAAAGTGATTTTTCCAAATTAATACGATCAATTTCTCGTCTTTTTTCAGCTGTTTCAATTTGTGTTACTTTCCAAGCCTCGTTGTATGCCGCATAGATGCTGGCCGCTATGAAGCGTTTCTGATGCTGTTTGCGCGGTCCCATAATGAAATCGTGCAAATCAGCACCATCTTTAAGTAAAGATAAGTGTTGCTTAATTTCTGCCAGTGTGGATGTTTCTAGCCATTCAAGGCACAGTTTCCCTACACTGTATGTTGTTACTATCCCTGGATGTTGTCTCTGGGAGTATCTAGGGTCTGGTCTGGTCATTGTTAACCCCTGTGTTTTTTTCAGGAATCTATCTTGACAGTTATTCGTGTCAGTAGGCCAGATTAACCACTTTTTCCAATCAGGATGTGTTCTGTTTAGATGTAAAATTTTAGATACGTCTATTTCAATATCTGTGGTTACATTATCAGGTATTGGCTTTGGAATAGACGGTTTGTTAAGGTCTTTAATCTTAGCTAAGCCAAGACAGGGTGTTTGGTGAATTGTGTCATTTAAGAACATTATTTGTTCTGGGATCATGCAGGCTCGAAATAATGCTTCTATGCCTTGTACCTGCCATTCTTTTGTAGCCCAGATGGATTTTGTTTCAATGTTATTTTTCCAAAAATCAAAACCAAATGTCATCATTTTTTCATAAAATGCTTCTGAATATATCAATTTAGTATTTGTCAGCATAGTTTTCAATCCTGTTTTATCTAACAGTTTATAATAAAACGTTTCTGCATTACTTGTATTAAACCCTGAGAAGTACTGGAATTTCTCATAGAATGTTTTCAAACTGCTTTTAGGTGGAGTAGCACAATATTCCCATTGGTTATACTTTAAAACATTTCTAGGTTGTGCAGATTTATGTAAGTAATGGTCACCATAATGTGTGAAGCAGTACATCTGTTCATAATTAGACGAACCTTGTAAATAATCATGTTCTGTAAATCTTGCTGACAACACTAAATCAGACATCATATTATTTATACTTTCAAAATCCCAATCATCAGAAAATGTACTTGGTTTTACAAAGTCACTTAATGAAACCTTGAACTGGTGAGGATATTTCAGGATTTCCACCGGGCCATATACTTCATAGTCAGTCTTGTCCCATACTACCCCACCGGGTATTGGAATGGCTGTGACATTTACTGATGACAGTCCTCTTTTCTTCACGTGGGATGATTTTTGTGGTTTTAGAACTAAGTTGATGTTCTGACTTGCTGTGTCCATTGAACTATATTTCCCTTCAATGAATTTTCCCAAACAAAGTATTATGATGAGCCAAAGCAGGAGGATAAATACATCTAGCCCAAACCAAAACTCTAACCATGGAGAAATAAGGTAAGTTTTCTTGAGTTGATGAAAGAGTTCTGTTACTTTTTCTTTAAAAGTCTTTTTTTCTGGCGTCACTTCAGGGTCGTTTTGATCTTCAGAAAAGGTATTGAAGTTGATGAAGTAGCCAGAGGCAGTTCTGTCAATTGTTGGAATTGTTTTCTCAATTTGTCTTTCAGTAGCACATTCTGATGCCACATCATTGTAGACTGGTGTTTCATGATGAACTGTTTCAATCTGTGTTTCAAGAGACACGAGTTCCATGGCATTATTGCTTAGTCCCTCTCTGTGCACTGCAGGTTTATCAAATGTGATTAGTCTTTCAGTCTGAACCTCTTGGATTGTTGCAAATTTGGGTATTCTGTTTATTATAGGCCACATGATTGTGGTTTTACCAGGTCGATTGATACAACTCGGTTCTCCTTTTTACCAGCAAGAGGCGGTAGTACTACTGATCTTGTTCCATTGATTGCCAAGACAGGTACTGCTTTTCTGTAAGAAGGCCCAAATTCCTTCTTCACCGCTATTTTTTCTCTGACTAGATCCCCAATCTTTGGAATCCAGACAGGTCTTGCTGGGGCTGGTGGTGCCTCTTCAGTGGTAGTTGGCTGTTGCTTTAACTTTATGTTGCTTAAGGATTTTCTTGTTTCATTCAAGTCCTGTAAAACAGCCAAACGATCCTTGATGTCAAAGTCTTTATCTTTTACCACTGAAGCCTGACTATCGAGGTCTTGAACATGCATTCTAGTTCCGAACAATAGTTCGTACGGGCTGAAACCTTTTAGAGAATTTCTTGGCAAGTTGTTTAGACTAAGTTGGACACTTATTAAATGTTTGACCCACCCATCACCCGAACCTAATACCTTCGCTGTTATAGATTGCTTTATGTCTCTGTTTTTTCTTTCCACTACACTGTTCCCCTCAGGGTGTGATGGACAAGAGTATCGCAACCCAACGCCCATGCTGGCCATGGCCTCCTTATAAGCTCGAGAGCTGAAAGCAGGACCCTGGTCAGAATGGAACATGGCAATTGCGTATGTGCCGATAAAGACTTGCAGATCTTTTATAACAGTTTTGGCGTCAGCCGAGCGCTGGGGCCACATCCATATGAATCTCGTACAGGAATCCACTGCGACCATGATATATTTATAGTTGCCGCCCCTTTGTAGGGGACCACAGTGGACAAAAACAGAACAGAAGTCAAGTGGGACAAAGCAGGTCCTTCAGCAATCAGAAAGTGGATACACAAGAATTATCTTGGCACCCTGTTCTCTGCTATGCAAGTGCACCCCATAGTTATATGTAACCGACCAGACCTGTGAAGCAGACTATGACACTCACGCATGATTTGACACTGTAGTGTCAAAAAGGGTGCTCAGTGCATGTACCCTGAATATTCTAGGGGGCTCAGAGGAGGCATTTCCGCCCATTATGGTCAGCCCTTCGTTTGTTCCTGGGGCGTATTGCTCACCTATTCAAATGCTAATCCATTGCTGGGAGAAGTTTGAGAGCAAATTAAAATTAGCTAATCCATAGCTGGGAGAAGTTTGAGAGCAAATTAAAATATGCCTCCAGAAACGTAAAACAGGGAAAAGGCGACTTTCTAAAAGTTACTCTTCCTTACTATTTATTAAAAATCTAACTCCATAATTTGAAATGGATGTTTAATAACTATGAAAAATAGCTGATTAATTATTTCTCTAGATAGTTCCATTGCCAAGATACAGTATTAGGATTGTAATCTGTATTGGCTTTCTACATAGGACAACTAGGCCTGCCACATTGAAAAATAGTTTTTGGGGGCTGGTCACTATAAGAAAATGTTAAAATTACATTTTAAGTGCAATGAACCCTGCTGTTATATGGTTCCTATGAATTTAGTAGGATTGTGTATTAGATCACAACATTCCATAATACAGAGACAGAGTCTTCTTATATCATCAGTAAATGTTGGTTCAGCTAGCTCACAGTAGCATATCTAAACTCCTAAACCTCCAGAGTTGTAGATGTTGTCGATAACCTCGAACATGGCCACTCTCATTCCCAAGAAATTTGTGACAGTAGATCTAACCATTTTGTTTGTCAATTTTGCATGCCCAAAGTTTCACAAAGAAAAGAAACAATAATACATTTTCAAATGTCTATTGAAAAGATCTAAGCTTTGTAAATAGAACCTGAACTGCGATTATTAGACAGACGAGACACGTCATTGTTATAAGCATTATTAGAATAGTGATAAAAACAAACAATTCAAACATGTTAACTGTTTCTGATGTTACCCCTATCTGTCACTAATACTCCTACACTAGTGAGAGCATGGTGGGAGTACCCTTCTACAGACCCTGTTGGAAAGGCCTAACCCAGCGGTACTCAAAGTACGGCCCACGGGCCACTTGTGGCCCGCCAGGCCTTTCCATGAGGCTCCATGGAAAACAATAGCAGCCATGGAATTGGAGCCATTACTGTTGTTGTGATTCCTTGGAGGCCGGATTCCGCAGGAGAAGGTCCAAGGTCATGCGCAGACAATCAGTGCCTTTCATGCTCACCTGCGTCACCCGCCCTCATCTGCCTCTGTGATTCCATTTGCTTGCGTCGCTGCAGGAAAGGCTTTTAAAAGAAGGAATGCAGGTTGCTGTCTTTCTTTACCTTCCCTCATCCTCACTTAGCTCGCTATCAGACTGTTCCCAGCACCGGCTGAGGTAGTGCATGGGCAGGTGAGACAGAGCTCAGAATCATTGCCCCAGAGCCGCCAATTGCCAGGGCTCGCCTCTGAAAGAAATAAGTGTGAGCTCTGTATATGTTCTCAACTTGCTTTCGCTCCTATGCCATGGCACCATTGTTACACCACTGATCCCCATAATATATAGTTCTCTGTTGCTTGCCCTCCTCATTCGTGCCATAAGCACCCACACAGAAGGGAACAGTATCCTTGGGGGTTTTCAAGGGGCAGTTGGAGTTAACATGTGCCACTCCTGGACAGAAGCATTACTTAATTCTTTTGTTTTGGATTTTGTTTTGGATTCAGCCGCAGGTTCCTGCCTGCGTCTTATCCCTGGTTCTCCAACCCGCTTCCACTACGACTCCAGCACCCTCCACGCTCTCAACCCCCAGATGCAGCAACAATTGCCAGCTTTCAAAGCCGAGCAACACCCAAGGCCCGATCTCCTGTTAACACTGCCGCTGCACCTTCACCCTACTCCCGACCCCATCTGTAGCCCCAGCCTACCATACATCACGCTCACAAACCACTCAACTGCATCCTCCTCAAAGTGCGCTCCCTATACAAGCACGCCATAGAAATTTGGTAACGCCTCAACACCCACGCACCCAATGTCACCTTCCTCACAGAAACCTGGACCAACGCCAACTCCGCGCCCAACATCGCCACCGCCATTCCCGACAGATACAAGATCTTAAGATACAAAGACCCCCGCACCATCATGCACAAAAGGACCCTCTGCATGACAACCACCAGTACGGATAACACTATGTCCCTCATGAGGCACCTCCACTTCCAGATCCAGACTAACCCTAAAACAACTCTCCGCAGAACCCTCTTCTACAGGCCGCTCAGTCCTGCGCTCTTTTTACCGAGACCATCGCCGACCTCATTGCACCCCACGCCCTCCCCTCCACTGACTACATCCTACTCAGAGACCTAAACTTGCACGTGGACAAGCACAATGGCCACAACACCACCACCCTCTTAGAGTACCTCGCCAACATAGGACTGAAGCAACTGGTCACCGCCCCCACGCACAGCTGGACACATACTAGACCCCGTCTTGGCAGAAGGAAACAACATCTCCTACAGACACACCATGGAACTCCTCTGGACAGACCACCATGGCATTCACTTCTCCTTCAGAAAACCCACTGAACACAATCACGCCCACTGGTTACCGATGACCATCTCACCTCCACCCTCATCAGCACACCACCACCAATAACACAGATGCTAATACCCTGGCACACAACCTTCAGTGGTGGATCACAAACTGTGCTGACACACTCGCCCCCCTCAAGAAAGCCACAGGAGGACACATCTGGTTCACCCCTGCACTCCAAGAATCCAAGCGCTCCTGCCCACGACTCGAAAAGACATGTAGAAACAACAGAACCCTAGAAACAAGCACCTTCTACAGATCAGCCACCACAGCCCACCACCAACTCATCAAATCCACAAATAAGAAATTCCTCCAAGACAGAATTCTCACCAATGCCCACAACACCAAAGAACTCTTCTCCATCATCAAGACATTTGCCAAAACCAACAGCGAAACAACAGATATCTCACCCTCCCAAGACCTCTGCAAAAGACTGACACTTTTTTCACCTCAAGATTAAGATGACAACTTCGATAACCCAGACCTCCGCACCTCTCCAGATCCCAACCCCAGCAACACCACCCAACAAACCCTGCTCACTTGGACCCCGATCATAACAGAAGACACCCTAAAAACCATGAAGAGCAACCACTTCGGAGCACCCTCAGAACCATGCCCACCCCACATTTTTCACAAACCCGCCAAGGCCATCGCAATTGAACTATGCTGGACGATCAACTGCTCCCTTAAAACCACCACATTCCCCAATGACTGGAAGCACACCGTAGTCAACTACCACCTGAAGAAACCTCACGCAGACCCGATGGACCTCAAGAACTGAAGGCCCATCTCCTGCTTCCATTCGCAGCCAAGGAAATCGAAAAGGCCGTCAACACCCAACTAGTAAACTTCACCGAAGCCAACAATGTCCTGGACATCTCCCAATCTGGATACCGCAGCAACCACCATACAGAGACCACTCTACTTGCAGCCACTGACGACATCCGCTCCCTCCTTGACCAGGGCCAAATGGCAGCCCTCATCCTCCTGGACCTCTCAGCTACCTTCGATACCAACTCCCACCGCACACTAGCCACCAGACTCTGCAATGCTGATATCCGTGGAAAGGCCCTTGACTAGGTATGCTCATATCTTACAGGCAGAACTCCTGACGACACCCAGCTCATCCTCTCCCTCACCAAAGAACTCAACATCACAAGACACAACTTCCGAGAAGGGATAAAAGCTGTCGCCACCTGGATAAAGAAGAGCTGCTTTAAACTCAACTAAAACAAAACAGAAGTTATCATCCGTGGCTCCACCCCTCCACATGGGCAGACACCTGGTGGCACCTCACACTCGGAACCCCCTCACCCCGACGGCCCACGCACGAAACCTTGGCATCATACTCGACTCATCGCTTACGATGAACCACCAGATCAACACTGTATCCTCGACCTACTACAACACCCTCCGCATAATCCGAAAGACGTTCAGATGGATCCCATCCGAATCCATAAAAATGGTCACGCATGCCCTCATTCGCAGTAGACTGAACTCCGGCAACGCCCTCTATGCCGGAAACAAAAAGAAACTACTCCGCAAACTCCAGACCATCCAGAACACCGCAGCCAGACTGATCCTAGACATTCCCCATTACAACCACAACACCCAACACCTCCGCATTCTCCATTGGCTCCCCTTTGAAAGAAGAATAACCTTCAAGCTCCTCACTCACGCATGCAAAGCCCTCCACAACATCGGACCAGCATACCTAAGCAACTGCCTCTTCTTCCACACACCCAAGAGACACCTCAGATCAGCTGACCTCTCTCTGCCCACCAACCCACCAACCCACTCATCTACCAGACCAGAACGGAAGGAAAGTCCTTCTCCTACCTCGCAGCCAAGGACTGGTACGACCTCCCCCTCCATCTTCGGCAAGTCCCTACACTGCTCCAGTTCAGGGAGGACCTCAAGATCTTGCTCTTTGGATGACCCCAGCACTCAACGGAGCTGCCCCCCTTAGCGCCTTGAAACCCTTGGGGGTGAGTAGCTGCACTTTACAAACCCCTGATTGACTGAGTGAATAATTTAGTCAAATGAGAATTATTAGGTTTTACGTAGAAAGTTAAGTGCATGAAACAGTAGATGGCGCTGTGGCTGCATTCTATGAGCGAGCAATCTTGTTTGCTATTTTCCTCATACGGTTCTCATTGCAGATGAAATTTATTTTCGAGGCAAGGAGTTTGTTGTTCCTAATGAGTTAGCTGGTGTTTAACCAGGCGATCCATGTCAGTTATTTGTATGTATCGTCATAGTTCGATCTAAAAATCTAGTTTTAGGATCAGCATATCAGTTTATAGTGGAGAAATACTGCTATTTGAAGATGAGTATTTGTGAAACTGATGCTTTTTCCTTGCTGGCCCCCATCCTCTTATGGACTCCGGGGTTGCCGAGGATCTGCTTGAGCATAAGGAGAGAAGCTGTGACTACACCGCCATGAAGGTACAATTCGCCCCCTGCACTTGCCCCTGAGCAGGAGGCTGCAGACCACGGTGCCACAACGGTTCTTCTCCTTCCTGGCTCTAGCTCAGTGCTGCCTGGCAGTCTTCATCCTACTGCTCCTCAGCTACTACTGGTACCTGGCCCTACTTTATGGTGCCTGGCTCTGCCTGGACAGGGACACGTCATCCTCTGGAGGTTGTAGGTCAACCTGGATCCGAAACTGGGGGGGTCTGGGCTTATCTCAGAGACTACTTCCCCCTCACATTGGTAAAAACTGTTGCCTTGGAACCGAAGTACAACTACATTTTTGGATTCCATCCCCATGGCGGGCTGGTCGCTGGTGCCTTTGGTAATTTCTGCACAGAGTCCTCTGGCTTCTCACAGCTCTTTCCTGGCCTCACGTCGTATCTGCTTATGCCAGATATTTCTGCCTCGAAAATGGAGGAGTGACTTGCATTTACCAAATCACATGCTTTTCAGAGACTGTTGACGGAGGAGGGTTTACACAGCCATTCCCATGAGTGGGTGAAGACCTTCACAGATACCTGCGTAGCTGGGTGGTGGTTTTCACAGGTGGAAGGCATACCCCCGGTTTATACCCATGCAGTCCAGGGTTGTATGGTTCATTTTATTCATGGGTGGCCTGGGTTGCAAAATGTTGTGTTATAGGGTTGACGACTTAATTAGACCAAGGACTGTATGTTGCAAGAAGGTGGCCTCAGTGTTTTGTGAAAGGAGAGGAGGCCTGTGTAAGGTATCAATAATAAGGATTTTTTTATAAGGCCGTAGCTCAATGTCTTTACTGTCCCTGATATATTTATTTACGTTTATTCAGAGCCCAGATTTAGAGCTATTTTCTGAGCATTCATTATATCACGCAGGATCTAGGCTTCGTTAAGAGTCAGAGGAGTCTCCTCCCACAATGTCAGTGTCTTTCCCGACACGCCCCCAACCTCCCTTTGTAGGAGATCAGGGGACCATATGGGCAAGTGCATACCATGATTTTATTGCCCCATTGCTGTGCATACCCAGGGCTGTAAGTGGGATGAAAAAAGTAAGGGGTCCCATTTTATTCATGGGTGGCCTGGGTTGCAAAATGTTGTGTTATAGGGTTGACGACTTAATTAGACCAAGGACTGTATGTTGCAAGAAGGTGGCCTCAGTGTTTTGTGAAAGGAGAGGAGGCCTGTGTAAGGTATCAATAATAAGGATTTTTTTATAAGGCCGTAGCTCAATGTCTTTACTGTCCCTGATATATTTATTTACGTTTATTCAGAGCCCAGATTTAGAGCTATTTTCTGAGCATTCATTATATCACGCAGGATCTAGGCTTCGTTAAGAGTCAGAGGAGTCTCCTCCCACAATGTCAGTGTCTTTCCCGACACGCCCCCAACCTCCCTTTGTAGGAGATCAGGGGACCATATGGGCAAGTGCATACCATGATTTTATTGCCCCATTGCTGTGCATACCCAGGGCTGTAAGTGGGATGAAAAAAGTAAGGGGTCCCTGAAAGGGTTGGAGCCTATATAATTAAGCAGTGTGTGGCTATTCAAATTTTAAGTTGTTAGGTGATGCAGTACATGCTTCAGGAGTAGGCGCATCCCTCCAGCTATGCAGTGCAATACCTTTACAGTGGTATTCTTGCATTATTGTCAATTCAGAATATTTAAATTTGAAGAGAAGAGAAGAGAAATCAGCCACCAGGTCTATGATTAATTACTGCTCACCATCAAAAGATGCCACTTATGTTTCATCACAGTTTTCAGCTGGTAAGTGGCACAGTATCCTCTGTGCTAAATAGCGTGCATCCGCCATTTTGCATGTCTGTAACCCACTTCTGGTTGTAGATCTGGGCTGTTTGTCTAACCCAGATCTGCAACCAGAAGTGGGGCACAAGCCGGTCCCTGAAATATTCATGACAGTGCAGCATTGTACAGACTTGAATTGCACTAAGGGACACTGCCTCCTTTCGTAGCTCTATGGTCCAAGAAGGAAACAAGGATTGCAATAAGAGGTATAGATGTGTGAGAATAATGGCGCTACTAGTTTAAAAGAAATTGCTGGCAACTATGAAATATTTCTCTAGAAACTAGTTGACGTTGATGAAAATAATACCTTGAACAATCAGTAGGAAGAACATGAGATGTGCATAGGCAGCCGGAGTGCAATGACTAATGCTTCGTTTATGTATAGTGCATTATTCTTGTATACGTGTCTCTCCCGTGTATTTTGTGTGTACGATACATTGCTTCATGCCGCAGTATCGCACATAGAACAGCTGGGTTCTGCTTTCAGGCTTGGGAAGAACTTGTTTTAGTGTTTGACTCACAGAATCTCACATCAATAGAGAAAATAATTCCTTTGTTAGCACTGCTTTGCGTTTCTGACCGCCGAAAGGAGTGCACCATTGGTGGAACATTGGCGCTTCCATGCAACCAGTTTGTGGGGAGAGGCCGGTGGTAAGCGAGCGCAGTGAGCAAGCCTGACAGCCATAAGGGGAGTTTGGGGTGGTTTCCCCAGAGAAAATTCTAAAAAAAGAGCGGGCAAATATTGCATTTTCAAGCATATTTGAGAAAACGAGAAGGTTAATAAAGCAATTGTTAAATTATAGTTATGACGTCAGTAATGCTCACTAATATTACTGCAAATAATCTTTGTGACACACTCACATTTCACATATGTGAAGTCCTGTTTTGATCTAAAAGAAACTTTTAAAATGGATGTTGCCAGTGCTTGAAATGGAAAAACTAGAAGTGCAGGTACTCTATACCAGAATACCTGCTTGTTTCTGAGAAGTGCCTGTACTCTCCAATTAAAAGTATAGCATTTCTCTTGAGAAATGCCAGTGCTCTCCCTCTCAAAATTAAAAAGTCACTGTACTTCGTACTGGATAGTACTGGCTGGCCCATTTAAAGCACTGGATGTTGCATGAAACAAACACAGTGAATAGAACAAAAATGCTAGCCCTCCTACTTCTTTAGTCTCGCCTTATGTTTATGAGACAACAAACAAAAATCAACGTTTCTTTGTTTGTATGGGTAATTTTATTTAACCCTTTTGTTCATTATTTTTAGTAAGATTTATCTTTTTCATAGGCAAGAAGAACACTTTATATACACCTATATACAAATACAAAACATTTATACATATTTACAACAACTATACAAATAGCACATTGAATCAAACAGTTATCAACAAACTTCACGTGTGAGAAAATATATAGCAATTCTGTGTTCACAAATGGTTAATCTTTGTGAAATAAACAAAAAACCGCTACAAGACCCAAGAGGTGGAAAAGAAATGATGCGACAGAAATCAGAAATTAATTCACAGTTAGTTCCACCAATAAAGACTAAACCCATCAAGGGCAAATGTTTTGAACTGTCTGTCTGTCGTTTGTCTTGCCAACGCGTTTCGAATCTGTCAATGCTTACAGATTCTCCTCAGGGCTCTCTCAATGTTATTGATCTAAACAAAGGAATAAAGCGAAGTTTGTGTCAGTGTTTGTGCCTTATTTGTGAAAAGCCCCCCTAAAATAGTTGGACTGTGCTGAATTGGTTACCTTTAAACAGAGTGCGGACGGCTCTCGTGATTCAGTTGTACACGAAGGGCTGTGTGCCGCATGAAGTCAGTACTTTTGAAGAATAATTCTGGAAAAAATTAATCAAAAGCTTACAATGCCGTCTAGAGCAGTGCAAAGCGACTACTACAGACCCAAGGCTGCATGCTCATACCTTAATCGGGTGTGGCAATAGATGCTGTGTTAGGTCCTCTGTTTGCTCATTCTATCCTGTCCGAGCGACCTGTGAAGCATAAGGGTCACGCTCAGTATTGAAATTGTATGTGGTGCAAAGACATTCAAGGGATGCTGCGGGATAATATGAAGCCACCTACCTAGATTTTTAGTGATCACGGGGCGTCGATCGCCATGCCGTGTACTCGTTGTCCCACTATCACTCGTTCAATCGGTGGCGGGGGTGCGTGTCCCTCGCTGTTGTATGCGTCTTACTCGCGCTAAAAAACAGAACAAAAAGGGGGGGGTCCCTTAGTCCCTAGCTGAAACAGACGTGATTCAGTTTGAATGTACTGAAGTCTCACGCATTAGGAGCCTCTCTCACGCTCACCTTTCTTCCTCGCGAGCAAACCAGGAAATGCAAACACAGGAACAGCCTAGTGGCTGTACAGGGCTCCTACATCATAGTGAGCCTGGAGCTGAGCATTCTGGGTTTTGTAGTTTCCAAAATTTGAGTGCACGGGCTTGTTACAATCTTGAGATTTCTGAAAGCGTGTTTAACCCCGTTTGGGTGCTGTTGAACTTGAGTATCAAGTAGGCCTCTTTTTTCAAGAGGATCTGGTCTATGTTGATACACGTTTTTGACTGGTTGATGTTGAATAACACTGTCCAAGTGAAGTCATTCTCCCCGTGTTGTTTTTCGGAAAAATGTTGGACAAGGGGCGCAGTTAGTACTTTCTTTTTTATGCGCGACCTGTGTTGGGTCATACGTGTGTTGATACCTGCTGATTGGTCTTCCCGATATAGATTTTTTGGCAGCTGCAAATTATGGCGTAAACGACATTTTTTGTTTTGCAGTTGGTGAAACTGGTGTGAGTCCAAGACGTGTTTGAATGTTGAAAGGTGGTACCCTCAATGGTTGTATCGCACGCGATACAATTCCCACACCTATGGTGTCCCTCAATGGGTTTGAGACCCCACTTTGACAACAAGTCACTTTTGGGCTTGGCCAATCTGATATCCGCGCGGACTAGTTGCTGGCCAATATTCTGATTTCTTCTGAAAGCGAATATTGGGCGTGGGATAGGTGTCTCTAATTGTTCCAGCAAGTGCCAATGTTTCAATACCATTTGGCGTATGTTGTGAGTTTCAGCACAAAATGTCGTCACGCACACTAGATTCTCCAGATCACGTTTTGCTTTTGTTTCAAGGAGGCACTCCCTCGGGGTACAATGTGCTCTTTTGAAAGAGTGCTTAAGAAGCTTTTTGGGGTAACCTCTTTGTGTTAGTTCTTCACAAAATTTTGATCCATATTGCTCAAATTGTGTCAGCTCCGAACAATTTCTCCTAATTCGGAGAAGTTGTCCATATGGCAAGTTTGCCCTCAGGTTTCTGGGATGTGAGCTCCCATAATGGAGTATGGTGTTCCTGTCCGTTGCTTTCTTGAAGAGTGAAGACTTCAAAACACCGTCAACATCTCTCACTTCCACATCAAGGAATGTCATTTTGACATTACTTGAGTCTATTGAAAATTTTATGTCTTTATGTCTATTGTTGAGCCACTGGTGAAAGTCACCCAACTCCGCATGGCTCCCCTGCCACAGGAGCCACACGTCGTCGATGTAACGATACCAGTGCACAATATGGGGCGCGAAAGGGTTGTCTGCCTCCACAAATTTTTTCTCATATTCGGCCATGTATAACACGGCCATTTCTGGGGCATAAGGGCACCCCATAGTGGTGCCCTTGATTTGCATAAAGAAGTCATCGTTGAAGCGGAAATAATTTCTTTTGAGGGTTATTTCAGCCAATTGTAAAATGAAAGATGTTGGGACTCTATGTGGTCTTTCCCTTAAGTCTAAATAGAGTTCCAAGACCTCCAGTGCTTCGTCTTGTGGTATCTGGGTATAAAGGGACGTCACATCCATGGTTACCATGAATTGTGACGTATGGTCGAATTGAGTCCCTTCAACTTTAACCAGAAAATCAGTGGTGTCTCTTAGATAGGACCTCACATTTGCCACGAAGGGCTTCAGGAAGAAGTCTATATATTTAGACAAGGGCTCAAGGCATGAATCGCACCCCGACACGATTGGTCGTCCCGGTGGGTTGGATAGATTTTTATGAATCTTTGGTAAGAAATATGCCACAGGAGTTCTTGGGCATTTCTTTACCAAAAAGTCACTTTCTTTGGGCCCCAGGAAACCACTTTCTTTCCCCATTTGGACAATTTCTGTGATTGTAGACTGGATCTGTTGTAGTGGGTCCTCCTGCAGTTTTCTGTACCATTCTTGGTTGTTTACCTGCAGTGTCCCTTCCGCGAGATATTGTTCTCGGGGCCATAACACCACTGCCCCGCCCTTGTCGGCCTGTTTTATGATCAAAGAATGATCTTCTTTCAGACTTTTAAGGGCCAGTCGTTGTCCCTTCGTGATGTTTTGCTTCACAAATTTATGCTTGTTCTCTAGTTTGTTGATTGAGGATAACAAAATTTGTTCAAATGCGTGTACCTGTTTAGGAATATTCTGGTTGGGAACAAAAGTGGACTTGTTCCTGAGGCCTGTCGTTTCCATACTAATACTGGGAGGTTGGTTAGCGAAAAAGACTTTAAGTCGGATTTTTCGACAAAATTCTATTGCCTCTAGTTTAATCTTGGTGAAGTCTGTTTGTTTAGATGGAACAAACTTGAGTCCCAAGTTAAGGACAGACTCTTCCTCCCTTGTCAAAATCCTAGTTGATAGATTCACTATGGTGGAGCCCACTTTGCCCATGTCTTAAAATGTCTCTGACCAGGCCTGGTGTTTTTGTTTATGTCCTGAGGTATGGATTGCCTTTTATTTCTTGCATTTGGAAGCCCCTGCTTTCATCAAACCACTTTACATAGGCTTTAAGCCATTTTCAGGCCATCACCAATAGCGTGTTTTCATTCTCAGGTGTTAATGAATAATCCACACAGCATTAGGCCTGCATTAATTGCATCCGTTCTGAGTTCACGTAATTGAAGATGGCATCATTTCTGTACAAATGGGATTTATCTATGCACAGCATTTTACCAGCCTCAGTGACCTGTGATGTCTGAAGTGAGACAGGACGTCACCGAACACCTACCCAAGCGCTACACAGATTGACAAAAGGGCTGTTATACAGTAGTACAGACATTTGAGTTCACAAGTTTGTGACATGATTTAAGGCTGCTGGTACTGAGAAAGTATCAAAAACAAATAACAATCACTAATTTGAATTATAAATGCAAAACGTATTTTGTCAATATTCTCAGGTTTGTTTGCAGTTTTATATAGACTGAACGTGGCCCGAAGGTTTCAGAGCACTTTATATCAGAGCAGTTACGTTACACAAGGATATATTGTTTTTTGTTTTTGTTAGGCACAGGTAGATTAAGGGATTTGCCTAGAATTGGCTCTGCAGGAGGAAGGTGCGCAGTGGGTGGAAGCCAAAGGGAACATTCAACCTCTCCAGGGTGGCTGAGCAGGTTTCCCACATGCACATTATTACCATTCATACGGAATTCTACTATTTGGGTTTTATTGAACAAAGACACTACGCAGCATGTGTGACGCAGTAAATACAAGTCATCACGTCCAAGGTACCATTTAGCCACTTCAAACTGAGAAAAGAATGTACATTGGAAACTGCTTTTTTTTACGTTACACAACATTGCCGTGCTGTAAATGGAATCCATGTATGTTTCGTTTTCCGTGACATGGAAAAGGCATTCCCAGTGCACACTGTGTTGTTTTGATCAGCCAGACTGCTGGTGGGGTAGGGGCTCAAAAGACACACGGGCCTGGGCCCTTGGGACTTGAAAGTGAGGGGGCTAAACATAATTAATACTACAAGGCAATCAGGGACTTTGTGACTGGGAGAGGCATCGCATCAGGCTCTGAGGATCAGGGTGGGACGTCAGTCGGGTGACTTCTTTCTCTTTATCTGAACAATTCTAAACATAATATCATTATCATGACCATCATTTACTTGGGCGAAAAATTATGACAAAATATTAGCTATAGTAAAAGGACGGAATTTGCAGGGGGGGGGAGGGGATTTTAACATGAATATGTGCCTGTGGTTTAGCCGCTGTTGTTTAAGTTTACTTATAGTTGTTATATAAATGTCAACTTTGTATGCCAGTTCAAACTGAGGGGGTCCACCCAAAACTTTGCTAATATATAAGACTCAACGCATGGACAGTCATGGACTAATCTGGAGTTTGCCCGCCTAGACATCCCACATTCTAGCCAGCTCTGGGCGATTCTTCTCTGCGTATGAGACGCTACAACTGTGACATTGTGGCTCTGATTTGCAATGATTTGATGTATATGAATGTTTAACTGACATGCCCAGATAGCTGTGATGCAATGGTTGAAACTTGTACTGTACCATGAAAACCTAAAATGTTAATAGACAGATTTGACCAAAAAAAAAAAGGATGGAATTTACACACTTTCACGGCTTGTAATGTGTGAAGCAAAGCAGGACTTTGCCAGAGCCTGCGCGCTTCGTCAATTAAAAACTTAAAGGCCGTTACTCAGATGCATAAATCCAGCAGAAATGTAAATAATTTATATGAGTGGATGGGTTAATTAACTTTAAGGCAGGCACTCCTGCTGCTGACAGTGTGCTACAGTCAGTCACAAGCCACTGTCTACCACTAGGCTATCACCAGGCCAGCCTTCTCTCTCCCCTGGGAGAGAGCTCCGGGGTGCGCTCTGGGGTGAAATGACACAGCACCAGCGGGCGGGCCCAGGGACTTGGAGGGAAAGGGGCTTGACATAATAAGGGTACAGTAGTACTTTACTGCTAGACTGGTACAACCAGGCTAAACAGAGACTGCTGAGCAGGCCTTCCCATGCGCTGATGTCCTACCATAGTTCCTTATTATTTTATTCAGTAAGTGAGATCCGACACTATACAATTTTTACAGCAAGCACCGTAAGTGCTGCAACTTTGGTGGCAGAGCAGTTATCCAGGCATATTTTCATGCACCCAAGCACCCCCCCTCCACCACTTCCCTTGGTGGCCCTCTCGCAGCTTTATCACTTGCAACAAAATTATTTTATTAATCTCGATTTGTGATTCTCCTTGCAGGAAGCCCTGCGCGCGATGTGCCGGCGTTGCTCTCTGAGATGGAAAATTACTTAACAAAGTGAACGTTTATTTGAGGGAATAAATTAAAAGAAATTGCTCACAGGCAAGGAAGGTTTGCAGGCTGTGTATTAATAAACAGAACAGTGACAAAAACTTTAAGGTACAATTGCCCCCAAACAGACTCACTGACATTACAGGCATGCACCTAAAGGAATATAAAGCACCTGTACGGTCTGGAACATGCCAAACAGACCTGAAAACACTGGACGCACACACAGTTCTTCACTGTTAACTGATGACGGTGCTGCAGCATTTTGTCACCTGTCGATCATGTTTCCAACTGTTTATCCAATTTTATCGAAAGCACAGAATATCTAGAACCCAATCAGGCAGGGTTTCGTCCCTGTCATTCTACAGAGACAGTGATTTTGGCAGTTCAGAACACCTTGCGTTGCAACGCAGACAGGGACGTCCACCAGGCACTGGTACTCCTGGATTTGTCGGCCGCGTTCGACACGGTTGACTATGCCATCTTGGTCAACCGTGTCGAACAGGCCGGCCTCAGGGGGCCCGCCTTGTGCTGGCTGAAGTCCTTTATCTCCAACCGCACTCAAGCTGTGAGATTGGGAACATTCACAGCCCCCAAGAGAAAGTCCACCTGCGGCGTGCCTCAGGGATCGTCTCTGTCTCCACTTTTATTTAAATTGTATCTGCGCCCCTTACTTTACTCTTTGAAAAATTATAAGGTCACTATTTTTAATTACGCAGACGATCTGCAACCTGGTGTTTCCTCTGAATTCCCTTGATGCTGTGTCGGAATTTCAACAGGTCATGTGCCACATCCAGAGATGGATGAATCTAAACCACTTGAAACTTAACCCAGGCAAGACAGAGTTGGTCCTGCCTGGGAAAAGTGAAATTAGCTGGGGGCCTCACTTCTGGCCTCCTGACCTGGGTGCCCCTTCGACTAAATCCAACACTGTCAAGAGTCTAGGGGTTACTCTTAGCAACGATTTATCTCTTAAAGCCCACATTGTAACGGTTGTATCCTCTAGTTTTTTCCAACTGCGGAAGATTAAGAAAATTTCTCATTTGTTGACCCACTTTGCCCTCATTCAAGCAGTCATTGCCCTAGTCTTGTCCCGCCTAGATTATTCTAACAGTCTGTACCTAGGACTCCCAGCTGGGGAACTGAAAAGATTACAGTATGTCCAAAATCAGGCAGCTAGGCTTTTCTATAATCTACCCAAATGGCAATCTATCAGGTCAGGAGTAGCCAACCTTCACTGGTTACCAATAGGTCAGAGAGCTATATATAAAAACGGTTGCATTATATTCAAGGCTTTACAAGGGAAAGGCCCCAAATTTATGATCAACCTGTTGTCTAAATATACCCCTTCACGTAATCTTAGATCTGCTCACAAAGATCTGTTAACTATCCCCTTAGTTAGGAGGAAGCGTCAAGGTGGTAGCTCGTTTCAGTTCTTGGCCGCCTCTTTGTGGAACTCTCTGCCTTCCTCCTTGAGACAAAGCGATAGTCTCCTCAATTTTAGACACGCCTTTAAGACCTGGCTTTTCAGACGGGCATATCCTTAGATTAGTTTTCTGACTCTCATGTTGTTGTGCTGTTGTGTTGTTGTTCCCAAAAGTTTCGATAGCGCCATGAAGCCCATGGGCGTACGTGCGCTGTATAAATTAAATTTAACATAACATAACATAACATCGTTCTCGAGCCGGGCTCCTTGTGACTGCAGGACTGGAAAATGCTGGATTTGGACAAATCCTCCCCCAGACCCTGGCACACCAATAAACAACTGTTGCTGGGTCTTGTGGAAGAGGCAGGGGCCACTTCAACACCCAACTATGTCATTCTCTAAGACCGACTGCCCTGCCCCCTGCCGCTGGAATTAATGGGGAGCTTTCGACTCCTCCCTGGGCTATCCAAATACCAACCAAATCAAAAGCTATTCTGGCAGTGATACACTGATCCTCCCACCTGTGTGTCATCACTGCTCTGCTTTTTGGCTCAAGGTCGAAGAAATCTTCGCCCAGCCAAAAGCATGCACAGCAGAGCCAAGGGTCATCCTCCACCAACCTCTCAAAAGAAAGCCGGATTTGGATATGATTCTCCACTGAGTAGCCAGCAAACTTTATTGCTAGCTGCTCGGTGTTCAATCTCACTTTTTTTTAATCCACCAGGGTGGTAGGGCGGCGCCCATCTCACCCGTGTACACCAGCCGCCCCTGGTCGTGATGCTGCGCACTGCTAGAGCTCATCTGTCCTGTGCCCCCGGGGTGCCTTCCTGCTAATCCCTCGCACCTCCCAACCAGGCATGGGCGTTCGGGCCATGATAAGACCGTCCAACGGAACAGAAAGTCTGTGTGACCTTGCAAACGACCCGGGATATGACGAACCTGGAAGGAGATGGGCTGTAAGGCCAAAAACAATGCAATATGCGAGCAGTAGTCTCCTTCTACCAGGCTATCCACTCCAAGGGGGCATAATCCATGTACAACACAAAGGTGCAACCCAACAGATAGTACCTGCTGGCCTCCATGGCCCATTTAATCACCAAGCATTCCTTCCCTATAAATGGGTACCAGTTTTCCTTAGTCAACAACTTCCTACTAAGATAAACAACGGGGTGTAACAATCCTGAGTCACCAGGGTGGGAGAGAATGGCCACTAGACCACAACAAACTGTTTTGAAAAATCCGGACAAGCGAATACAGGCTCGCCACATAATACCCTCTTCAGGTGGTCATAGCTCTGCAGATGGGAAGGGAGCCACTCTTGTAATCGGGTTGAGTATTTCTTGCACAAAAGGTCAATCAAAGGAGCAACCTTTTCAGAAAAATAGGGAATGAAATGCCTTTAATGGGCAATTAGACCTAGAAAGGTTCTGACCTCCTTCTTGGTTGTGGGAGGGGATAAGTCTTTATTGCCTTCACCTTGTCAACCTGGGTACGAAGCTTGCCTTCCTGGATGTGATACCCCAAGAACCGGATACAGTTGGTGGCCAATAGATTTTTCTCAGGATTCACTGTGAGACAGCCTGTCTAAGGGTAATTAATACTGCTTCTAAGTGTTGTTAGTTTAGTTTCCAGCTTCGACTAAAGACAACTATGTCATCAAGGTATGCTGCTGATCCCGGAGTACCAGATCCATCAGGCGTTGAAAGGTAGCAGGGGCACTGTGTAGACCAAACGGTAACACGCGGAAGTGGTACAGACCTGTGGGGTTAGAAAAGGCTGCTTTCTCTTTTGCAGTGGGTGTAAGAAGTATCTGCCAGTAACCTTTTTTCTGAGGTCCAAAGTGGTCATATAACAGGCAGAACCTAGGTTTTCGATCATCTTATCAATCCTGGGAATTGGATAAGTATCAAATTGGGAGACTTCGTTTAATGGGCGGAAATCAATGCAAAAGCATATAGACCCATTGGGCTTGGGTACCAATACCACTGGAAATGACCAGGGGCTGCATGATGGCTCGATAATGCCCCCCTTCAATATGTCATCTAACTCCTGTCTCACAGCCTGTTTCCTTGCCTCGGGTATCTGGTATAGACGGAGACGGATAGGTCTCACTCTGTCAGTCCGAATGTCATGTCGTATTAGGTGTGTTTTCCCTGGCTGAGAAGTGAAAAAATCGCTATACATGCTCACTACCTTATGGAGAGATAGTCGTTTTATGTCAGAAAGGTTGGAGCCCATGGGTACCTTTGTCTCCGTTTAATCAGTATTCTGTCAGGGGTATGTAATGCCTAGTGGGCTGGAGTCCATTTCTTATAGTGTTGGGTTCTCTTTTTCAACCCATTTCTTTAAGGGATTGATATCGTAAATTTGTGTTTGTCCCCCTCTCTGTGGTGTGACCATTCTATATGTCACAGACGTGATTTTGACTTTATTATTATTATTATTATTATATTTAATTTTATAGAGCGCACAGCTACCCTGAGGTTTCCCGGCGCTAAACCAATAAGGATCGTATAGGGTCTCTGCCGCCTTGCTAATAGTTTATTGTCCGAGGAAGAGAGTAGAACCAGAACTGAGTCCTCAACTGCTAGTTCCCTCAACCGGGTAATGACATCATACATTTTTTTTGTCTCAACTGTGCTTTTTCCAGGTTTTGTCGAGTCTCTTCCCTTAGGGTCTCAGTTTGGAGGTGTAATCAAGGAGGTCCAATCCTTCATCTTCCTAATCCTCCCATTGCTTAGCCACCATATCCAAGAGGGTACAGGGCTTCCTACCGAAGACTAGTTCAAAAGAGCAATATCCGGTAGAGGATTGGATAAGTGTGCGTAATGCAAAGAGCACCAATGATAGTTGTCTGTCCAAATACTTACCAGTTTCTGTGACCACTTTCTTTAACATGGTTTTAATGGTGCGATTATAGCGTTCTACCAACCCATCGGTTTGTGGATGATAAACCGGAGTTTGAATTTGTTTTATTCCCAACATTTTACATACCTGGGACATTAATCTGGACATGAATGGGGTATCTTAATCAGTCAAAAGTTCTATGGAAAAACCAACTATACAGAAGAACCCAATCATAGCTTGGGCCACAGCAGTGGTGGTCATACTTGTTAAGGGAATGGCCTCAGCATATCTTGTGGCGTAATCCACTAGTACTAAGATATACTGATATCCTCTTGTTGATGCAACCAGGGGGCCCACCAGATCCATACCTACACCGGAAAATGGTATGTCGATAATAGGTAAGGGCTTGTCACGGGGCCTCTGATGACGTTGGTGGATGGGGCGAGGACTTTAACAGCTGTTCCTTTCCGCCCCGTCCTCAGGACTCCTACGGCCCCTTTAACACGGCCTGGACTTCTCCAGTAGAGGCGGAGCCAACAGTCCTGACGTCGCACTCGTCTGGCCAACCAGAAATGGAGGAGGCGTATAAGGAAGCCCGACTGGAACCAGCAAGCGCGAAAGCCGGAGGAAGAACGCGAGAGTAGTCGCCGGAGTCGAGCAGCATTCGAGAGGAGAATCCAGGAGGAGAAGAAGACAGGCAGCCCAACAGAACCAACACGCCAGGAGGCCACCGTTACCACGAGCCGCCCTGTCGCACTTCTGGAGAAGTGTGGCTGGACAAGGTACAGGGCCGGTTAAGGGGACTGTTTTCCTCACAGGTTGGGACGGCGTAAGGGAGGCTTGAGGCCGGTCACGGGACCGAGTGTGTGTGTGTTGAATCCTCGTCCCCGAGCACGCTCCCAGCAGTTATCTGTTGTGTCGGACGCAGACTAATAACCTGGTGTAGGACCCTGGTAACTCCTTCACTCCCCCCCCCCCTCTTTCATATTAGAACCCCAGAACCTAGCAGTAACCTCTGGGTTGTTTTTCTTTATTTCCGCATGGCCTTGCTGGAAGAATTCAAGCTGATCGACTGGGTTAAACACTGAAGGCAGGACATTGAAGCCAGGAAGGATCTCGACTCCAGCCCCTGAAACCCAGACGTTTTCCTTTTGTTTGTTTGCTTTCGCCCTCCCTAACTGGAAACTGTTTATTTGAGGGGTATTCTCCCTACAGAGACAATCACTGTTTAATTTTGACTGGTGTTACTATACTGGAAATAAAGTACACCTTCCTAATTTCTAAGAATGGTCCTACCTTTAGTCCGTCCTTGAATCCCCCCTCCTGTATCGTTGGTACCCGGAGAACTACTCCTTGCTGAGTGCCCTTGATACTCCCATACCCGACTGTTCCCTCTCACAGGGCTGCAATGCAGCTTTTGGTATCTGGGGCAGATTCACTCTCTGGCATCTAGTGCATGCTGCACAGAATCGTCTAATGTACGAAAAAACACCCTGCAAATAATATCTCCTTAATAGATATTCCTCCGTCTTTTCTCTCACGTAATGGCCGCCCCCTGTGTGCCCATGGGCCAAGTGTAGTACCTGCTCCCTAAAGGAAAATGGCACCAATAACTGTGAGACCAGTTTCTCTTGGTGCCTTACTCTCCGATACAATAAACCCCTGGAGACATAGAAATAGGGTCTACCTGCCCGTCTTTTTCCTCAATGGCTTGAGCCCAAGCACTTTCCAAGTTGGGGTCTTCTTTCTGCGCTGCTCTAAAGCTGCGGGTCAGTACCGCCGTCTCTTCTGTGGGAGAGGAAGAAGAAGTAGAAGGGTCATTAAAACCAGCAGAGGACATATTTTTGGTTATGTAGCCGTCTTTCTCAATGGTGTAATCAGGTTTTGTACCTACCGCCTGTTAATTCCTCCTGGGAAAAAAGCCCTTCCTTCCTCCATAAGGCTTCTTGTTTCTCTTTAACGAACTTTGTTAGTATCTGAGGGAAACCTACATAATATGTATCCAAGATCATCTCTTCCTCCATGTCTGGGATTCCTGTTACCAGAAGGTTATCATGGTGACCATCCCAGTCCAACTGTATCTCAGCTAGGGGGTAAAGTTTACTGTCCCCATAAACACAAGTGATCCATTCATCTTCCCCCGTCTTCCATTGTCCTGGACACACCTTATCTGTCTTTATTACTGAATGGTTTCAACCCGAGTCAATAGGACTTTTGTGAGTGTTAGGTTGACCGCCATCCATTAGTGCTACTTCACTTTCCCCTGGCCTGCCCACATCACCTTCCCTTGTAGATAACCTATATCCATGGGCACTACCATCATCACCTTCTGGGGCAGTTTCTAGCAATGTGTCCCCACTCCTCACATTGAAAACATTGGGAACCCGTTCCTGTCTCTCGAAGGTTGTATCTTGGGGTAGATCTGTTATCTGTGGGACTTCTGGGGTTCCCTGAAGGGCAGGATAATCTCCATTTAAGGGCCACCGGAGTAGGCATCCTAGGCATTGATAGTCTTGTTTCAAGGGGTTGGGGTTGAGAAGGACGGGGGTCAGTTTCCCCATTAAATGCACAGGCTAATTTGATGGCCGCAGTGACGCTGACGTTTGGGTGTTGCTTGACCCAGGCTCTTGTGGGACTATGGAGGGCATTCAGGTATTGTTCTAGGAATATCTTATCTAACACTTCCTCCAGGCTGGTTGTAGATGGTTGTAGCCAGCAGTTGCCTACATCTCGTATCCGGTAGAATAGGACCTGTGGATTGTCGTGAGTTCTCTACGAAATTTTGTACGGTAATACTCATCGCCATATCCAAGTCTTCCCAGGATAGTCCTTTTGATCTCAGGATATGGAGTTAACCCACTAGATTCGCTGCCTGATATGCCGCCTGTAGCTCCCGGTCAACAAAGGAGCGATTTACTGCCCCCAACTTTCAGGAGGCCAGTAAGTAGTAGTGGCTACCCGCTCAAAGTTAGTAAAGTCTGGATCTTCTCCCGGTTGAAACTTTTGCATTACAGAACTTGGGAAATTAGAATGAACTCCGGTGTTCGCGATAGTATCCGTCAGCCTTTGAATGGCGGTACCTTGTACCACCTGATTGTTGTTTATTACTCCATCCTGGGCCTGCAGTGCTTCTTGGAGAGACTCTCTGTCATTTTGAGATGCGGTTTCTTGACCCTCAACAACTAATTGTAGTTGTCTCTAGCCCTCGGCTAACTGCTTGATCATGTCGGTCATGGTTAGGGGTTGAGACATCCTCTTGTCCTGTCATGGAGGAAGATATCCCACTTCTGATACCACTGTGAAAGAACAAGACAAAGCCAATATTTTTTGATTAGAATGTGTCTTTCTTCTTTCTTCTTTCTTCTTCTCCTTCTTAGCTTTTTGTCCTTTTATTCCGCAAATCTCATACAGAGTTTACTTCACTCTTCTCCTCATATTCTGATTCTGTTCTCCCGTCCTTCGTCTCCTCGATGCCCTCGGGAAACATAAACAGGTATGAGACAATTAGCACTCTATCCTACTCAATGACAATTCCTCTACTAGTCACCGCTCGTGCCCTGACCAATATACCAAGTCTGTGGTTTCATATTCTTTCATAGTCTCCCCAAGGGTGATGCACCCTTGTTTGCGTGTCGAGGGAAAGAAAGTGCTGGGATTTGACCCTCTGGGGCTCCTCCCAACAGAGTTCCCACAAGAACAGACCCCAAAACCCATAAGACAAGACCAAAACGTCATAACAGCTCACTGTTAGACAGTACTTGGCTTGGACTGTGTCTCCCCACCAAAGTCACGGGCAGCCACGTCCAATACGCCTTCCCTCTGGTTCTTTTCACCACAGCCCTTGTTCCTGTCTCCTCCTTTTGTTCTTGGCTCTCCTCGTGCCAAGGCCGCTTTGTTCAGTGTGCCGTCCATGGAATATGGGTTGCACACCTTTATGCTCTCGATCCTCTCTCGCGTACGTCTTCCTCCCGACTCCTCCTCTCTGTTGCATCCTACCTGCTTGTGTTTTTGTCAGATTCCTCCGTTCCAACACATCGGCTTACGGGTCGCGACACCGCGTACCGCTAGAGCGCGTCTCTCCCGTGCCCCCGGGGTGCCTTCCTGCTAATCTCTCACTCCTCCTGTCACAGATGCCTTGATTACAGCCTCATATCCTTTCATCTGGACCAGAAAGAGCTTTTGTTGGGATAGAAAGACTTGCTTCAGTAATGCCACTTTCACAAAACGCGGTTTTGCAAACATTGAGAAGTTTTCTGTGAAGTCAGAATGTCAGGTTTTATAGTGCTGCTACAGGGTTACATCTTTTGAGGACATTAACCTTTTATGTGCAAAGGAGACAAGTAATATTCACTCTGTATGGACCTGGGTCTTTTGCAAGACTTTGTTACCAGGCTATATGCCATTTCTATTGAGTTCCTTATGAACACTGGAGTAAACAGGATTGTTCACAACCAATGTCAGAACCCCGTTTGCGACCGATGGCACGACCCCATCTCACGACCAATGGCATGACCCCGTCGTAGTAACAGAGCTCTGTACACAACCAAAGAGGTGACACTTAAGCGCTGCTATTTGGAGGGAACATATTTGAAAATAAAATTTGTGTTAAAAAATGTAAATGTTAACAATGAGTGTTTAGTTTTCGCTGCATGTTTAGACAGTGCCCAATGTGCACATATTTAGTTTAATTCATGCATTTAAGCTCATAACTAGATATTAGTGATTGACATATGAACTATCTTGGTATCACATTTCTCATGTACAGTCATCCTTACCTGAGAGCATTATTGGAATGAAGAATGAAATAACATGAGTCCACCCTTTCTTCATAAATTAAGTTCACATTTGTACAGTTCATCCACTACCACAAATCCCTTTCTCTATTCTCCAGACAGGCGTAATAGTAGCTAAGAAAAATATCCTGCCACTTTCAATAGTGAACTGAAGTCTAGAGGCCCTGGCAGGCCACATATTTTAGAGAGGGTCCTGCCCTCTGGCAGTCGTTGGGGCAGAGGTCCTACTTCCCTGCGAAATTCCTCTGCAGGAGTGAAACTATGTCCCAGATTTATCACTTATTCACACAGTGGGGTGAAAAGGGTATAGGAGGAGAATGCCATATTTACAGAAATATGGCACTCTCCTTCCCTTTCCCTAGCACCGACTCAGAAATCACCTGCTGAATGCCACAGAGACCCCTTTGCGCCATAGTGCAAGGGTGTCTCTGTGAGTCTAGCATAGGTTTTGTACTGGAAGGATATCCTTCCAGTCAAAAATCCAATGAATTGACTCATTTTAACTCTTTTTCCTCTTTGTATGTGTGCTGTAAAGTGCAGCACACGTGCAAAGTTGGAAGAGGAAGGAGAAATGAAAGCATTTCTCATTCGCTGTGCTTACTTCAAAAGGGGAAAGTTTTCTGACGCTAAAACCGCTCTATTTTATTTAGTAAATAAGGTATAGCACAGGGGCAGCTGGTGTACACGGGCGAGATGGACATCGCCCTACCACCCTGGGGGATTAAAAAGAATGTGAGATTGAACACTGAGCAGCTAGCAATTAAGTTTGCTGGCTGCTTGTTGGAGAAACATGTGCAAATCCGGTTTTCTTTTGAGGGGTTTGGGGAGGATGGCCCTTGGCTCTGCAGCACATGCTTTTGGCTGGCCATAGATTTCTTCATTCTTGAGCCAGAAAGCAGAGCAGTGACGACACACAGGGGGGCAGGATCAGTGCATCACTGCCAGAATAGCTTTTGATTTGATTGTTATTTGGATAGCCGAGGGAGGAGTAAAAAACACCCCATTAATTCCAATGGCAGGGCAGTCCGTCTCAGAGAATGACATGGTGGGGTGTGGCAGTGGTCTCTGCCTCTTCCACGAGACCCAGCAACAGTTACTTATTGGTGTGCTGGGGTGTGGGGAGGAGTTGTCCAAATCCAGTATTTTCCAGACCTGTAGACATCAGGAGCCCGGCTCGAGAACATTCCCCAGGTGACAAAATGCTGCAGGACCGTCATCAGTTAACAGTGAAGAACTGTGTGTGCGTCCAGGGTTTCAGGTCTGTGTGGCATGTTCTAGACCGTACAGGTGCTTTATATTCCTATAGGTGCATGCCTGTAATGTCGGTGAGTCTGTTTGAGGGCAATTGCACCTTTAAGTTATTGCCACTGTTCTGCTTATTAATACACAGCCTGCAAACCTTCATTGCCTGGGAGCCATTTCTTTTAATTCATTCCCTCAAATACACTTTCACTTGGTTAAGTAATTTTTCCATCTCAGGGAGCACCGCCGGCACAGCGCGCGCAGGGCTTCCTGCAAGGAGAATCGTAAATCGAGATTAATAAAATAATTTGTAGCGAGTGATAAAGCTGCGAGAGGGCCACCAGGCAAAGTGGTGGAGGGTGGGTGCTTGGGTGCATGAAAAAAGGCCTTGATAACTGTACTGCCACCAAAGTTAAAGCAGTTTCCGCTGTAAAAATTGTATAGTGTCGGATCTCACCTACTGGATAAAATAATAGGGAACCTTGGTAGGACATCAGCGCTTGGGAAGGGCTGCTCAGCAGTCTCTGTTTAGCCTGGTTGTACCAGTCTAGCAGTAAAGTACTACTGTACACTAATTATGTCAAACCCCCTTCCCTCCAAGTCCCTGGGCCCGCCCACTGGTGCTGTGTCATTTCACACCAGAGCGCACCCCAGAGCTCTCTCCCAGGGGAGAGAGAAGGCTGGCCTGGTGATAGCCTAGTGGTAGGCAGTGGCTTGTGACTGACTGTAGCACACTGTCAGCATCAATAGTGCCTGCCTTAAAGTTAATTGACCCATCGACACCTATAAATTATTTACATTTCTGCTGGATTTATGCATCTGAGTAACGGCCTTTAAGTTTTTAATTGACGAAGCGCGCAGGCTCTGGCAAAGTCCTGCTTTGCTTCACACATTGCAGGTCGTGAAAGTGTGCAAATTCCATCCTTTTACTACATACTATATTTTGTCATCATTTTTCGGCCAAGTACATGATGGTCATGATGATGATGATATTAGACATTAGAATTGTTCAGATGAAGAGAAAGAAGAAACCCTACGGACCTCCTGCCCTGAGCCTCAGAGCCTGATGCGATGCCTCTCCCAGTCACAAAGTCCCTGATTGCCTTGTAGTATTAATTCTGTTTAGCTCATTCACTCTCAAGTCCTCATGGCCCAGGCCCCTGTGTGTGTCTTCAACCCCTACCCCACCTGCAGTCTGGCTGATCAAAACAAAACAGTGTGCACCGGGAATGCCTTTTTCATGTTACGGAAAACGAAACAATACAATACAATACAATAGTGGAGAAGTGTGGCTCACTGGTTAGAGGAGGCAGACTCTGATGCAGAGATCAGACCCGGGACCAGGGTTCAATTCCCGACGCGGCAGGGTCTTGAGCTTAAAATGTCCACGGACTTGATAATTCTCGCCTCGGTGCCTACTCGAATCATGGGTTCACACTCTGCAACTCTGGGCAATAGCTTGCTTAATCTCCACTACGGCCCTACCGCGATGGGATGCCTGGTCTTCACCGTGGGGATGCCCAGTAGGGGTTATCTCGCAGGGAAAGCCAGGACGGGTTCCCAAAGCAAGCGCTAAGAGACCTGTTGGTGATTTGGCGCTATATAAATCGAAATTAACATAACATAACATAACATGGATTCCATTAACAGCACGGCACTGTTGTGTAACGTAAAAAAAGCAGTTTCCAATGCCCATCTTTTCTCAGTTTGAAGTGGCTACGCGTTACCTTGAACGTGATGACTTGTATTTACTGCGTCACACATGCTGCATAATGTTTTTGTTCAATAAACCCCAAATAGTCAAATTCTGTGTGAATGGTATTAATGTGCGTGTGGTAAACCTGCTCGGCCACCCCTGGAGAGGTGAAATGTTTCCTTTGGCTTTCGCCCACTGCACCCCTTCCTCTAACAGAGCCAATTCTGGGCAAATCACTTAACCTACCCGTGCCTATCAAAAACAAATAACAATATATCCTTGTGTAACGTAACTGCCTTGATATACAGTAGTCTGATACATTTGGGCCGCGTTCAGTCTATATAAAACTGCAAACAAACCTGAGAACATTGAAAAAATATGTTTTGCATTAATAATTCAAATTAGTGATTGTTTTTTGTTTTTTATACTTTCTCAGTAACAGCGGCCTTAAATCATGTCACAAACTGGTAAACCCAAATGTCTGTACTATGGTCTAACAGCCTTTTGTCAATCTGTGTAGCGCGCGGGTAGGTGCCCGGTGACGTCCTGTCTCGCTTCAGACATCACAGGTCACTGAGGCCGGGAAAGTGCTGAGCGCAGATAAATCCCATTTATACAGGAATGATGCCATCTTCAATTACGTAAACTCAGAATGGATGCCATTAATGCAGTGCTAATGCTGTGTGGATTATTCATTAACACATGAGATCTGAAAACACGCTATTAGTAATGGCCTGAAAATGGCTTAAAGCCTATGTAAAGTGGTTTTATGAAAGCAGGGGCTTCCAAATGCTAGAAATAAAATGCAATCCATGTCTCAGGACATAAACAAAAACACCAGGCCTGGTCAGAGACATTTTAAAACATGGGCAAAGTGGGCTCAGCTCTGGCCCAATGCCTCAGAATTTCATGGGTCCCCTTATGGAGCCAGCTCTGTTCTGCAGAGCTGGCTTTTTGACCTGATGACAGTAAATAATTTTTAAACAAGCTGTTTTAAATACGATTTTCCTTCAATTGATTTATTTTGCATGTAGGTGGTGGGAAAGGCTATTATAGACGTTTTTCAGAGAAATGCTGTCTTTGTTTCATGCAACATCCAGTGATTTAAATCGGCCAATACTGTCTGGTACGGAGTACCAACACTTTTTAATTTTGAGAGGGAGAGAACAGGCACTTCTCAACAGAAATGCTATACTTTTAATTGGACAGTACCTGCACTTCTCAGAAACAAGCAGGCATGCTGGTACAGAGTACCTGCACTTCTATTTTTCCATTTCAAGCACTGGCAACATCCATATTAAAAGTTTCTTTTAGATCAAAACAGGACCTCACATATGAGAAATGTGAGTGTGTCACAGAGATTATTTGCAGTAATATTAGTGAGCATTATTGACGTCATTATTGACCTCATAACTATAATTTAACACTTGCTTTATTAACCTCGCGTTCTCAAATATGCTTGAAAATGCACAATTTGACTGCTCTTTTTTCAGAATTTTCTCGGGGAAAAACCACCCCAATCTCCCCTTATGGCGGTCAGGCATGCTTGCTGCGCTTGCTCGCCATTGGCCTCTCCCCACAAACTTTTACGCCTCACCACTTTCAAATGTCACCACACGCCACTGATCACGACCCAGAAGCGGATGTGTTGTGGGCAGCGGTTAACTGACGAAAACATAAGTGGTGAGGAGGAAACAGAGAGGAGGAGTCAGGAGGAAGACAAAGACAAACACGAGAGAGGATCGAGAGTAGAGGAGGTGTGCAGCCCAGATTCCGAGGCGGAATAGATGAAGCGGCAGTGACAGGAGGAGAGCCCAGAACGTAAGGAGAAGACAGGAACACGGGCCGTGGTGAAAAGAACCTGAGGGAAGGCGTATTGGACATGGCTGTCGTGACTCCGGTCGGGAGTCCCGGTCCAAGGCAAGTACTGTCTAACAGCGAGCTATTAAGATATTTTGGTCTTGTCTTATGTGTTTTGGGCTCTGTTCTTGAGGGAACCCTGTTAGGAGGAGCCCCAGAGGGAGAACCAGGTCAAACACCAGCATTTTATTTCCCTCGACACCCAAACCACGGTGCACCACCCTTGGGAAGACTATAAAAAGGTATGAAACCACAGACTTGGTATATTGCTCAGGGCACGAGCGGTGACTGGTGGAGGGAATGTCATTGAATAGTATAGAGTGCTAATTGCCGTATACCTGTTTTTGTTTCCCGAGGGCATCGAGGAGACAAAGGTTGGGAGAACAGAATCGGAATACGAGGAGAAGAGTGAAGTTAACTCTATGAGATTTGAGGAATAGAAGGACAAAAAGCTAAGAAGGAGAAGAAGAAAGAATAAAGATACATTCTAATTCAGAAAATATTGGCTTTGTCTTTTTCTTGTCCTGTCACAGCATCCTTCCAAAAATGCTACTTGCTTGCAAAACATAACTTATTTACAGAGGCAGAGCTGGTTAAGGGAAGGTTTCTATCGGCAGGAGACATTTTATTTGCCAATTATCCTAATAAATCCAACATTATGAAGGAAATAAGTCATTACAATTTTCAAATTCCACATGCACACGTAGAATTGAGTCAATGGAGGACAATGTTCTAGCACAGGTCATCAACGCAGTCAAGCTGTCCCCTTTCTTTAGCATTGCTGTTGATGAGTCAACAGATGTAGGTGATGTGGCTCAGTTAATGGTTTGGGTGAGGTATTTGGAACAAGAAATAATTCCGAAGAAAGTGCTCCTCTGCCTTTTGCCACTGCATCATCACACAAGAGGAGAGAATGTATTGACCATCTTGTGTACTTTCTTTGAATCTCATCAACAGCCATTGAACAATCGTGTAAGTATCACTACAGAAGGTGCACCCTCCATAACTGAAGATGAGCGGGACTCTGTATCTCTTTTAAGAAAAAAACTTCAATCTTCCACTTTCATTGATTATCATTGCATAATCCATCAGAACGCATTGTGCGTGAAAATAAAACATGGAAAACTAAATGATCTTTTCAAACAAGTAGGAAGAATTGTTAATTATATTCGAGCAAAAGCACTCAACCACAGACTTTTTAAATTATTGCGGAAGGTTTCCGAAACTAAACATGCAGACCTGTTGTTGCATACTGAGCTAGGTGGTTGAGCAAGGGCAGAGTGCTAGAAAGGTTTATTATTTTGCTTCCAAAAATTGTTCAATTTGTAATCAGTCGAGGACAGATCTTCCCAGAATTGTATGACTTGCAATGGCTCACCAGGCTCCATTTTCTGTGTGATATTTTCTCACATTTCAACACTATAAATCTAGCACTTCAAGGTTGACAGAGACTTGTGTCCTCATTGATGAGTGCCATATACTCCTTCAAAAATAAACTTGACCTGTTCCGAGAGCAGTTGAACTATGGTGCTCTCACACACTTTCCTAAGTTGCAGGCTTGCCAAATGGCTGGAAAAGCTCAGAAAATGTTGTTGAGTCTCAATCTGTATGCTTATCTGGAGAACATTTCTGGGGACATTTAGAGGTGATTTTCTCAGTTTAAAGTTCTCCCCCACTTTTCAGGCTTGTAGAAAATCCACGGATGGTTAGTGCAAGGTATCTTGAAGCTCTTGAACGTCTTAGTTTGAAAAGGGCTCAAGCTGAGATGGAACTAATTGACATGAAATACAGCTCTGTGCTTTAAAACTCTTTCTTGGGGAAAGAACCAGAAGATTTCTGGCAAAGTATGCCATCCAAAAAATTCCCTCTTCTTTTTACCATGGCACAGAATATACTTGCATGTTTGACTCCACATGTGTATGCGAGTGTTCCTTTTCCACAATGGGTGTTCTAAAAAAATTAACTAAGAAACAAACTGACTGATGCACATCTGGATCACCTCCTGAGACTTGCACTTTTTGAAAAGGTTCCAGAGTACAAGAAATTAATTGCAGACATGAAGTGTAAAATTAGTGTGTAAACTCTGTGCGTTGGAAAATACTTTTCCCGCATAATGTGTGCCTTTGTACTTGCTGTTCTACATTCACTAAAAGGCCTTCAAATCAGAGTAACATGTTTGTAATGCAGCATCTAGATTGGGAGACTTACACTGCAACTCTTGCCCAATGGTGAACACTCTGCATGGCTTGGAGTCTACAAAGCATAAACGGTCCCGCAGAGTATCAGGTTCCTGGCGTGTTGCTAACCCCATACCTTGGTGTAATGTCTCAGGAAGCCGGCCTCAGTGCATTAACTAATACTGTCCGTCTGAGTGTGCAAGCCTGCACACATCTGTCTGCATGGTTATCTTCCTTCTTAGGATGAAGGGGCCTGCGGTGCTGCACCTCAGTTATAGCTCACAGCAGCTTCCAGGATAACTCCAGTTCTCACTAAATTCAAAATAGATGCTGATTATATAATAGAACACTAGCCTTCTCTTCTTCTACTTGAGATGCAGAATAACATCTTTCATTTTTCTGGGGGAAAAGAGTTGTCCCCTACAAGCACATAATAAAGCAAGGAGATTGCATTCTAGTATGTGTGTCCCTGGAACTAACAGTGAAACAATGGTACAGCAGTATATCATGATGCATTAGAGTAGTTGAAACATGGTGGATATATATGTATGCTGATGAGAGGGGGTCTTGGAGGGGGGAGAGATGGGGGAGTATGGGGGAGAAGGGGGGAGAGGGTAGGTGGAATGGAGCGTATACAGATAGTAACATCTTCAGCATCATCAGTATAACAACTCATTGCATTCAAGAAGTGGTTGCATTCGTTTAGAGACAACAAGATTCATGGATGGTGTCTAGGAGATCCTCTCAGGTGAGATCTGTGTTATGACTCCAGTGATGAGTGATCTAGGTGGAGAGTAGGGGGATCCTGTGCTGGTATGAGTTGCTGGGTGGAGGGGAGTGGGGACAGGAATGGGCTGTGCCCCTAAGTGGAGAATTAGTGTGTCAGATTTTAGGTTTACGATGATGGCTATCTGTGTTGGCTGGGGGAAGGGAAGGGAGGAGGAGAAGGTGCTTGCCTATGCGTCCAAGTGTGGTTTAGAGAGTCCGTTGGGTGGGACAGGGATTGTGGGTCACTGTAGAGAGGAGAGGGGGAAGGTAAGGAAGAGAGAGGGGGGCTCATACCGCCATCTTAAAAGGATGCTAAATCCAAAAGGAAAACTAAAATGGAAACAAAATATAATCTCTATAACACTGCCTAGTGGGTGAAAGGTTCTACATAGGGATGATTTATTAATAATTAAAAGGTAGGTTTTTTTCGCCTGCCAAATGGGTTTGTTTTGACAGGTCGAATTGCAGGTTTATATTGCTACAGTCAGGCTTCACCAAATAGTCGTGAAGCCATGTTTAACTACCACTCTAGTGAATGGCACAATAAGTGCTTCAGTCCACTAGTGGCATTTAACTTCCAGGCCCTGCATACTCTTTTGTACCATATACTAAGGACTTATAGGTTAGTTAACTATACCAATTAGGAGTATGCCAATTCGACCAGGTTTAAAGGGGAAACACAAGCACTTTGCTACTGGTTAGCGGGGGTAACATGCAGAGCGCTCTGAAGTCATTAAGCCAGAAAAATACAGGGTCCAGCAAAAGGTGAAAAATCTGGGTTCACCACCCAGAAAACAAACATTGGCATAGCCAACAGGTATTGCCTTTGGGACCTTATAAGTATTTGGCCAAGCAACAGTTAATGTTATTGCAGTAAGGATATTGTTCTGCATCACAAAATACTTATAAGATCCCAAAGGCGAGACCTATTGGCTATGCCAATGCTTGTTTTCTTTTTTACTGTAGCCCTGCCCCCCCACTGACCCTCGGCCACAAACCACACTGTAAATGTGGCCCCTGAGAGAAGGTTTGTGAGTACCCATGTTGTAAAATATACAATTGGCCTGGCCGTGGCCCAACATAATACTGTTAATAGCATGTGGCGCAAATCCATTTTAGCGTCATGGAAAACTAGATAAAATATGCCCCCCCTTCAATGGTGCCTGGTGGATGTTAACATGAGTAAAAGGAGAAAGAACATGTGTGTCCAACCCCTGTATCCATCAAGGTGGGTGGCCATACACTGCTACACTGGACAGGGTGCGGGCAGGGCAAGGCACGACCAAGTGAAGCGCACTCAGAATAAGAAAAAATGAAAAGGCAGGAGTAAAGAGTGCCCAGGTAAAGAAGAACAAGGAAGGACAAGACAATAAAGTGATGGCGCACAAACACAGTGAATACGTAATAGGGAGTAAATACGCACCTACACTCAAGCAGACTAGTCAACGTGATAGATTGCAAGAGGGAGAAAAAGATGGCTTGTAAGACAAATATAGCACAGACAAACGGTGCGCCCCTAATAGAGATGAAAACAGAAGTTGAAAGCGATATGTAAAGATAATGTCTGAAAAGAGTAATGAAATGCAAATGAAAGTTTCAAAGAGCACAACGAGGAAGGGAAAGCTGCAACTTAAAAACCGTGTTTCTCTATACTTTCATATAGCAATCATGACAGTCATCCCAACATCCCCAAAAAATGATTGTGTCCTTTTGTAACATAACTGGTGCTCATGTAACGCGCTCCAATACCATTTGGGTCGAGTGAGCGCTATGTAAATCTGCAACAAAAAAAAACAACTCAAAGTGGCTCTAGAGTGCATGTTAAAAGCGGGACACGAGTAAGAATGCAATAAATATCAATGTAAGGAATGCAGTGGCCGATAATACACGTAATCAAAGGACTAACAGTAAAATCTCAACAGCCTTAGTAAAACATCCGAGATAAAAAGGCATCACATGCAAGCATAAGCGCCACAAACAACTTGAAATGTGGTTGCCTGTAACACGAGTGCCATGAGGGCTGACAGTGACATCAGTGAAATAAACCGGCATCACCTGCAAGCATAAGTGCTACAGAAAACTTAAAATGCCCTAAGAATATCAGTGCAGAAACTGTTTCATTGTACAGTTTTAACTATTGTGCTACAAACAATAAGGAAAAGCCGCCGACTGCAAGACGTATCTATTACCTTGGACGCGTGCTTGTGACGTCCTCCCTCTGATGACCGAATCAGATTGAACAGCTATGAGCAGGTCACTTATAAAGTGACGAGCGGGGTGAAAATGTAAAAGAGACAGCTCATGGCACAGGGAAACGAATGGGTTGCTTAAGGAATCCGCATTCCACTGTGTGACCTGCGGTGCAGCGTGTCAGAGCCTTTTTTGCTAGATGACCAGGTCCCCGGGTGGTGCGGCCTGTGGGACATGATGATAGCAAAGAGAACAGACTATTAGAGGTGGCTTATCAAAAGGAAGCCCAGCGTCAAAAGAAAGAAACAATAATTATAGAAAAAGCTTCCCAATAATAGAAAAGAAATAGAAAGTACGAAAATAAAAATAATAAAAAACAAAAAGTGGGAGTGCAAAACAGAAAATGGACATAGTAATGTAAAGCATCAAAGAAGAAGTATGTTGCTACTTAGAACAAGCACTGAAATACAAGCGCGGGCCCGCGGCCTCGAAAGTTAATTGTGACAGGGGGAGCAGGAGGTGAGCCCACGAGTGGTGCGTGCGCACACGCTGGGGAGAGCAGTCTGCTCTTTTTCAAAGCACATACTCGTGCTTGTGGAGCACCACTGCGCACTCCCGCAGGGCATATGCCGCCACAAGCATGAGTATGTACTTTGAAAAAGAGCTGCACGACGGCTAAAGGTCTCCTATGGATCGCATGCGCGCTGCGTAGGCGAGACCTAAAAAACACATTTCCTACCTTATTTTTCTCCTTCAAATCGTACGGATGACTTGCCTAATCATTATCTTCAATTATTATGTTCTCAGATGCTCCTTAATGTCGCTTTGTTTGTCTTCTTTCACCTTTCTGAAGATTCTGTTTGGATATTGAAATAAAAAAAGTCCAGTAGTTAGTTCTGCCAACATCTGCCCCAAGCCATTTTCACCTTGACCCCACAAAACTGTAAAAAAAAATGTGACAGTAAACTATTCATTGTGACGGTTACAAAATGGGAATTGTTGGTCGAAAACCAAATTATAGGCTCCAATAACAGGCAGTGGCACAGATGGAGAATGTAGGAGAATGGCAGACATTGCCAGAAAGAAAACAAGCATTGGAAATGCAATAGGTCTCGCAATAGGAAGGTTAGAGCTATTGGTGTTAAAAATATTTTTATTTTTTTATTTATGTGTTTTTTTTTCTAAATAGCTAAATTATTAGCTTTCTTCTTTACAAAGCCAATAGTTATAACTTTTGTAAATGTCACACCTCTTGCATTTGTAATGCAACATGTTTTGTATTTACGTGACTTATATGTATTGCTATTAAAAAAAACAATGGCTTTTAATTTTTTTAAATAATTAATACGTAAATAAAATGGATTTTATTTTATATTGCTAATAGCTTAAACTTTATTAAATATATTTAGTGAAGATTATGTTTTGTGTGTTTTATTTTGATGAAAATCCAAGAACAGAAGTGGAATTTTAAGATTTAGTTTGACAGTTTGAATACATTTTGAAACATTGAGAAAACATATTTGAACTAGTGATGCTGTGTTGGCGCTGAGTGATGCTGTGGTGCTGAGTGATGCTGTGGTTGCGCTGAGTGATGCTGTGGTTGCTCTGAGTGATGCTGGCATTGCGCTGAGTGATGCTATTGTTGCGCTGAGTGATGCTGTGGTTGCGCTGAGTGATGCTGTTGTTACGCTGAGTGATGCTGTGGTGGTGCTGAGTGGTGCTGTGGTGGTGCAGTTTGATGCTGTGGTGGTGCTGAGTGATGCTGTGGTGGTGCTGAGTGATGCTGTGGTGGTGCTGAGTGATGCTCTGGTGGTGTTGAGTGATGATGTGGTGGTGCTGAGTGATGATGTGGTGGTGCTGAGTGATGCTGTGCCGTTGAGTGATGCAGTGGCATTGAGTGATGCTGTGGTGTGGAGTAATGCTGTGGCGTTGAGTGATGCTGTGGCTTTGGTTGGTTCAGTGTCGTTGAGTGATGCTGTGGCATTGTTTTTTTGGGCGTTGATGGATGCTGTGCACTGAGTGGTGCTGTAGCGTTGTGGGGTGCTGTGGCATTTTGTGGTGCGGAGTGATTTTGTGGCGCTGAGTGATGCTGTGGCATTGAGGGGTTCTGTTGCGTTGAGTGTTGCTGTGGTGTTGAGTGGTGCTGTGGTGTTGAGTGACGCTGTGGCATTGAGTGAGGTGTGTGAGGGTGATGGGGTGTGAGGGTGATGGGGTGTGAGGGTGATGGGGTGATGGTGAGTGATGGTGTATGAGGGTAATTGGGTAAGGGTAAGTGAGTGTGTGTGAGGGTTATTGTGTGAGTGATTGATGGTGTGTGAGGGTGAGTGGTGTGTGAGGGTGATGGGGTGTGAGGGTGATAGGGTGTGAGGGTGATGGTGAGTGATGGTGTGTGAGGGTAATTGTGTGAGGGTGAGTGAGGGTGTGAGGGTGAGTGAGTGGGGGTGACTGTAAGTGTGTTGTAAGTGTGTGTTGTTGTGTTGTTGTGAGCTTGTGTGTGTGTGGCTGTGTGAGTTTGTATTTGTGTGCGTTTTGAGTCCGGATTTTGGCATAGTCTTTGAATTAGTCCCTTTTTTATTTTTTTCTGTGCATAAAAATGGCAGACGCTACCCTGTGCCATAACGCTACCTATGTTTTTTAGGTTAGCGTTCTAGTTTATTTTCCTGATTTACTTTGCATTTTGATTGACGTGTATTCCATCCAATCAAATTGCAACGTTTTCCTACGTAGTGTTGCAATTGCGTCACGTTAATTGGGAAACTTCCAGATCTTCACGAACCGGCGTATGTGTAAGGCGCGTCGTGCTTCCCGGGTTGTAGCTGCGTCGTTTGACAGGTAAGTTGTCAATTAAATTTTTTTTGTGTTATTTACCTAGTGTTTCTCTGCTATATATATATTTAGTAATTTTACTAATGTTTAGTAATGTATTTTAAAGAATTTTGTTTGCGATCGTACTTGGCATGTGTATGTACCTATTGTACTTTTATGGAATGTTTCTAATTTTCCTTATTTAATGTTTTTTGCTTACTTTTATGTAATGTATGTCATAAAGAAAAAGTTTTTGGATGTACTTTTCCCACATGTTGCTATATTTGTTCAGTTCGACAATGTGTTATTTAGACGGTACTTTCTTTTATTCTTCCTTGTGTTTTTGTGTTGCTTAAATTGTATTTATGTTTTTATTTTTTTTGTTATTCGTATATTTTGTGATTGTCGACCACCTTTAAATATTAGTACTTATTGTAATGGTACGTAGAAGCTATATTTGCTGTATAGTTTGAAACCTACATGTTTTGATGCGTATGAGCAGCAATTCCTTATCTATGTTTTTTTAAGTACTATAAAATTTTAAAGCAATACTTATGGAGTGTAAGCTTATACTTTTCAAAACATGTATTTTTTTATCCAAAATAAATGTTATGTTTTCAATACCATTTGAATGACTATAAAGTAGTATGTATGTTAATTAATGGCAAAGTATACGTATGAAGCCACCTTTATTAATTGTTTTGATTTTTTTGGTTAGTTTGAGTTGAATACTTTATTGTAGTTCTGGAAGAATTGCAATTAGGCTGTGAAGTCTCGTGCTCTTGTGATTACGCACTTTATTTGTTTTGTGGATTATTCCCGCCATTGTTTAATGGTTTATTTATTTTCCCTTACTTTATTAACTGCTTTATGTTGTGAATTTGTGTCCTTTAGATGGCTTTGTCCCCTTTTAAATTGTTGTATTACTCGCTGTGTATTCAGATGTTTCCCTATTTTGTTTGCATTTATTGTTTTTTTTTAGAAGTTTTATTTTACAATCCCTTTCTGCATTTTGATGTATTAATTGCTGCACTGTCCTCGCGATGCATTAAGTTTTCATTTTTGAATACCTACAAGTGTGTAATCCGATGTTTAGTTATTGAAATAAATGTTGCCTAACGCTATTTACGTGTGGAGTTGGAGGGTGGATTAGTTGTTTGAGGGTGGAGTTGTAGTTGAAGGATGGAGTTGTAGGGTGGTATTGTAGTTGTAGCGTGGAGTTGGAGGGTGGACTTGGACAGTGTGAGTGTGAGGGTGAGTGGATGTGAAGGTCAGGGGGTGTGAGGGGGTGTGATGGTGTGTGAGGGTGAGTGAGGGTGACGGTGTGAGTATGAGTGAGGTTGTGAGGGGGAGGGGTGAGGGTGTGTGAAGATGAGGGGGTGAGGGTAATGGGGTGTGAGAGTGTGTGATGATAGGTGTGGGTGAGTGAGGGTGAGAGTTTGAGGGTGAGTTAGGGTGAGTGTTGTGAGGGTGTGAAGGTGAGTGAGGGTGAGCGAGTTTGAAGGTTGAGTGTCTGACTGTGGGTGAGGGTGAGGGTGTGTGAGGGTGAGGGTGTGTGAGGGTGAGGGGGTGAGGGGGTGATGTTGAGTGATGGTGTGTGAGGGTGAGTGAGGGTGTGTGAGGGTGAGGGTGTTGAGGTTGTGGGTGAGGGTGTGTTGGTGAGTGATGGTGTGTGAGGGTGTGAGTGTGATTGAGGGTGTGTGATGTTGTGAGAGTGTGTGAGGGTGTGAGGGAGGGTGAGAATGAGGGAGGGTGTGTGAGGCTGAGGGTGAGGGTGGGTGAGGATGTGAGTGGGTGTAAGTGTGAGTTGTTGTGATGATGCCTATAAGTGATCATTTTTTCTCCGTGAATATTGTACACTTCAAATGTATTAATGTTTTGAAGCGTTGTTTCAGAAGCTAATAGAGACCTATGTAATGTTGATTGATGCTGTTGTTAGCGCTGAGTCAAAAAACAAACACATCAGTAACTTTTTTTATATTATGCATGTAAAAAGTTATCATTTTTTTGTAAGGTACACATCAATTCGCACTGCAAAAGCTTTGCTTGCATTAACATAGATGCGCAGTCATTTTGTCTGTGTTTGCTCATTAGAGACAATGTTTACCTCCTTTTAAATTTTCGACCACAGATGCGTATTAATTGTGGCAAAGAATACATATGTAGCCACCTTTATTAATTGTTTTTTTTTTGGGTAGTTTGAGCGGAATACTTTATTGTACTTCTGGAAGAATTGCAATTAGGCTGTGAAGTCTCGTGCTCTCGTGATTACGCACTTTCTTTGTTTTGTGGATTATTCCCGCCATTGTTTAATGGTTTATTTATTTTTCCTTACTTTAGTAACTGCTTTATGTTGTGAATTCGTGTCCTTTAGATGGCTTTGTCCCCTTTTAAATTGTTCTATTACTCGCTGTGTATTCAGATGTTTACCTATTTTGTTTGCATTTATTGTTTTTGTAAAAAAGTTTATATTTTACAATCCCTTTCTGCATTTTTATGTATTAATTGGTGCACTGTCCTCGTGAAGCATTAAGTTTTAATTTTTGAATACCTACAAGTGTGTAATCCGATGTCTAGTTATTGAAATAAATGTTGCCTAACACTATTTACGTGTGGAGTTGGAGGGTGGATTAGTAGTTGGAGGGTGGAGTAGTAGTTGGAGGGTGGAGTTGTAGGGTGGTGTTGTAGGGTGGAGTTGGAGGGTGGACTTGGACGGTGTGAGTGTGAGGGTGAGTGGATGTGAGGGTCAGGGGATGTGAGGGTGTGTGATGGTGTGTGAGGGTAAGTGAGGGTGACGGTGTGAGTATGAGTGAGGGTGTGAGCGAATTTTTTTTAAGAAATAGTCTGTTTCACTGGTAAAAAAATGAGTTGTGCAGGCTGAGGCGGTGGCGCTTGGAGTCGTGGAGTTTTGCAAGTTGCAGCCCGTTTCTTTCTGCTAAATGAGTTGTGCAGGCTGAAGCGGTGGCGCTTGGAGTCGTGGACTTTTGCAAATTGCAGCCCGTTCCTTTCTGCTGCTACTCCGTTTGTACCGAGTGTCGAGGCTGCATAGTTAAGAGCAGGGCTTCAAACTGAGCCTGCAAAGGAAAGCTGCATTCAAAGCCCCCACAGCCCCCCACTCCATCAAGGCACACGAAATAGATAGAGGGCTGCCAATGTGTGTTAGTTATTACAATTTTTTTTAAGAACATGAGGCTTCCAACATCTTTTAGTATTTAATGCGAAGATCTCAAATGCCTGTTTAAGACGAGACATGGCCGTGAAACTGCAGGGAGAGAGAGGGGAGGTGCTGGCGGCTGGGTAGGGGGAGGAGAAATGCAAGCCTGGCTGTGTGCAGGGAGAGAGAGGGGAGGTGCTGGCGGCTGGGGGCTAGGGAACAGATGGCGAAGGCTGGCGAATTCTTTTTACAAAATAGTCTGTTTCACTGGGAAAAAAATGAGTTGTGCAGGCTGAGGCGGTGGCGCTTGGAGTCGTGGAGTTTTGCAAGTTGCAGCCCGTTCCTTTCTGCTAAATGAGTTGTGCAGGCTGAGGCGGTGGTTTTAGTATTCAATGCGAAGATCTCAAATGCGGGTTTAAGACGAGACACGGCCGTGAAACTGCAGGAAGAGAGAGGGGAGGTGCTGGCGGCTGGGGAGGGGGAGGAGAAATGCGAGCCTGGCTGTGTGCAGGGAGAGAGAGGGGAGGTGCTGGCGGCTGGGGAGGGGGGAGGAGAAATGCGAGCCTGGCCTTGTGCGGGGAGAGCGGGGGAGGTGCTGGCGGCTGGGGTTGGGGATAGCCGTGGGAGGGAGCCTTGTCGCTTTCATGTGCACGCGCTTTTAATGTCAATGCGCTTGCGCATTGAGCTTAAATTTGACGGGCACTGCAAGGAATCGCTATGGAATCGCAAGTTGGTTAAAGTCTGTTTAAGCCCCTATAGTCTCGCAAGCTCAATGCGCATGCGCATTGACAGGCGAGACCTAAAAACTAGCATGGATCTATTCTGACCAACCTTCTGTTTTGTAGCTACAGAAAAGCCTAAAATATAATCCATTGTTGAGCAAAAACCCATAATTATCCACTACATATTATTAAATGTGAAAATAGTTGTCCACATTCCACTGAATTACAGAAGTTTTACTAATACCTCACTCTACATTTTACTTGTCATATTAATCCCACGACTACGTATCTTCAAGGTTTGTATTGTAGATATAAAGTAAGGTATAGAAAAAATATACATACTTACCTATCAATATTTCATCCTCGATATTACATTACCAAACCTCCCAAGTAACAATCATATTGTGTTTGTTGAAATGATACTCTCTTGAAAATCACAAGCAAAAGATACATATAAATCATTCACTACAATTTAAACGTCATTTATGCGTTTCAGAAGAGTCTATAGCGGCTGTACGACAGAACAACGCAGGGAAATAGGTCGCAAGCCTTAACCAAGCATTTTATAGCACACATTTTTTTTACAACGTGTATGTTTTTACAACGGATGCCATTACCACACACTGTTTATTCATTATTTAAAAAACAATATATTTGGTGGGGGGAGACCTTACCTTAAATACATGGTAATGGCATCCGTTGTAAAAACATACATGTTGTAAAAACGTGCGTGCTTAAAAATGCGTGGTAAAGTCACAACGTGGTAAAAACCTTGTTGTAAATGCTGTTTCCCCCACTCGCAGTGCGCATGATAGACAATGCGTATACCTGGATGGTCCTAAAAACTGGAGATTTTGAAAAATCGGTACCAGTGCCACAACTGACTTTCTTGGCTTCAAGGATTTACTTTCTTCTTCCAAAGTGCATGTAATGCCACCCCTTTCTTTAGGTCTTCAACATCTCTGTGTGTTACTGCACCATCATTTACTTTATTTTCAATCACCGTTGAAATTGAGATTTTGTTTTCAGATGAGTGTAGGTTGCATATGCATCAAAATGTTCATGCTCGCCGGCAATTTCTTCTTCCACAAGAGTTTCCAAATCTGTCTCAGAACTTGACTTCGTTCTTTCACACATAGATGCCATGGAAGGAAAACATCAATATCAAGCCCTCAAACATAAAAGAAGAGCGCTGTTCAGATGACCTTGCCGATTTTACATCACAGGCATTACTACTTTCACTCCACCAGTCATACAGCAGATGGTTTCTCCATTCCTTTGACTTCATCTTCTAGAGTTTGAGAAGAGTGAGTTATGGAGGGACTTTAGTCTAATGGCTAGGTTATAATTTTCAGCATCATCAGACTTACTTTGAAACACCTCATCTGTACTTGACCAAATTACATGATTCCAACAGTGCTCAATTTGGGAATCTTATCAAACATTTTTGAAGCACAAGAGAGGGAAAAACATACAAAACTGTGAAACGGAGTAAGAGAAAGACAGAAAATCTGTCACCAAGGGAGAACTGGTAAGATTGAATAAAAAGGCATCGAGTACCTGGCAGTGAACGAAAGAGGCCTGAGGTGGATTAAGTACTACGCACCCTTGGTATAAGGCACGCTGACATTTCATAGCACTGGCCGTGGGTATCAGGACAGCTCTTTTGGGCGCTAGCACCTATTATTTTAAAAATAAAGCACTGGATCCTGATCAAATCAATGTGCACTACTCTGCCTTGTTTTATTGTGAGCACCTAGAGGTGTCTAAGTCTGCAGTCTGCGACACAGAAGAGTAAACTGCTTTTAGCCAAGAAGCAGACACAAGACAAAAGATGCTGTGTAGGACAGAAGCCAGGCAAACACTTGAATGAATGGATTGCAGATGTCTAGCTGCACTGGGGATCTTGTTGTGAAAGTGCAGGTGATTCTGACTGACTGGAAACAAATTACCGTTTTATGGAAGTAATAAGGAGAGTGAGAAAACGGATGGAGAGTGGTGTCTGCATATCGGAGAAATGTAAACTTTGTATTAGGGTTGGTTTGGCATGTCACATGCCACTAATGACTCGAAAAGTTAAAATACACACCATATTTGGTATATTTGGTGTGTATTGTGACCCCTCCTTTTTTATTTAAAAATACAATTGGAGATAGCATTTTAATATAGCAGATATACATACCCTTTTTGATGAACAATGTTTCATTTTTTCGCACTTTGAAGAGAAGCAATTTATTGTTTGTGTTTGCAATAGAATACTGCCACACATTTGTTTGCTCCGAGTTTAGTTTTTTATGGCTGCAATGCACTGCAGTACATTCGTTTTGCATCGGATCAAAAGAATAACTGCAGCTTTCCAATACTCGGTGACCCCTGCACGGGTCATTACACTGACGTGTAGGAGGACACTGTGCCAGTGTAAAAGATACACGTATTATTCCTCCTAAATCGGTGATACAGACCAGTTGGGAACAGAGCAGTGGAATTTGGGAAAACCACTGTAAATCAGTTACAAATGGTAACTTTAACCGAGAGCCACAAGATCAGATGCTCCTCTGAGCTCCCTGACTTGCCAACTACCTTCTTTTTAGGCTCTGACTTTCCGGGTTGCGAGATCTAACAGTGAAGTGTGACCTTTAGAGAATGTCGTGGGATAGAACACGATACACTCCCGTCAGTTCTATTTCTTTTATAATGTGGGGGCATTCGATTCCCGGTAAGTTAAATAACCTGGTAAAACTAGTACAGTAGCATAGCAGTGATTGGGGTTCTTTGGCTAACCTTTGGTACAGCACTTCTACAAGCAAATGTGCCGGTCCCTCGGTAGAGCGAAAGATGTACCTGCTTTTATGAGCCTCTGCCCGGCAGAGCAATGTATGTCCGATATGCGGGGGAGGGGGTCTTACGGGGCGTGGTCTCTGGGCACACTTGGTCTCTGGGCACACTTGGTCTCTGGGCTGTGCAGCAGCGGTCTCACTGGTCACTGACTGTTGTTTCTCCACGTTTAGGGTGGGCTTGGAGGACAACAACCGTGACAGACTCGGTGCCTGACACCAGATGCTTTGGGGATTGTTCCAGTCTTAAGAACCTGGGATAGTTTGATGCAGGGCAGTTGGTTGAGGCGACATACCCAGGGCTACAGTCTTATGTGCAAAGCGGTGGTTGGGGATGTGGTGGCCTTCCCTGGTGATGGGCTGCTGATCAAAGCTTGAAGGTCTACAGTGCCCTGGACTCAGTTGTGAAGGGAAGTGACACTGGCAAGAGAGGAAGAGGCTTCAAGCAATCCTCACAAGAAGGTGTTTGCTCTAGAGGTTCTTGGCCTCATCCCTTGCACCATACAGACACAGCACAACAGAGATCTCTCCCTCTATTTCCCTCTGAGGTAAGGAGAGAAATTACTGTGATCATGCTGCTGTGGTTAGATTCTGGCTGGACAGTCAGTGGGTCTTGGGTAGACTCTTCTCCATAGACAGCAGTCCTCAAAGAAACGCTTTTAAAAGCTGGGCCACAGGGTGCATTCAACCAGGTTCTCACCTCACCAGGCTTTATCCGTTGTGCTCTTCAGATGCAAGCAAAGCAGACTTTTCTTTCTTTCTGCTTTGGTAAGTTCACTACTGATTCAGAGGGGAGGGACCACCCATGCTTTCTGCTCCAAGTCAAGGCCTGTCCTCTATACTGTCCAGAGAGCATTGTTCAAAAAGATGAAACTGGCTCTGTGAGCCAGCTTTGCTGCTCCACAAACTTGGGAGTAATCCTATCTGTACAAAGTGTATATCATTGTAGGTGTGGTTTAGCTCCATGGGAACTAGTCACTCTGTCTCCCTTGGTGATGGCAGTCGCCCCATAATATTCCGCTTAGGATTCTGACCCAGACCTTCGGCAGTTAGTGTGGGACTCTTGCTGGGCTTCGCTGCCCTGGTCAGAGTTAGGCACAGGATTCTGCCACCCTATGTCCTGTGTGAAGATGTTTAGCAGTGGCTGTGTTCTTAGTTGCATCCCTCTGTTCATGTGTTCCTTCATTCAGGTCACAAGCTGACCTGCAGGCACTGGCTTCATGCAGTGAAAGTGAACAGAAACACATCAACCAGACATACACCTGGCTAGCAAAGACTAGTGATGGGATGGGGAACACGAAGGAAAAAAGGGACAACAACCTTCCTGAATACAACTATCCTTTTGTAGCACCCAACCATATTAGAACCACATACACAAAATCGCACACACACCCATACACTCAGGGAGGTAAGGAAGCACATTATGACAGAATTCTTAGGCTTTTTGGGGGACAGCCAGTGCAGGGCAGTGTCACCACTTTGGGTCAGATCTATACCGCCCAACAGACATCAGCTGCCATCAACCGTTGGTCCTGCAATTGCCTGGTCATAAGGTTGTTAGTAGGATGATGTGGGAAGGTACCAATGGGATTGTTGTTCCCATATTTTTTTCATCTATGTGAATCCATTTCTACATTTTGCAAAAAATAAGCTTGTCCGAACAGCAGCGACGTCCTGTGGGTGTAGTCTGTGAATTTATAGCAAAGCCTATGCTTATGTGGAAAAAAGCATGCCAGCACAGAGAATGGTGTTTTTTCAGATATACTGTGCTTTTTGCTGCACGGTGTGGGGGTGGAGGGACTGCATTGGTATCTCATCCTAGGGTACAGGTTCTTAAGGGGGTCTCATTGTGCTGGGCAGCAATGCTTGTTTAGCAATCCTCTTTGTTCTATGTTAGAGCAAATGTATGGCGTTTGCTATTTTGATGTTTACATGTGTGTCCAAAAAATTATCTTCCCCGTTACTGTAAATCAATTTTGATTTCCACCCATAATGTGCTCTCTCCACATTTCAAAAACTGTAATTGCTTCTTTCAAGTGCAAAATCAACGTAAGTTGCCAGAAGGACTCATTTTTATGATTATTATGTTTTCCTTTTCTAGGTATGCCCCTTTTAGCTTACACATGTTAATCATTTGAAAGTGAATGGAAAGGGGAGACCTCTCGGTCACCCCGAACGTATGGCTAGGTTCCCCGATCCCCCCGGGAAACCTTTGCGGGCGGGGGGCGTGTCCCCGGCCGGTATGCCCATAGTGGCGTGGCTGGAGCACGCCTCCGCCGCCTAAAAGGGTTGTCCTAAACACCCGCCCGGAAGTTCGTGCACTTTTGGGCGGGATGGAGATGCTGCCCCGCCTTCCCGCTGCAAGATAAAAGGCGCGGGAATCCAGGCAGGCGTCCTCTTGTTCCTGCGCTCTGAAGGCTGCACCACTCGTCGCTCGTGAGCCCTCAAGGGAACAAGCTACAGTTTTTGAATGTGTAATCGTTGTTTTTTCTGTTTCAGTCGTCAAGGCGTAGCTGGAGTCCGAGTCGTTACTGGAAAACAGGCAAAGATAAAACAGAACGCAGATATGCCTGGTAAGAAGAGTGGAAAGAGCTCCGAGAAGGTACTCACGCTTTGCATCGCGCTATGCGCCTAAATACCGCGCTATCATTTTTAAAGCTACCCTTATAACTATTTGTGTTTTTCTTAGTTGTATTTTGCCCTGATTTTAATAGGACTTATTGTACCCCCCTCACCTGCACTCTAATCAGCTCCTTCACCGCTGTTTTGGCGGGTCCGGTTTCTGGGGTGGGATTGGCTTTGGGCGCCATCTTGGAGTGGTGTTCACTCTGGGTGGGTGTTGCTGACGAGCGGTCTAGCGCTCCGGCTGAGTGGAGGGACGCCTATTTAAGGCGACCTGCCCTGTGGACTGCCCTGAGAAGGTACTCGCGCTTTGCATCGCGCTATGCGCCTAAATACCGCGCTATCATTTTTAAAGCTACCCTTATAACTATTTGTGTTTTTCTTAGTTGTATTTTGCCCTGATTTTAACAGGACTTATTGTACCCCCTCACCTGCACTCTAATCGGCTCCTTCACCGCTGTTTTGGCGGGTCCGGTTTCTGGGGTGGGATTGGCTTTGGGCGCCATCTTGGAGTGGTGTTCACTCTGGGTGGGTGTTGCTGACGAGCGGTCTAGCGCTCCGGCTGAGTGGAGGGACGCCTATTTAAGGCGACCTGCCCTGTGGACTGCCCTGAGAAGGTATTCGCGCTTTGCATCGCGCTATGCGCCTAAATACCGCGCTATCATTTTTAAAGCTACCCTTATAACTATTTGTGTTTTTCTTAGTTGTATTTTGCCCTGATTTTAATAGGACTTATTGGACCCCCCTCACCTGCACTCTAATCGGCTCCTTCACCGCTGTTTTGGCCGGTCTGGTTTCTGGGGTGGGATTGGCTTTGGGCACCATCTTGGAGTGGTGTTCACTCTGGGTGGGTGTTGCTGACGAGCGGTCTAGCGCTCCGGCTGAGTGGAGGGACGCCTATTTAAAGCTCCCTTCAATGCGCAGCGGTTACGCGCAGTGGGCGTGCCTTCGCTGTGCCTGAGTCGTGCCAGAGTCCTGCCCGTCTGCGCCTGTCCGCGCTAAGGAGGCGCGCCTCGCGGCCGAACTCTGGAACTGGCCATCATGACTTTACCTTTGAGAACTTACAGTAGGGCTCCAGGGCTTTTCAGCAGAAACACCCGCAGCCCTTTCGACCAGCCCACGGGGGTGATACTCAGTCTAGATCAGGCGGGAATGGGAATAAGCGGGGAGTATGTTGGGGTTTTAACAAGGGAACGTGTAGCAGGCCGCAGGGAACATGCAGGTTCAGGCATGCCTGCGCAGGTTGTGGTAACACCTCCCACCCCGAAACTAGCTGCCGATCCAGAGGCAGTAGTACTGGAGGAAAAGGGGGTACCAAGCAGGACTGATACCGTACCTCCGAGGTCCAAGCAATCGCCCGTGGATATTCTGGCTTTGACTCCCTGGCTGAGCAAATACCCTGATCATGTGTCCGCTGGGATCCTGCGAGATGGCTTCTCGTATGGTTTCAGGATCCCGGCGGGTAATTTTCGGGGGGCTCCCTTATGCAAAAACCAACTGTCCGTTATGCACAACCAGACGGTGGCCGCCACAAAAATCGCAAAAGAGGTTCGCTTGGGGCGGGTAGCAGGGCCGTTCGGTGAACCTCCAACGGCCAATTTTGTGTGTTCCCCATTAGGAGTAGTTCCCAAGAAGGAGCCGGGAGAATTCAGGCTCATTCATAATTTATCTGCACCAAGGGGGGCTTCCGTTAATGAGGCAATCGATGCAGACATGTGCAGTGTGAGGTATGCATCATTTGATGACGCAGTGGTAATGTTGAATCGCCTAGGCCCCGGTGCATTGTTAGCAAAATCGGATATTGAATCCGCATTTAGGTTGCTTCCGGTGCATCCCCAGGATCAGCACTTGTTGGGTTTTGCATTTCAGGGGAAGTACTACATGGATATGTGCATGCCGATGGGTTGTTCAATTTCGTGTGCCTATTTTGAAATGTTTAGCTCATTTCTGGAGTGGGCATTCTCGAAGGCCTCAGGGCACCAACATGTGATGCATTATCTCGATGATTTCCTTTTTCTCGGCCCAGCAGGCTCTCGGGACTGTGCACGGGCATTGCAGGATTTTCGCGTGCTCATGCGGGGTTTCGGGGTACCGTTGGCGCCAGGGAAGACGGTGGGTCCAACTACCTCCCCGGAGTTTCTGGGTATCGAACTAGACTCCGTGGAGGGTTGCTTCCGTCTGCCGGCGGAGAAGATCGCCAAATTCAGGGCCTCCTTGTTGCAAGGTCTCCGGAACGACAAAGTGACACTGCACCAACTACAGCAAACAGTGGGTCAGCTTAATTTTGCATTGAGGGTTATACCGATGGCTCGCCCTTTCTCCTGATCCATTGCCCAGGCCATGGTTGACCTAAAGGAAGGGCACCATCGTACAAGGCTGTCGGCAGAGGTTCGCCAGGACATGCTCATTTGGCTGGCATTCTTGGCGGATTTCAACGGCCGAGTGGTCTGGAGCAAAGCCCCGGCCTCGTCAGCAGAATTAGGTTTATGGACCGACTCTGCGGGCAGTGTAGGGTTTGGCGCGATCCTTGGTAAACGATGGTCGACCCAGAAATGGCCAGCATGGTGGGAAACAAGTGGATTGACGAGCAACATTGGTTTTCTAGAGCTATTCCCCATCTGGGTAGCGTTGTCGGCCTGGCCAGAAGAGTTCCGAAACCGCTCGGTGATATTTTGGTCTGATAACATGACCATAGTCGAGTGCATTAACCAGCAGGCAGCACGCTGCAAGTGGATATTGCGATTGTTGAAGGAAATTGTATTGAAATGCTTGAAGCTAAATATACAATTCAGGGCAAAGCATGTGCCAAAAGTACTGAATAATGCAGCTGATGCGCTCTCTCGTTTCAAAATGCAGGCTTTCAGGGATTGTTTACCCTCAGCGGAGCTAGTGGCAGCGCCATTTCCCGAAGCATTATGGCAAATCGGCGCCCCGGACTACAAAACCTAGTGGCAGCCAGTTTAGTGCCCAGGACAAGAAAAGCTTATGAAGGGGCGTTCCGCTCGTACTGCGCCTTTTTGGGCCCTACATGGGAGCATAGATGGGGTCAGGAGGGGTCCTTTACCCAATTTTTAGTGGCACTTCATGAGGAGGGCCGGTCGGTGGCAACCGCCAGTCGATATAAGGCCGCCATATCGTTTATGGCTCAGCTCCAGGGGATCAGGGACCCAACTGACTCCTTTATAGTCAGAAAGGCGCTGCGCGGCTGGCGGCGCCTAGAGGGTCGCAAAAAGGATACCAGGCACCCGATAGGATTTGACAGGTTGACCGCCTTGTTGGCTAAACTAGAGGAGACATGTTCCTCACCTAGTGAGGTCGTCCTATTCCGGGCAGCCTTTGCGTTGGCATTCTATGGGGCCCTGCGGGTAAGCGAACTAGTGGCTGCCAACAAAAGGGATACCGAGGGGGGTCTGCGCAGAGACCACACGCAAGTGAGAGGGGATTCCCTGCTGATCACGATAGCCAGGTCAAAGACAGACCAGGAGGCCCAGGGGAGTAGCATTGTGTTGCAGCGCGCTCCGGGTAGTCCCTGTTGTCCAGTGAGGACGACGTGGGGGGGGGTGGCTTGCTGCGACATGCTGACGGCACCCCGTTAACAAAGTTTTAGTTCCAGAGAGTGCTGGCAATCACAATTGCAGCTGCGGGCTTGAACCCGAGTGATTTTGGGACTCATTCATTCAGGATAGGGGCCGCTACAGAAGCAACGGCCGGGGGTCTGTGGGCAGACAATGTTAAACAATTAGGCCGCTGGTCTTCGAATTGTTTCAAATGGTATGTGCGGCTGCACATGTTGTAGGTTACTGAAGAAGTGCACTCACGCTTGTTGTCTTTTGTTTGGATTACAGTTTCACGAGCCTGTGACGCAGGGCGGAAATTGGGACCGGCCCAGTATCAGCTAACCACCACTTCAGGAGCAAGGAATGGAAGACGAGTGGTCTGGGTCGTGGGCCACTCATACGTGAGGCGTGCCACGGACATATTCAGGTCAGGTGATGCGATCCACACATCTGAGGAATATGGTTTCAGGGTGTCCTTCCATGGGAAAGGCGGCCTATGTATTGACCGACTGCAAAGTTTTGTGGAAGAATTGTTAGGGCGGCACAGGTCACCGCCATCAGTAGTCATAGTACACATTGGGGGCAATGACTTGGTAAGGTTGGGCAGACGAGCTTTAATCGAGCACATACTTTCAGCAGTTAGTTGGTTAGCAAAGACGCTCCCGGGGTGCACAATAGCTTGGTCACACATGATTCCGAGGAAGGTATGGAGGGGTGGGTTGTCCACGACAGCGTTGAACCATTCGGTAAAGAGGATCAACAATAAAATGGAGAAATTGTTTCGCTCTGCTCATCTTCAAAGCATACCTCACGGGTGCATCAGGGGGGACCATTGTTATTCAGACGATGGGGTCCACCTGCCCAGGGTGGGGAATGACTTATTGATAGGAGACATGATAGCTTGGCTAGTGGGGTTGAGGAGACATGACCTACAGGAGGTGTGGGGGGGCCAGATAGTCGGTCAACCCTCTGGCCTGTGGCGGTAAGGTCATGATCGGTGAGCAGTGATTTCAAGGTCCCTAGTGGGGGCGCAACCCATTATGGATGGGAGCGCCTGGGGGGTGGCGGCCATTGGCCCCTCCCACAGGGGGGGCGGCACCCATTACGGATGGGATCGCCCAGGGGGAGACGGCCATAGGCCCCTCCCAGGGGGAGACGGCTACATGCCCCTCCCACGAATTTCCCGGGGGCCGGATATCCGCTCCGGCGGAAGAGAGTGCGGGGAAAGGGGGGGAGTCCATGCTGTCCTTCTTACGGATACCCCGCACGGGAACTCAGACGACCTTAAGATGGCGCAGAGTGAAAGGGGGCCCCCATGACAAGGGAAGTTACAGTTGGCTACGAGGGTAAAGCCCTCTGCGCATGCGCCACTCACATGTGAGGGCGGAAATTTGGTGATAGGGATCTGACACCGGTTAAGGCCTTGCCGTTGGCCCCTAACGATAGGATGTACAAAATTTGTATGCAATGCATTATGTCCTGATGTTAGACTCGGTTAGGAAAATCTTTGTATTAGAGATTTGTTAAGGTTAGCCTGGATACCTGTCTTCATCAAGTGTAATGAAAGTTGAATTTTGTACATGATACATGAAACGTTTTATTTAAAGTTTTAAATTTTGTTTCATATTTTAATAAATACGGCCGGGGGGGTCGTGAGGCCCCCCTGCCTTCCAAAAGTTCAAACTGTGTCTGTCTCCTACCATTGGGATTGATGGTGGAAGGGGTGGCGGGCATCCCGGACCATATGGAAAGGGGAGACCTCTCGGTCACCCCGAACGTATGGCTGGGTGCCCCGATCCCCCCGGGAAACCTTTGCGGGCGGGGATGGTGTGCCCGGCCGGTATGCCCATAGTGGCGTGGCTGGAGCTCGCCCCGCCACCTAAAAGGGTTGTCCTAAACACCCGCCCAGAAGTCCGTGCACTTTTGGGCGGGATGGGGATGCTGCCCCGCCTTCCCGCTGCAAGATAAAAGGCATGGGAATCCAGGCAGGGGTCCTCTTGTTCCTGCGCTCTGAAGGCTGCACCACTCGTCGCTCGTGAGCCCTCAAGGGAACAAGCTGCAGTTTTTGACCCACCCACCAGCCCCGGTTGCAGAAGTTTGGGAGTAAACAAAGTTCTAATTCGCAATTTGATTGTAATGAATAAACGTCTTGTTTGAACCGTTTCTCTCATTTTAGATTGATGCCAAGAGTGTGCATGCAACTGAATACGTGCCTACAGGCCTTTTTTCCTTTGTAGAAATGTAATGAACTGTATGCAATAAAATCGTTTCTCTGTTATAGGACCTTTTTTCTCCTATGTAGCAATGTTTATAGTTCATTGGATATATCTAGCTGTGATTTAAGATTAAGCATAGGTTTTTCCCCCTAGTAGGTAACTAACTGTCGTATTTATTTAGTCTTCGGTCGGGCGGTAAGGTCATGATCGGTGAGCAGTGATTTCAAGGTCCCTAGTGGGGGCGCCACCCATTATGGATGGGAGCGCCCGGGGGAGGCGGCCATTGGCCCCTCCCACGGGGGGCGGCACCCATTACGGATTGGATCGCCCAGGGGGAGATGGCCATAGGCCCCTCCCAGGGGGAGACGGCTATATGCCCCTCCCACGAATTTCCCGGGGGCCGGATATCCGCTCCGGCGGAAGAGAGTGCGGGGAAAGGTGGGGAGTCCACGCTATCCTTCTTACGGATACCCGGCACGGGAACTCGGACGACCTTAAGATGGCGCCGAGTGAAAGGGGGCCCCCATGACAAGGGAAGTTACAGTTGGCTACGAGGGTAAAGCCCTCTGCGCATGCGCCACTCACATGTGAGGGCGGAAATCTGGTGATAGGGATCTGACACCGGTTAAGGCCTTGCCGTTGGCCCCTAATGATAGGATGTACAAAATTCGTATGCAATGCATTATGTTCTGATGTTAGACTCGGTTAGGAAAATCTTTGTATTAGAGATTTGTTAAGGTTAGCCTGGATACCTGTCTTCATCAAGTGTAATGAAAGTTGAATTTTGTACATAATACATGAAACGTTTTAATTTAAAGTTTTACATTTTGTTTCATATTTTAATAAATACGGCTGGAGGGGTCGTGAGGCCCCCCTGCCTTCCAAAAGTTCAAACTGTGTCTGTCTCCTACCATTGGGATTGATGGTGGAAGGGGTGGCGGGCATCCCGGACCATATGTGTGTGGAATGCACATTTGTTTTATGCCACTTTTCTCTGCAACATGATAATCACATCTGCTCGATTATAGTCACAGTATTTAATCTGATCCGACTGTTTCTGTTCTAAATAATTGTTATTAAGCTGTGAACTTAGTTTTATGGAAAGCCCATAACTATGTGTCTCCTTTATTGTTTTTGTTCCCTAGAACACAGTGTTCCAGAATATAAAGAAGTTAAAGGGCATCAACCAACTTTCTGCGAATTGTTTTTCGTGAAAGATTTAATAAGGACAAAATAATTTTATATAAGGTAAGTGTTGGTACTTTCTGGTTGGCTGAGGCGGTGTATATTCAAAAAGGAACACAGAGGGAAAAGAAACCACAGGTCGCCCAGCACTCAAAAATCATGTTTGCACCAAGACTTGGTCTCTGAGGCAACAGTTTTTCAGATTAGAGCGTGTGCATATTACTGTAGTTTTCTACATTACATTTACTCCTCTATTTTATTACTTATGAGGTAGTTTCCAACACGTTTTTTCTGCCCCTCATTAAAAACCTTTTTTCAAAAGACAGTCTACAAGAAACAGGTGGTAACTGAAGTCTTGTTCCCCAAGTTCCAAGTACATTCAATACCCAAATGATTTCATGAGCAAGCAGGAAGCCATATGAAACACAAAAATTGTGAAACAAATGTGCAAGGACAAAATGACCCCTCACGGGCGCACCACCAACGGGGTAACTGGTAGGTACTCACCAGATATGCCCACTTTTCTCATCATCGGTGGTCATTTTGTCCAAAAGAAAAGGTGTCCAAAGAAAGATAAAGCAAAAAAGTGTAGGTGAAGTGAAGTGCCAGAGGATCACACTCCACGTTGTGACAAAAAGTGATTAAAATTGGCAGACACACTCCTCTCGCAATCACTTTATTTTTTACTCAGTGTGAACTGTCAAATTAAAATAGGAAGGTTGCTATTCATGCATCCCTTTCCAAATGCCAACATGTTTCTTTGCCACAAACATTTTTGGCAAATTCTTCAGGGCCAGACACTTCGCCAAAGCACCAGTGTTGGACACACCGTTCTGGTAGACTGTCAATTGCAAAAGCACAAAACACCCCCGACCACTGAAAGACAATCTCCCTTACAGCAAATTCCTCCGACACAAACGCAATTGTAGCAAAGATAGTGACTATAAACAACAAGCTGCAATCTTGAGTAAAAAATTACTATCCAGGAATTACACCCCCAGACAATCACCAAGTGCAAAAAAAGAGCTAAAAATCAACTGAGGGGGGCCCTTCTGTCCCGCCTCAATCTCGGGCCGGTCTTCCTCTCGTACTTGAGCTTGCTCTATACGGACCTGACCGCGTCGGTGCGGGTGGCGGGAGCGGCATCCGAGTCCTTCCCCATCGGACGGGGCACCAGGCAGGGATGCCCTCTCTCCCCCTACCTCTTCGCCCTGGCCATGGAGCCTCTGGCGGCGTGGGTGAGAATGGATGCGCAACTCCGGGGACTGGAATGGGACATGGGCCCCTCTGACCGTATTGCGCTCTACGCCGACGATGTCCTGTTCTTCCTCACGGACCTCAGTAGGTCTGGACCCAGGGTCCTGGAGATAATGAAAATCTTCGGGGAGATTTCAGGATTGCATCTGAATGTGCGGAAGTCCAAGCTGTGGGTTCTGGGCGGCGGGGAGGGGCCGGGTGATTGGGCCTTGACACTGCAGAGCGCGACGGATGGCCTCAAGTACCTTGGTATCTTTCTTACAGATGCTCCGGACTTGGCATGGGAGCGCAATGTGGGGCCTGTGTGGGACAGGGTGCGTTCGGACATAAAAACCTGGTCCAGAATGCCGTTGAACATATATGGCCGGTCGGCGATCTTTAAAATGGTGGCCCTGCCGCGCCTTCTATATCAGTTGCAGAACCACCCATACCCCATTGCACCGCAGTGGTTTCGCCAAGTGAACGCCGCTCTAAGTCAGTTCCTTTGGGCTGGGGGAGTGGCGAGAGTGGCTCTCCGCACCTGCTTTCTTTCTACGTACTGCGGGGGCTTGGCCACCTCAGACATTTTATCTTACTATCAGGCGGCGCACTTGCTGGTGCTCAACGACTGGTGGTATGGGGATCGGGGTGACCCGACTTATGCCCTGGAGCGGTACCTGATGGACCCAGACACGATCCACACCATTCTATATTCGGCGGCTATCAGGAAACGACTCCCCATGGTCACTCAGGTGGTCTTCCGGGTGTGGCGCGCCGCCTTGCGCCGTATGGGATGGTGGAACAGATTGACGAGGGAGACCCCGCTGTGGCAGAACGGCCGTCTCCCGGCGCTGGCGTCCCTACAGGGATTCAGCGGCTGGGATGATATCGGTATCTCCACGCTCGGCTGTGTCGTGAGGGGCACCACCCTTAAGTCTTTCCAGATGTTGAGGGAGGAATATGACATGCCCAAAACTCAATTCTTTAAATATTTACAACTACGTCATGCACTAACTCCCTCTCTGGTGGGCTTGGAATCTCTGCCCGAGTTTAGCCCCCTGGAGGCCAAGGTGTTCATGGGAGAACTAGAGGATAAAAAGATCTCCAATATATACCAAACTCTGGTCACGCACTGTTCCTCCTCTCTTGATGGATTGCGTACTGCATGGGAGAGAGATCTTGGTGCGTTCGAAGAAGAGGACTGGAGAGAGGCCCTGGAAGCCCCTAAGGGGGCGGCCATTGCGATGCGCCTCCGCTTTATTCAGTTTAAATACTTACATCGGGCCTACTTTACCAGAGAGCGGTTGTGGAAGGCAGGTTTGATTGCCTCCCCCGAATGCTTGAGATGTGGCCGGGAGGTTGGAACGTTTGTCCATACTGTGTGGTCGTGTGCGAACTTGGCCAGGTACTGGGTGGGGGTCTGGGACTGCTTGGCTGAGGTTCAACTAGGCTTGCTTCACGTTATGGAACGGGTGGGAGGCAACATATACAAGCGTCACTTACTGGTCCTAGGCCTCACTGTAGCCAAGCGGGATATAGCCAGGGCCTGGAAGGACCCCAGGGCCCCTTTGTTGAAGGTTTGGAGACGGGGATTGGACTTTTGCATGGGACTTGAGCGCCCGATCTTTGAGGCCAGGGGATGCCCCCGGAAGCATTTTAAGATATGGAAAAGATGGGCGGACTACAGGGGACTGTGGCTGGAACCACCGATGGCCCAGGACACTGGGGAAGACCTTTAACTGCTGTACCCTGGGCGACAGGGAGTACGCACACTGGCTCTTATTATACTCTATGCCTTGAGATTAGCAGACACTGGGTGGGGGGCGGGGTTGGGTCAGGGGAGTTAGGGAGTTGGGAGTTGGGGGGTTGGGTGTTTAATGCAATAATGCTTGTACTGAATGCATACCCTGTTTTCTAAATGCTTATGCTCATTGGTCCGGTGTTGTGATGCGGGACGATGTCCTTATGCTCTGTGTAATGTCAGTACTTGCAATAAAATTTTGTTCTGAAAAAAAAAAAAAATCAACTGAGGGAGTGCTTATTACAGAGTCACCAAAAGGAACCAATAAAAGACCTGGTTACATGTGTCACTACCTTTTGTCCTGCTACCTACCAAGTGCAGAAATTGATTAGAAAAAACTGTCAAATAATAACCTCAGGGACATATAACTGGCCCAAACCAAGATTCGCCAACAGGAGGACCAAAAATCTAAAAGATGTGCTGGTAGACACTCGCCCTAAGAAAATACCTATTATGAGCACCATCAGGAACATTAATATGGCCCCAGTCACTGGTCACTTCCTTTGTGGCACCTGTGGAGTCTGCAAACTCACTAATACCACAAAGACTCTTCAACTCACTGAAGATTTGATCTGGACACAAAGGCAGCACACAAACTGCAATTCCACCCACGTGGTGTACCTTATAACATGTCCCTGCCAGCAAAAATACGTAGGTATGACCTGCCGCAAGGTTAAAATACGTATAGGAGAACACAGGAGTAATGTAAGACTTAAGAAAAACACAACCAAGTTCTGCACACACTTTATTGAGGCAGACCACTCCTGTGATGACCTAAGATGGACAATTCTGGAGATGCTCCACGATAAGAACAATGCTGAACAGATCCTTTTTGAAAGGGAGCAGAGATTGGTAAATCGACTCAAGACCCACATTTCAGGGATGAACGATAACATTCCTTGGCACCAGTTCTATTGATACAAACATAATGTCAACATCTAGAGATAAACATCTGCTATTGTCACCCCACATAAGTTGTTATAGACCCTGTGCCCCAACTTATATATTCTGCCAGTGGGAAATGCAAAATTAACACACTGACATACTTATTGGGTTATGCTTATACGGCTAAGCCACTTCAGCGTAAAGATAAAACTTCCTTGTCGTTAATTGTCACTACTGACACCTTAATAATGTTACCCATGAGGGACATCAATATAGGTCGATTACCATCACCGCCATCCATCAAGCCCTGATCTCTTGACTGGGTAGGAGTATTCTGCATCATTCGGAAACTCTGTCCATCACCTTTTCCAAAATTGATTTTATCCACACTAAGTGTGGGAGGGTATACTCAGACGTGAGTCCCTAGCTCATTGCACCATCAGGATTCAAGCAAGCCGGGCCGACGACGGCTGAAATGCCAGAAACCGGTCCCCGGTAGCTTGTCTCCTTCCCAGTATAAGAATTGGCTTGGTAGTTTGGTTTGCCCTGTTCCCATCATGCACTGGGACAGGAACAGACTAATTTGCATATAGCCAGGTTCTGAGCTGGGATGGTGCGGTGAGCTAAAAAACGGTGATGGATCAAGCCCTGATCTCTTGACTGGGTAGGAATATTCTGCATCATTCAGAAACTCTGTCCATCACCTTTTCCAAAATTGATGTCCCTGAAAGCTCCACAAAGAACAGGAGAAGAACCAACAAGACCTTGTAGAGCACACTTCAAGGTGCCACACAGTAGCATGTAGTCAGCGCAGGCCAGCCACTATTCAGGCAGGGTGCATGGCCCCTTCCAATGGCAGTCTCCTCTTTGTGCACAACAGATTCCTCTGACAGAGTGCACCACCCAGTCTAGGATGTCAGGCCCCATGTCCCCACAAGTGTATCTCTGCCCTGCTGCTGTATGGAACCAGTAGTTATACTGTAGTATGCAAAGTGGGGGTGGTTCAGAGGGTTCCCCTTTGAATCACAGATGTTTCCCCTACATTTCAGTCCTGTTTGCCATCAGGCTTTGGTATGCAGATCTTAATCTTTAGTGGGGCCATGACCTGGCTTCCCAGAGGCTGTGTCAACAACCTCTCTCCCCAGTCTATACAGCTAAGTCCTCGAATGGCAGAGGTCTGTAATTCCCAGTTGAATGCCCATTGTTTATGGCAGTCTCTGGGAAATGCACAGATGTGCTACTCCAACCTCCAGTGTGGACTGGAGTCGAACTAAACGAGACACAAAAGAGTTTAGTGCAGGGAAATGCCCACTTTCTAGAAGTTGAGTTTCTAAGCTAATATTGACAAATCCACCTTTACCACAAAGGAGGATTTAACAATGTCAATCCAATGATAGTAAACAACATGTGGCTGCTCCATTTTAGGCCACCACTGCAGCTTAAAGTAATCTCTGCCATTCCCCCATGTTAACCTATGGGGAGAACAAACCTCATATGTAGTGAAAACACACATGGGGGTTCTTCACTACCTGTGCAGTGAACATACATGTGTACCTGCCCTGCTTTACCACCTATCACTTGCTACACCCCTCCAAACTCACCTAGGGGTGCTCTAGTGTTAATGAAAGGCACTCTAAGTACTGGCCATTGATTTAAAAAGGCCAACCTGAGCACACGTGCAAAGGCGCTCACACAGGCCTCTAGTGGCAGGCTTGAGAAATGTTTTAAAAGGCTATTCTTGTGGGTGGCACCATCAGTGCTGCAGCCCAATAGTAGCGAGTGCAGTACCTGCCCTGGGTATGTGGTACATCTCTTAACAGGGTACTCACAGGAACAGCCCCAAAAACAATCAGGGAAGCAGCACTTTCTAGCATGTGTAAGGAGGGCGAGCATGTTTTCAAACTGCATAACAGTAGGAAAGTGCCCAGAGTCCTAAGGGTACTCACAGGAACAGCCCCCAAAACAATCAGGGAAGCAGCACTATCTAGCATGTGTAAGGAGGGCGAGCATGCTTTCAAACTGCATAACAGTAGGGAAGTGCCCAGAGTCCTAAGGCCACGAAAAGAGAATCAGCAAAAACCATGAGAAAAGCAAAAAAGTTTATGGAACTACTACCGCCAGAGTATCAGGTCTAACAGTAAGCACATGGTGCAATGGATTAGAGAGGAACATTGTGCCAGGTGATGCAAACGAGAAAGGCAGGGTCTCAACAGCTGGTCTAGCTTATAAGAAGGCATTCAGCCTCACATGCTGCGTTTATCAGCCCAGCTGCCAGCACAAGACAAGAGTAGGAGGTTCTGCTATCATATTGTACATAGAGCCTTTTTGTTCAAATAGGTATGTAGGTGTGAACCATCTCTGACACTCAAATTAGGTTTGCCTTTGAGTGCTAAGATTAGCTTAGTAATTAGAAGGACGAGGGTGATATCGTTATAAAGTTATACAGCAAATATTCTGGAGTGTTGTTTGTTGTTCAATAGTTTTGGTAAACGTTGCAGCTACCATTCTGTTTTTATTCTGGTTTCAATTTATATCATGTGCACTAGGATAGGTTTCGGATTTTAAAATAAATCTTTCACAAATATCTCTTGTTTCCTAGTTTTCATGAGTGTGTTATTGCTTAATGAAAGAGGGTTTGGATTCCATTAACTTTCCCAGTGACTTCTCATAGAATTGATTGTTACCTGAAACACATCTCACTCAAAGATTGCTTTGTGGTTTGTGGTTTTCTCTCTTGGGGTGACACATTGACTTACGTCCTTAGTGCCAGGAGACTAGGAAGAACGAAATATGTGGATATGCTCTCTGTCTAAATTGTAATGGTGTTTGGTTTATCCATGATTGGCATATTTGTTTAACTGGTAAGTCCCTAGTAAAGTGCACTGTGTGTACTCAGGGCCTGTATATCAAATGCTACTAGTGGGCCTGCAACACTGATTGTGCCACCCACATGAGTAGCCCTGCAATCATGTCTCAGACCTGCCACTGTAGTGTTTGTGTGGGCACTTTTAAACTGCCATGTCGACCTGGCCAGTGCACCCACTTGCCAGGCCCAAACCTTTCCTTTTACTACATGTATAGCACCCCTAAGGTAGGCCCAAGGTAGCCCCATGGGCAGGGTGCAGTTTATTTAAAATGTAAGACATGTACTGGCGTATTTTACATGTCCTGATGAAATACTGCTACTATTGTTTTTCACTATTGCAAGGCATCTCTCTCCTATAGGTTATCATTGGAGCTGCCTTGTAACCTCTTACAAGTGTAACTTCCAATTGGGAAGAGATAGAGATTTGGAGTTTGGGGTCCATGAACTCACAGTTTAAAAATACATCGTCTAGTGAAGTAGGTTTTTAAATTGCGGGTTTGAAAATGCCACTTTTAGAAAGTGGGCCTTTTTTATGCTTTATCGTTCTGTGCCTCTGCCTGCTTGTAGAATCCACGTCTGGTTTAGAATGACAATTGGGCTGTTTGTGCATTCACTCTAGACAGTCACACAAAGGGAGCTGAAGTGTGCCCACATATCATGATAGCCCATCACCAGCCTGATGGGTCTTCCTGTGCTAGAGTGGTGGGAGGAGCAGGGGTGTGCCTGTCTTCACTTAAAACTGTTGCCACCCCCCTGTAGTGTGTATGGAGCCAGGTCAGGGAAAGGCAGGTTCTTACACACTACAAAGACTACCCTTTGAAGTTTGCCTACTTCAAAGGCAGGAACTAGTATAAGTATTGGAGCTGTGACCCCACAATATTAAAAAACTTCTGGACCAAGAGGAGGTCCTGCCAAGAAGAAGATCTGGAGAAGCTGTAGGAGGGGAACTCCCTCTCAGCTCGTTGCTTTGTTGGGCTGGCTGGCTGCTTCTGTCTTGGACAGTAAAAGGACTGGACTTTGCGTTTTTATCATTCTTGCCAAGGTTTTCCAAGGGGTTGTCTGTGCTTGCCTCCTGTTAAGAAGTCTCAGGGCCATCAAAGACTTCATCTGCAGCCCCTGAACTCCTGTGTCAAGTGGTGCAAATTCCAGTTCTGGGCCCTTGGAGGCGTCAGCGGCTGCTTTTCCTTCCCCAGTCTTTCCGTGTGGTTGAAAAACCAACACACCCTTGCGGTGCGGCCGAAGAATTGATGCAGCACCTGCCATGCGGCCCAAAGATCACCGCAGCCCAAGTCCCAAACACTGTGTCATCAATGTCTCTGGTACCTAAATCGACTGTGACGCAGGCCCTTCTGTGCGGCTGAAGAAATTGATGCATCACCTGCCTTTTGGCTGGAAAATTCTGTGCAGCTCCTGTTTGCCACAGCTGCATCTACCTAGTGCGTCTGGAGTTATGACACATCATACCTGTGCCCCAAGTTCTTCATTGATGTTGCCCAGCAGTAAGGAACCGAGGTCGCATGTCCAGAAACCAACGCATCACCTCCCCTCACAGTAAGGAACCAACGCATCAGCTTCCCTGAAAGTAAGGAACCAACGTATCACCTCCCCTCCTCTGCAGTAAGATACCAACGCATCACATCCTCTAGGAGTAAGGAATGAATGCATCTCTTTGCTTTTCCAGCACCTCACCTCTGCTTCGCCTGTTTTTGTATTTGACTTTTTTTTTAAACAAATTTCAATTTGTCAAGTTGCACATATATTGCAGGACTCTGTACTCCAGAGACAACTGCACAATCAGACCATACAGAAAAAAACATACTTGGACATTTTTTCAAATGGATATGAAAAAAACCCATAAAGAACAAAATAAAGATTACCCCAACACCCTCCCACCCCAACCCTCCCCCCGATCGCACTAAGTCCTCATACTCCTGACCAAAGCTTGTGAATAAAGCAGGGGGGTCCGCCCCTCTGGGCACCCCCCCACACTGCACCTCCACTCTCAGAATCTGGAAACATGAATTACCCCAGAGGGTGGTTCTCTGTTGCTGATGCTGGTTCTAACAGCAGGCCCTGATAATCCGTCCATCATTTCCAAATCTTGTAGTGTTTGTGCGGGCACCCCCTAGCAGCAAAGATGGGTTGCTCCAGCCCCATGCAGAAGTCCAGGCCATTTTTCCGTGCAGCCACAGACGGGGCCCTCGGTGCCTTCCATACCTTGGCTATGTCACTTTTCGCTAGAGCAAATCCCAAGTGCACTAGGTGCCGCTTGTAAATATTGCCTCCTCTCCCCTCCATGACATGGAGCAGAGCCTGTCGCGGTGTGCGGGGGAGCTCCCACCCCAGGACTTCAGAGAGACAGGTAAATACCTCCATCCAGAAATGATCTAGGGAAAGACAATGCCATACTGTATGAATAAATGTACCATCCTCCCGTCAGCATCTGAGACACATAAGAGATGCTATCAGCCCCGACTTCCACAGGTGCACTTGTGTAAAATAAACCCTGTGTAGATACCTGAACTGGACAAGGCAAAGTTGTACTGCTATGGCTGCCCCCCGCAGAGCAGCTAGAGCCTCGGTCCAGTCCTCCTCCTCTAGCGGCCCCACACCACCGTCCCAGACTCCCTGGAGTTTCTGTAGCGTGGGGGCAATGGGTAACCAGGGATTGATAAATCTGGTAGATTTTACGGTCTATAAGGTCCCCCATAAAAACTTTCGCCTCCAGCGGGCTAAATTTTTTTTAGAATTGGGACTGTGACATGAGGAATTCTTTCTGGAGGTCCTGGAAGGATATAAGCGTCAGCCTCCTCATACCGTTACCCAGGACTGAGATGCCTATGTAATCCCACCCCCGGAAGCCCTGTAGGGCAGCCAGTTGAGGTAAGCGCCCATTATTCCAAAGGGGGTCTCCCGAGTCGGCGTGTTCCACCACCCCATCCGTCGGAGCGCCTGCCTCCAGATCTGGAATACTACCCTTGTAGCCGACGGCAGGGAACCCCGCAGAGGTGCCGAATAAAGAATTGTGTGTAGTGGTGTCCCATGAGTTGCCGCTCGACGGCGTATGCTGGGTCTTCCCTATTACTGTACCACCACTCATTGAGGATCCAGCAAGTACGAGGCTTGATAGTATGAGTGAATGTCGGAGGACGCTAGCCCCCCGCAATAAGTGGACAAGAAGCATGTTTGCAGGTCGACCTGCACCCTTCCCCCCCCCATAAAAACAGCCCAAGCACTGCATTAACCTGTCAGAGCCATCGGGCGAGATCTGATAGGGGTGATTTTGTAGCTGATAAAGGACCTGGAGTACCGCCACCATCTTAAATATAGCCGATCTGCCATATATCGACAGAGGCATACGGGACCAGGCCCGTGAGGTCTTTGCATATTCGTTCCCATACAGGAACAAAGGTTACTGTCCCAGGAGACCGTGGGCACATCTGACAGGAACACGCCTAGGTACTGCAGTCCCCCACCCCAAGCTGGACCGAAGAGATCCACGCGCCCACGCCCGTTCAATCACCCAGAATCCATAACGTAGACTTACAGGAATTCATATATAGTCCAGATGTTTCTCCAAAAATCAGCATGATACGCAGTAGCCACGGCCCGTCCTGTCTAAGGCTGTGACAAAGAAAAGGACGTCATCCACATATAGTGCAATCCTATCCGACAGTCAAGAAGCCCTTTCAAATCCCCATATCTGTGCATCGATGCGCACCCATGCTGCCAATGGCTCCACAGCTAGAGCAAATAAATAAGGGGACAGCCCTGCCGCATACTCCGTTGGATAAAGAAAGCGGATGAGTTTGCACCGGCCACCCGCACCATTGCTGTCAGAATATTGTATAGGAGTGTTAGATAGGAAAGGAAATGTGGTGCAAGGTTGAGTCTTCGCAGCAATGCGAATAAATACACCCAGCTCAGGAAGTCAAACGCCCTGTCCATATCAGCCAATAAGAGTGCCGCCGGTTCCGCCAACTGCCGGATAGCCTCCACTGCCACATCCGCCCACTGTATATTGTGCCTGGTTGCCCTCTGGGGCATAAACCCAGCCTGGTCAGGATGGACCAGGGTGGTTATGTGGGGCGATTGGCCATTGCCTTGGCCAGAATTTTTGCCTCCACATTCAAGAGGGAAATGGGACGATACAAAGCATGCTTTACCGGGTGCCTGCCCGGCTTATGGAAAACCACCTCTTCAGCATGTCTCCAGTCCCAAGGAAGTGAGCCCTGCTCTCTAGCCTCCTCCTCCACAGATCGGTAATGAGGGGCCAATTGCAAGAAATAACGCTTAAAGAATTCACTAGGGAACCCGTTGGGCCCCAGCGCCTTCCCGGGATTAGTTCCCCCAAGGTCATGCCTAACTATTCATCCATCAGGGGCTGCTCCAACTGGTCCCTTACCTCATCTGATAGGGCATTGGGCGGAAGATCAGTTTTGAATTTATCTATGGTGGCGGCGTGTAAGCATTCCTTAGGGGCGTACAGGTCCACATAGTATGTGGGCTTTGTGCGACGGCTAGAGATCTGTAAGCGGTTCACCCACCGGGCCCAATATGCCCGGTAGGGCTGAAAATAGAACATCCCCTGACGTAGTCGATGCAGCATCTTGCTGGATTTGTCCCCCCAATGATATACCCTGCTACGCTTCGCCAGCCAGGCTTGGTGGGCCTCATCCATCAGGAGGGCAGCATAATTTTGTTGTGCTATAGTTGTCTCCTAACCTGGCTGCCTCCTCCCTCCCTACTCCTGCGTTCAAGTGCCTCTATGTCCGCCTCCACCTGCAGCAGCTCCTCCCTACGAACCCTGCCCACCACCGTGCACAGGGAAATGCCTGCCACCCTCAGAGTGGGTTTCAGTGCCTCCCATAACACCTCGGCCCTAGGGACTGACCCTACATTGGCCGTCAGGTATTGATCAATAGCCTCACTCATGTGTTTCCTGTAGTCATCATTTTGCAGGTGCCATACTGAAAGGCGCCATCTGAACGGTTGTTTCATCCGCCCTGTTTGGAGTGTAAGGGCTACTGGGTGGTGATCTGACAGGCCCCATAGAAGAATCTCCCCCGACACTACCCTGCCAACCGCCTCCCGGGGAACAAAGAGATAATCATTTCTAGAGTAGGAATCGTGGACCGCCGACAAATAGGTGAATTCCCGATTATCTCTGTGAAGGCACTCCATACATTAAACAAATCCAGCCCTGTCACTAACGAGTACAATCTCGTGTGGCGGCCACCCTCCGGCCCGCCCCCAGCCCTCCATCAATTCCTGGCCATGTCCATAACATCATTCCAGTCACCGCCAATTATGGATAGGGCATCTGTCATGTCCCCCTGTCGGAGGGAAGGTCTGAAACAGAAGCGAGGAGGCCGTAGATGTTGAATATTGTAGGGTTTTTATTGATGGTATTCAATTACCCATAGTAGTAGACAGGTGTAATTTTAAAGAAAGTCTGATAACAAAACAGTCCTGTTGGTATGGCACAGAACGTTCCTTGGAGTGATCTTCCAGCGTCCTCTTTCAGGTGTGTTGTCAGGTAGTACAGGCGGCTCAGGTGGTACAGGCTGCTCTTGACACACTTCCCTTGGTAGAATGTGAGACTGGGGTCGTGAATCACCACCGCAGCCCGGGCACCCACTGTTGCATCCCCTCCGTTGGCACCCGACCTGCTTCACGCCATTGATCTTCCCCGTGCGGCCTCCTGAGCCTGGGGAGGGCCGCTGTGGGATTGCAGGTAGGCCGCGCTAGGCCTGACGAAGCCAGGAGCCACCATCACATGACGGGGGTGTTGGCCGCATCCCAGGCCACGCCCGCTAATGCCGCGCCCTGATTGGTAGCGTGGTTGAGCCCCCGGCAAGCGAGCCTTGGATTGGCTCCCGGATGCGCCCCGACTGGTCCAGAGGCCGTAGGAGTCATCGAGAGGCCCGGGACCGGTCTCCCAGCAGCTCGGAGCCCGCAGGAGGGTCGGAGCCCTACCCACCAGCAACTACAAGCCCCGGGCGGCCGCTCCACCGACGTGAGGCCCCCGGCCGGAAATCGCCGCAAGGGCTCCTCGAGGAGCCGAAGAGCCAGGTAAACCACCCTTGGGGGTGGGTGGTGGTCCGAGGAGAAGGCGGGGGCTGCCGTGGAGCCTCGAGAACACGGAGAGGCAGCCCCGCTACCGCCCCTCCCCACAGGCGGCTGCTGTTGGCCCTGGTTGGGACAGATTAACCCCCTAGAGGTCTGGAGGGAGGGGAGGACTAAGCAAAGGCCTGCGGACCCGGGCCCCCCAGACTCGCAGGAACCCTCCTTGGGTGCACCACAAGTTAACCCTCTGTTAGGGGACTGTTCTGTTGGCTGCCCCTGAGCAGGAAGCCTAATTCATGTTATTGTGCCATACAAGTAGGGGATCAGATGCTATCATGAGCCACTCCTAAGCTTGGGTTTAAAGTGTAAATTACTCCATGCCAACTAGGAAACGTTCCATCTTAAAGTGACTCATGAAGTGCTGTTTTCATTTTGCTGAACCTGCTTAAGACAATGTTGATACACATGCCTGTACATTGAAATGTTGGTTTATCTCTCAAGGAATGGTTTTACTTATGCCTATACAAGGAAATGTTGCCTGAGTTCTCAATGAATGGTTTTACTTATGCCTATACAATGAAATGTTGCCTGAGTTCTCAAGAAATGGTTTTACTTATGCCTATACAATGAAATGTTGCCTGATGAGGTTATGCTAAATTGATTACAATGAATTACTTACCAACAATGAGACCAATCTAGATAAAAGCATCTTGATTTTAAAAGACTAGCTGGTGTGGTGTCACTTTATTGTGTGCGTTCCCTGTCTCAGTGCGAGTGTGTGCTGCACTTCTACTTTACACCTAGCTTTCGGGTGCCTCCCCGCTCATGTCAAGCTACTGCTGTGGAATTGGTGACCCCAGTTCTCACATAGAGTTTCCCCCGGAGTACCGAAAGCACTCAAATAAAGAAAAGAAAACAGCGGTCACTGACCATATCTGGCGTGTAGATCCTAAGCTAGTCCATCACCACACCACGTGCAAGGTTGGGCTCTCAAATGTGAGGTAGGGAAGACACGTGAAGGGGCTTCAACTATGTGCACAGTCACAGTAAGAACAGGAGTAAGGGTGTTTCTGTCAATTGCTGACTAGAGCTACGGGATAGTTGCAAAGCGAGAGAAAGACAGGTACGTTACCTCCCCCAGATTCGGGGCTAGTATAGCAAGGCGAGGGAAAGATAGGTACGCTACCTACCCCAGATTATCCCACCCACTCTCTTATTATTCCCGCGGCACCTGTTACGTACCGCTCTCTGCCACAACTCTCCTGAGTTGTGGCGGTTTGTGTGTTTTCTCCGGGTTCTACCACTCTTCGGTCCAGGTCTCGGGATCCTCTGGGTTTTCGGTTGGAGTTTTCTCGACGGTTTCTCTGCGTATTGTGGAGTCCTCGGTTCCGTCGGCATCTGCTCCTCTCTCCGTAGTTTTCCTCTTAGCAGGCACACCAATAGTGTTCACTTCCGGCTTTTTCTGCTGCTCTCGACCTTTGTGCCGGTGCCCCATTGGTCAGGGCGCTGAGTCCCGCCGCTTTCGGGAGGAACGACTTCCGGGTCAAGTCTGGCGTACTGTGGGGCGAAGAAAAGATTCTTCATTATCGGGCAGTCTGTTCTCTCTGATCCATCGTCCTCGTCATAAAGACGGCAAGGAGTTCAGCTGGGTATAGTGTCATTGGGTGGTTTCTCCTCATGACCCTGATCCCCCTCACATCCCCCTACCCTATCTTTCTTGTTTACAAGAAAAGGATCCTGAGGATACATAGAGAGAAAATCTGCATTGGCTTGATCATTTCCTTTCCTGTGGTGGACAGTGTATTGAAAAGGTTGAAGGGCTAGAAACCATCTTAAAATTCTGGGGTTATGTCCTTTGTTCTGGGACAGCCACTCAAGAGGGGTATGATCTGTATAAAGGAGGAATTTTTTGGCGTCAAGATAATAGTGGAGTGCTTCTACCGCCCACTTGATGGCCAGTGCTTCTTTTTCGATTACCGCATATCGGGTTTCTCTAGGATATAGTTTGCGGCTGATATAAAGAATGGGCCTCTCTTGTTGTTGGTCATCTGTTTGGGATAGTACCACCCCATACCACTATTCAAAGCATCTGTTTGCAGGATAAAGTTTTTTTGTAATTAGGATTCAAAAGAAAGGTCTGGGAGGTGATAACACATTTTAATTGTTGGAACGACTTCTGCTCTGTGGGAGAGTTTTTTTTTAGATGTTTCTCTGTGGGTATAGTTTTTTTCAGCAGGTCTGTTAAAGGACTGTCGATCTGTGAAAAGTGGGGAATAAACCTTCTATAATAACCGAGAAGACCTAGGAAAGCCCTTAGGTCCTTCTTGGATTTTAGGAAGGGAACCTGTGAGATGGCTGTTACTTTCTCTTCTTGCGGTCTTATGCAACCCTCTCCTAGGAGAAAGCCTAAATATTTCACAGACTTGGCGGCTAACCTGCTTTTAGCTGGATTGATGGTCAGGCAACCATTTCCCAAGGTCTTGACTACAGCTGCTAGGTGTTGGAGGTGCTGTTCCCCCAAATTACTATGGATGATTATATCATCCAAGTAAGCTGCTGCATATTGACTATGGTTCTGTAACATTGCATTCATAAGCCTTTGAAAAGTTGCGGGGGCCCCATGCAGTCCAAAAGGCAATACTTTAAAGTGGTACACGCCTGAAGGGGTACAAAAGGCTGTATTTTCCCTATCTTGAGGTTTTAGGGGGACCTGCCAATAACCCTTACAGAGATCCAGGGTGCTAATGTATTGGTCTTTCCCAAGCCTCTCTATAATTTTATAGACTCTAGGGAGGGGATATGCATCAAACTGTGATACTTTGTTTACCTCTCCAAAGTCAATGCAAAAGCGAATAGACCCATCGGGTTTAGGCACGAGTACTATAGGAGAGCTCTACTTGCTTTTGGAGGGTTCAATGTTTTCTAGTTTTACCATTTGCAGTACCTCTTGTTCTATGGCTTCTCTTCTAGCCTCTAGAGTACTGTATGGACATAGGCGAACGTTTTTACCGGGTACAGTATGGATCTCGTGTTCCACTAAATTAGTTCTACCTGGGACTAAGGAAAATACCCCTTTTACTGGTCGTAACGCTTCTTTTAACTCTTGTTGGGGGGCGGAGCTAGCCGGCAAACGAAATGGCGGCCTAAGTCCGTAGCTCCGCCGTGCATCGCCCGGAATATCCTGAATTATCCTCACATAGCAGCGTAATCTGGCTGCAACCGGGTCCCAGCCGTCCCCTTAACAAGCGGGGACCCAGCGGTGGTTCCAGCGGCGCTGGGGAACGAGTGGTACGGCCGGGCTGGACGGAGCCCGCAGTGCCGAGAGGCCAGGCCACAAGCAGCGGACCCGGGTGATCGCACTATCCGGCTGGCGTCACCCGACGTGCGGCCGCGGTCCGCGCCAGACACCGGTCCGGTGCCCCGACCCCTCGCGCTCCTGAAGTGAGGAACTCGGACGGTCTGCTGCCCGCCACACGGCTCCGACGGCCAGAGCCCGTGCGACAGGACCCTGCAGGCGGCCTCCGGACAGCGATCGGGCTGAGGAGCACGGTGAGACGCGTGGCCCTCCCCTTCCTCCCTTGGACATAACGGGGGACCACGGGAGAACCTACAGCCCTAGGGTGACCTGATTTTGTGGTTTTGTAGCGCCCCCCCAGCCAGGAAGTACACTGGGGTGCGCGACGGAGGGCATCATCGAGGAGGATCCTCGCGACGTGGAGGTCGCCACCCCCTGGATAGCGCGGAGCCATTCCCTGGCGTCATAAACGCTGAACTGTGTGGCTCTGGGTCGCACCTGAAGTCTGCTGAGGCAACGCGCTCGAGTGGTGAGGGTGCCCCCCCCCCTTGAAATAAAGTGAACACAGGTCGCTTGGCCAGCGGTCCCCACCCTCCCAGACTCACTGATTGGACTGCATTGAGGTCTGGGCTTCGGGGTCCGTGGGGGACCACGGAGAGCACCGAGAGTGGAGTGCGCTTTGCGACCCCCCCCCACGAGCCGACCCACCCCCACCCTCCTCCAGGTGGCGACAAGGGCTTCTGGGGGTATACACCAACGCCGAGGCCCTGCCTTTCCTTGCGCCCTCTACCACCTGGCGGTCTACACTCTTGGCGCCGCACAGCAGTCGATTTCTAAAAGACAATGGGCAAGGGGGAAAGAACACAGAGTAAGCTGCCCTTCTCCCAGAAACGGCTGCTCCAACAAAGCCCGGCCACGGAGGACGGCCCCACGACACATACTGAGGCGGCTCGCAGCGACGACTTGGACATCAAGACTATGCTATTGTCAATGGAACAGGGAATACAGTCTAGTATATCGACCCTGGGGTCCAAGATCGACGCTATGTCGTATAGGATGGACAGAATGGCGGAACGCTTGGACAAGCACGCAGAAAGACACGATATGGCGGAAAGACGTATGACGGAGGTCGAGGAGGCGCAAACGGACCTGAACACGGCGCAGAAGAAAATGGAAAGAATGATGCAGGTCCTGAGTGATAAGACAGAAGATTTGGAGGCGCGCTCACGACGCTGCAATCTACGCATCACGGGCCTTCCAGAGAGCACCTCCACTGGCCCCATGGAACGCTTTGTGGAAGAACTCCTCACGAAACTGCTGGGAGACGGAGTGTTCTCGGCCATGTTCACGGTTGAGAGAGCCCACCGGTCGTTTGCCCCCAAACCGCAGCCTGGCGCGTCTCCGCGCCCCATCATAGCGAAACTCCTCAACTACAGGGATAGAGAGACTGCGCTCCATCTGGCGAGGGCCAAACAAAACCTACAATATGAGGGATCCACTATCTCGCTGTATCCGGACTTTACGGCGAAAGTCCAGGAGGAGCGGAAGCAGTTTATCCCCCACAAGAAGCGGCTCCGAGAGTTGGGTTTAGACTACGCCTTACTGTATCCGGCCAAACTCCGCGTCAATAAGGGGGGACATTCCCATATCTTCACAGACCCCAAGGCGCTGCAACAGGCGATGAAGAGGTGGGCGAAGGAACAGAAATCGAATTCTGACAAACCACCCGAGGACGAGGACGCCGACAGTCGACTGGATGAGCAGGACTGAACAAAGTCTGAGACAACTTCTATTCTATGCCTCTGAGTTGGGGACTCTGGGACAGAGGCGTATTGTTTCTTCAGTTTGAAGAGGAGCTGGGGCGATTTTGGACCTAAGAGACCATTGCTGATCGCACAGATAAGTGGCACTGCTGAAGGGTGCGGGGGGGGAAAAGGGGGGGGGAATACCTTGATGGGGCTTTATGCTTTATGCTTCTACTACCTTGGGGGCGGGCTGCGGCCTGGTGCGAGAGCCCGGACATTGGCCTCTTCATGAATAGGATGCTGACCGTGGGACGGGTGTGCGGGCACTACTGGGACAAATGAGCATTGAACTATCCTCAGGTTATATCTGCTGCGCAACTGAGGTGCTGTGCACGGCGGGTGCGAGTGGAGGGGCACGTGAGCGATATGAGTTGAGGAAGGGAACTATGTCACTCGGCTCCCTGCTGCCCTGCGCGTTTAGCACACTGTTTTGGTTGGTGACCCTAGTTGGGATGGGTCTGTTGGGAGGTGGGGAGGGGGTGATGCTGTCGGACCAGGTTGGGGGGGGTCTGCTGTGGGTGGTGGGTTGGGGTGTTTTGGGGTGGATGGTTTCCGGAGATTGGCTGCCTTGGCGGTTACAGTGTTTGGGGGGGACGGGTACGGAGAGGGTGGGGGGTATGACTAGGGGGGGTCTGTCCTTGAAATGTTCACTGCACTGCTCAAGAGACTCGGGGCTTGCTGGTGAAAACGTGGTACTATACTGTTGTGCTGTTCTATGTCAACCCCGATGGCTGAAAGCCACGTAACGGTCTCGGCCCCCTCCACCGATACCCTGAAGGTGCTAACTTGGAATGTCAGGGGTCTTAACGACCATAGAAAGTTGAGGAAGGTACTTCACTACCTGCAGAGACACCAAGTTGACCTCGCCCTGATCCAAGAGACACATTTGCCACTCACGAGCAAGTTGCTACAGCATAGGGGATTGTTAGGTAACTCCACCGCAGCGGGCTACACCACACATTCCAGAGGGGTACTGACGTGGGTTAACCCTCGCTCCAAGATGGTTCTGCGTCCGATTACTGCAGACCCCGAGGGCCGTTACCTCATATCGATATGTGAAGGGAAGGGACACGCTTTGACTATAGTTAATGTGTATGGTCCGAATTATGACTCCCCAGACTTCTACACCCGACTAGCTCAGAGTTGCAGACAATTCACCTCCACCTCCATGCTCTGGGGGGGGGGGACTTTAACCTGGTACTAAACCCTGGGTTGGATAGATCTTCGGGCCCCAAGCGAAAGCCTGCTGCAGCTGCAACGGCTCTTACGGCCGAGCTGCTGACCCTAGATATGGTAGATGTGTGGAGGTCTCGCAATGCGGGCAGGGGTGGGTATACACACTACTCTTCCTTTCACGACATCCACACCAGAATCGACTACTGGCTGGCCTCTCATTCGGATGTACCATGTTACAACGCATACTGTTACAACTACCTACCGTTACAACGCGACCATTACAACGCATACCATTACAACGCATAGCGCTTTGAGGTGCTGGATAGTGGTAAGTATAATTTACTATTCTAACTCCAGTCCCCGTGGACCCTAGGGAAGGTGTTGGATAGTAAATTATACTTATTCCCTATCCTAGAACGCCCCCCAGCGCAATGCGTTGTAATGGAATGCGTTGTAAAAGTCGCGTTGTAATGGTAGTGCGGAGTAAAAGATGCGTTGTAACGGGTGTATACCCTCTCATTCCATCACTAATCAAATTGTTGAGTGCACCGTGCTCGCGCGCACCCTGTCCGACCACTCACCTATATTATTGACATTAGAGGCGCCGCGGCGTCGGATCCCTCCGTTTCTCTGGCGCTTCCCGCCTTATGCCCTGCTAGACGACGCGTTTCGGGGTGAGGTGGCGGAGGAGATTGACCTCTTCTTTGAGAAGAACTTAGGCTCGTGGACGACTTTCATACTGTCTGGGAGGCTTTCAAGGTGTTCATCCGCGGGGTAGTCATGGCCAAACACTCCAGCGTTCTGAAGGCTATTCGTCAGCGGCTTCAAGCCCTGGAGTCTCAACTGGCCGTCTTGGAGGCACGACTCCTTACGGACCACGATCCTGCGGTAGCCGCCGAACTTAGGACTTTGATCTCGGAATTTAATGAAGAAGCAGACAGGGAGGTCTGTTTTATGGGGAAATACGCTTCGGCGAGGACCTATGGGGAGGCTGAACGCCCCAGCTCCCTCCTGGCCAGAATATTGCGCGAGGAAAAGAGCGCTCCCCGGCTGACGGAACTGAACACCCTGGGAGAATCCACGGTCACGACAGACGTGGACATCATCTCTGCTTTCCGTGACTACTACTCAGACCTATACTCCACCAGGTCCGTGGACCTGGAATCCGACATAGACGACTACCTAGAACATATACAATTACCGTTCTTGGCGCAGTCGGACAGAGAGTTCCTCATGGCGCCCATTCAGGCGGACGAGGTTTCTGAGGCCTTGGCTTCCATGCGGTCCCACAGCGCTCCCGGAGTTGATGGTCTGACAGTGGGGTTCTATAAAGCTTTCCAGGAAAAACTCATCCCGCACTTGCTGTCTTTATTTGACCACATAGGCGAAGAGGGCAGCATGCCGGGAACGATGAGGGAAGCCCAGTTGGTTACCATCTTGAAGCCGGGCAAACCCCCTACCCTCTGCAGTTCGTATAGACCGATCTCTCTCCTAAATGTCGATGCGAAAATTTATGCTAAAGTACTGGCCACCCGGCTATCCCTCATAGCTCCGGAGATAATAGCCCCGGAGCAGGCCGGCTTCGTCCCCGGGAGGAACCTGTCCTACAACATTCGAACGGTTCTAGGCACGATGCAACACGTTCGACAAGACGCGAAGGCGGTGGCCATCTTCCTGGACATGGAGAAGGCGTTCGACTCCGTCGAATGGCCATTCATGATCCGGGTCCTACGCCGTATGGGCCTGGGAGAGCAATTTTTACAGATTATCGGTGCTCTGTACTGGAAGCCAACAGCGCGGGTACGGCATGGAGATCGGGTCTCAGAACCCTTTCCCATAAGCAGAGGAACAAGACAGGGATGCCCTCTGTCCCCCCTGCTATACGCCCTGGTGGCGGAACCACTGGCGTGCACTTTGAGGGAATACCATTGGTATCGGGGGGTTAGCTTCCCGTCCTATAAAATAGTCATTTCTACTTATGCAGATGGCACGCTATTGTATGTCAGAAACCCGGAGTCGAACCTTGCCCCGGTTCTAAGAGAGGTGGTCCGTTTCGGCGCCCTCTCGGGCTTGCGAGTGAACTGGGAGAAATCTGCGGTGTTTCCTTTGACTCCGGTGACAGATCGCTTCGACATGGACTACCCGCTCACCTGGACCACAGACCCGGTACGATACCTGGGCGTGATGGTTCATTCCGACCCAGAAGTGCTCTTCAGGGAAAACTATGGGGTGGCCTTCAGTAAGTGTGAGGACGATGTGGAACGCTGGTGCAAGCTCCCGCTCTCTTTAATGGGCCTGGTGGCCATCATGTAAATGGTGCTTCTGCCGCGGTTCTTGTTCTTGTTCTCCACCTTGCCCATAGTACTTTCGCGAACCTTCTTTCGAAATGTGACGAAACTAATGACCAGGCTGGCCTGGGGAGGTAAGCAAGCACATGTGCGATGGAATACGCTCACACTGCAGTACGAGCTGGGAGGACTCGGCGCACCCGACTTAGAACGGTACTATAGGGTGGCTCAGGCTGCGCATCTACATACGTGGATCCACGGGGAAGAGAACATACCGCACGTTCGGATGGAGAGGCTATTTGCGGATCCGCTTCCGCTCCCAGCCACGGTCTGCACCCCTGCGGACCGCCGAGTGGGCATCCTGGATTCTATATCGGCCACAAACCATGCATGGAACGCGTTGTTATAGGCACGGGGCGAAGTGCTGTTGTACTCCCCCGAGATGGCGGTGGAGTGGATGCAGTGGCTGGCTCCCATCGGAGACAGGAATGTTATTCGTGCACTTCACGACCTCGGGATTCACACGGCGGGCGCTTTGTTTGCGAACGGCCAGGCCAAAACATGGGACCAGGTTGCCCTAGGGGTGGAGCACCCAACCCTGCTGCAGCAGTTCCAATTTCACAGACTTCGAGGAGCCTTGAGGGAAGTCCTGGGACCAGAGATGACGGAACCGCCGGACATTCCGGAACTAGCTTATGTCATAGCCCACCCCTCCCAGCGGCACTTGACGACGCATCTGTACAAGTGCATTACTTCACACAGAGCGCAGGAACCCTCAAAAGCCCGGTTAGCCTGGCAGAGAGACTTGGACATAGATATAGATGACGCAATGTGGTTGTACTGCTGCAGCAATACCAAAAAAGTATCTCTGAATGGAAGACACAGACTAATCCACTTTAAATGTTTGCAGAGAGTGTATTACACTCCAGAACAACTACACCATTATGGTCTCCGTCAATCTCCAGAATGTGAGCGCTGTCACGCACCGGTGGCAGATTTCCTACATATGGCATGGAATTGCCGCAAGATACAAGAGTTCTGGATCGCGGTCTTCTCGGAACTCAGTGAAATACTAGAGCACGAACTGCGGGTTGATCCAGTTCTGGCGTTGCTGGGCTACTCGAAACCTCTGCCGCTGGCATGTAGGCGATTGGCGGATATGGGATTATTACTGGCGAAGCGCACGGTGGCACAGTGTTGGATGAGAGGTCCGACCCCGACAAAAAAACGATGGGCCAGAGACATGGTGTACTGTTGCACGCAGGCGGAGCACTACAGTGTGCTACTTCCCCCCACCAGCAGACCGAAAAACTTCTGGGGTTTGTACAACACCTTTAGATATGCCAGGGAGGAGATAGCGGACACGCAGGGTACCGAGGGAGTGGAAGCACAAGAATAGCCTTCACTACTTCACTAGGGAGAATAGGACGACTGAAGGGCAGGTGGGACGGCCGGGTGGAGTGTTGATACCCGGCTGTCACGAAACAGGGGACGAGTGGGAGGTTCTGATTTAAGAGGTAGTGATGGGAGTGAGACTTCTCCTGACACGCCCCAAGGGCATTGTAACCTGGAAGTGGAGAGGAGGCATGAAAGTGGCCTAGACGAACCGTTGCAGACATCGAGTGGGGATGTGGACAGATAGGACAGGAGGGGGGGTGGGGGGAGGGACGGGAAGTTCTTTCGGGGAGTTTGGAGAGTTTTCAAAAAAATAAAAAATACACCTGCATTTCTGGCTGAGCAGCACCTGGCCTGCGTGACCTACCCCCCCTTACGTTTCTGGGGTACATTTGCAAGTGGGCGAGGACGGCCCCAGTGACTGACTCACGTTTAGCTTACTGGCTGCACTGTGATTTCATGCTGCCGTACCCCAGGGTTGACGGCGTCAAGCTGTGTACATTGTCTTACCAAATGCCCGACTGTTTCCAACTTTGTCGCGTCGCCGGCCCAGATGGGTTGTAGGCGGGATGCTGTGTATGATGTGTACAATTCTAATAAAGGTGTTACAAAAAAAAATAAAAACTCTTGTTTGAGGTTATCATCCAGTTCTGCATCTATGTTTTGTTCCTCTAAGCAGGATGATGTTTCAACGACTACTACAGGTTTGGGACCTTCCCATTTTTTAAAAAGGTTTATATGGTAGATTTGAGTGGAGCTACAGGAAGGATCCATGTCTATTTTATAAGTGACAGGTGTTACCTTATCAATCACTTTAAAGGGTCTCTGCCATTGGTTTAACAGTTTGTGTTCTGCTGTGGGGCGTAATAGTAGGACCTGATCTCCTATTTGGAGGGACCTGACCTTGGTGGACTTATCGTACTGTTTCTTTTGGGCAGCTTGTGCTTGTTCCAGGTTGGTTCTTACGATTTCACGTACTTGATTCAAATGTTTTCTAATGTTCGTGACATATTCCAATAAAGGTTTAGAGGTGCCAGCCTCTTCCTCCCATTCTTCTCGGGCCATGTCCATAAGGGTACTCGGTGGCCTTCCATACAATAATTCAAGTGGGGAGTACCCTAGACTCTTTTGCTGTCCACAACGTATGGCAAACAAGGCCAACGGAAGCATGTCCTCCCATTTGCGTGCTTCTAAATTCAGCAATTTTCTGAGGGTTGTTTTTAGTGTCGCATTGTAGCGTTCTAACAATCCGTCTGTTTGAGGATTATAGGCAGCAGTACGGATCTGTTTAATATTTAGCTGTTGACATACTTGTTTCATCAGTTTGGAAGTGAAAGGGGTGCCTCGATTGGTGATTATTTCTTTAGGAAACCCGACACGTGAAAAAATGTTAATCATGGCTTTAGCTAACTGTGTCGTATTGGGTTGTCTAAGGGCGATGACTTCCAGAAACCTGGTAGCATAGTCAACTAGTACGAGAACATAGCGACAACCACTACGTGAGGGTAAAAGGGGTCCTATGATGTCCATTCCCACCCTGGAAAAGGGTACATCTACAACAGACAAGGGTTTCAAAGGTACTCTGAGTGGAATATAATGGCTAGTTTTTTGGCAGGCGGCACATTCACGACAACATTTCCTGACTTGTTGATATATACCCGACCAATAGAACCTTTCTAAAATAGCCTACACTGTTTTGTCTCCCCCAAAATGACCAACTAGTAGATGGCTGTGAGCTAAAAATATGACTTTTTCCCGGTAGGGAAGAGGTACTAACAATTGGACAGGCATGGACTTTCCCTCTTTTCTGTACAGCAATCCCCTCTTTATAAAGAACTGGGGACCTACTTGTAGCGGATCGTCTTGTTCGGCTGCTTGTCTCCTGGCTTCCTGTAGGGGGTTGTCTTCCTTCTGAGCTGTATGAAAATTTTGGCCATGATCCCATAGAGGGACATCCGACTGGGTTACAAGGATGGGTTTCCCATTTCTTTTCTCCTTTCTTCTTTGTTGCTTACTCTCCCTGTCTTTCCCTTGTTCCCACCTGGGGTCTACTTTTATGGAAGAACTGGGCCTCTTCTCTCCAGTCTATCCATTCTGGACTTTGGTTAGGTAGTAAACTGCGAATGTGGGGATAGTCTGTACCTAAAAGTACTGGTTCTGGAAGATGGGGAAGAAGTCCTACTTTCATATTTACTGGACTTTTGGTGGGTGTATTTTGTACATCTACATTAGTTATGGGATAGGTTTTACAGTCTCCATGAATACATTGTATATTAACAAACCCTGTGGTAGGAGGGGACCCTTGTGGTATTACTAGGGGTTTCATTAGGGTCTGTCGACTTCCCGTATCAATTAGGGCCTTTCTGAGTTCTCCATTGATGGATATTTGTCTTTGAAATGAACAGGGGTCTCCTTCTGTCTGACAATATAGGGTTCTCATATACCGAATCTCCATAGGTTCCTTTTTTTGTAGGCACACCCGTGCTATGTGCCCAAAGGCACCACAATGGAAACACTGAGGTCCTACAGGAGGAGGAGGGCGCGGCATAGGCAGTACAGGATTGGGGACTACTGTTACAGTCTCAGGTTTTCGTGGGATATGGGTTGGTCTGGGGTTCCTTATGGAATGACTAACTGGTTGTTTCCAGGCACTTTCTTCCTTTCCTTTTTTTAATTCTTGGGCCCGAAAATAGGCGGCTGCTGCTTCCACTGCCTTTACTAGGGTTAAATCTGTATGCAGTGCAGTAGTGTGGCTCACTGGTTAGAGGCGGCAGACCCGAGAGCAGAGGACGGCCCGGGACCAGGGTTCGATTCCCGACGCGGCAGGTTTCTGGACCAGGGTCAGCGGACTTGATAATTCTCTCGCCTCGGTGCCCACTCTGATCAGCGATCACACTCGGCAACTCTGGGCATAAGCTTGCCTCATCTGCACTAACGGCCCCACCAGACCGCCGGGGATGCCTGGTCTCACCCTGGAGATACCCATTGAGGGACCATCTCTCAGGGAAGCCAGGAAGGGTTTCGCAGCGGTCGAAGCGCGGAGATACTCCTCCGGGAGTCGATCCTAGCGCTATATAAACTTGCAATTATGCTGACGTACCCATTTTTAGATGAGCGGATGCAAAGAACTGAGGAATTGTTCGAGGTAGATTTTTTCTAATATGTTCTCCTTAGTTGAAATTAAGGGTTTTAGCCATCGGTCGGCGGTATCGTTTATGCGATAACATAGAGCTCTAGGATTTTCTTGTGGTCCTTCTCATATTTGGCGTAGTCTCATCCGATAGGTCTCGTCATCGATGCCCATACGTTCTAAGATACACCTTTTTATCTCTGGATAAGGAGTGGTCTCAAGGGCCTTGGCAGCCTGGTAGGCGGCTTGGAGATCACCAGCGAGAAGGGGTCCCATGTATTGTCCCCACCTATCTTCAGGCCAAAGGGCGGCACAGGCGAGTTTCTCAAAGTTGGATAAGAAAAAATCAGGGTCCTTTCCCGGAGCATACTTCTGTACGACTACTAAGAGAGGGGCTGTATAACCTCTGGGCTGCCCCAGTGCTTCTGCAAGTTTACCTATGGTGGATTCCTGGGTTTGACTTTGTCCTGTAAGGGTTTTGTGTAAAGCTTCTCTCTCACTTTTTGCGGTTTCTAGGAACCTGGACATAATTTTCTCGAGACGGTCCTGTCCTTCCGCCATCTTTTTAACAACAGCCTCCATTTCCTCCGATCCCACTTCTGACACCAAATGTCGGAGGGAAGGTCAGAAACAGAAGCGAGGAGGCCGTAGAGGTTGAATATTGTAGGGTTTTTATTGATGGTATTCAATAACCCATAGTAGTGGGCAGGTGTAATTTTAAAGAAAGTCTAATAACAAAACAGTACTGTTGGTATGGCACAGAACGTTCCTTAGAGTGATCTTCCAGCGTCCTCTTTCAGGTGTGTTGTCAGGTGGTACAGGCGGCTCAGGTTGTACAGGCGGCTCTTGACACACTTCCCTCTGTAGAGTTTCCACCGGAGTACCGAATGCACTCAAATAAAGAAAAGAAAACAGCGGTCACTGACCATATCTGGCATGTAGGTCTTAAGCTAGTCCTTCACCACACCACGTGTGAGGTTGGGATCTCAAACGTGAGGTAGGCAAGACACGTGAAGGGGCTTTAACTATGTGCACAGTCACAGTAAGAACAGGAGTAAGGGCGTTTCTGTCAATTGCTGACTAGAGCTATGGGATACTTGCAAGACGAGAGAAAGATAGGTACGCTACCTCCCCCATATTCGGGGCTAGTATAGCAAGGCGAGAGAAAGATAGGTATGCTACCGCCCCCAGATTTTCCCACCCACTCCCTTATTATTCCCGCGGCACCCGTTATGTACCGCCGTCTGCCACAACTCTCCTGACTTGTGGCGGCTCGTGCGTGTCCTCCGGGCTCCACCACTCCTCGGTCCAGGTCTCGGGATCCTCCGGGTCTTCGGTTGGAGTTTCCTCAGCGGTTTCTCTGCGTATTGTGGAGTCTGGCATGTAGGATTATGGTGCAAGCCCTTATCTTATTCCGCCTGGTTTAGGGGAACACCCTGTATCTGGGCGCCCCTCAGGCCACTATCAAAAAACTTCAAGTGATCCAGAATTGCGCGGCTCACTTACTCCTCCAGATCCCTCAGAGGCAGTCTGCGAGTCCCGCACTGAGGAAACTTCACTGGCTCCCTACCCAGTCCGGGAAACAACCTTTACAATGCAACTTTTACAACGCACTACCATTACAATGAAACTTTTACAACTCAACATCCATTACAACGGATACCATTACAACCCAACCATTACAACGCACGTCACTACAACGCATACCACTACAACACTTGTCATTACAACGCAGTCATTACAACGCATACCATTACAACACATACCATTACAACCCATAGTACCCTTACACCATCCAATACTAACCCTACTGTTGCACCCCCTGGAGTTAGAATAGTAATTTTTACCCCTACACTATCCAACACTTACCCTACTGTTGCACCCCCTGGAGTTAGAATAGTAAATTTTACCCCTACACTATCCAACACTTACCCTACTGTTGCACCCCCTAGAGTTAGAATAGTAATTTTTACCACTACACTATCCAACACTTACCCTACTGTTGCACCCCCCTGGAATTAGAATAGTACATTTTACCCCTACACTATCCAATACTTACCATACATGCAATGTAATGGTATGGGTTGTAATGGTATGCGTTGTAAAGGTAGTATGCGTTGTAATGGAATGCGTTGTAAAGGTAGTTTTAAAAAATCTGTTGTAATGGCATGCGTTGTAATGGAATGCGTTGTAATGGATGTTGCGTTGTAAAAAATGTGTTGTAATGGTATGCGTTGTAACGTCATACATCCATCCAGTCCAGAATACGATTTAAAGCCATGTGCCTAGCTCGTAGAGCCATTTGGAAAACTGGACCTGCCATTATCCTCCCTTTGGTTACCCCCTACCAATCTTCTAGGAGTCTTCACTCCAGCGATGCCTTTCTTACTACCACAAGGAAAGTACAAAGATCCAGATGGGGTGGACGTACCTTCTCTTTGAATGCCTCCAACCTTTGGAATTTTCTCCCCCCCACTCTTCGTAGGGAACCCAACGTACAGACTTTCCGTGAACTGCTTAAAACTCATCTCTTTAGTGCCACTCACTAACTTGCGGTGCTTTCTGTCTGCCTGGTCCTAAGCGCTACGAGGCCTCAGGGTAGTTACGTGCTATAGAAATCCAATTTCATTCATTCATTCCTCGGTTCCGTCGGCGACTGCTCCTCTCGCTGTAGTTTTCCACTCAGCGGGCGCGCAGATGGTTTTCACTTTCGGCTTTTTCTGCTGCTTTCAACCTTTGCTGCCGGTGTCCCATTGGTCAGGCCGCTGAGTCCCGCCGCTTTCGGGAGAAATGACTTCCTGGTCAAGTCCAGCGTCCTGTGGGGCGGGGAAAAAAGATTCTTTATTATCGGACAGTCTGTCCTCTCGGCTCCATCGTCCTCGTCATAAAGATGGTAAGGAGTCCAGCTGGGTATAGTGTCATCAGGTGGTTTCTCCTCATGACCCTGATCCTCCTCACACCCCCCAAAGAGTCATGAGCAGCTCCACCAGATTCCATTGCAACGGGGGAGCTTAGACACTACCCAGAACCAGAGGATCCTCCCCGATCTTGCCCTGGAGGAATAAATAATGCCCCTGTGTGTCCGTCTACTGTGTATAGGGGACCATGCGGTGAATTAAAATCGCCACCCCCTGTGATCCCCTCGTAAAGCTGGAGTGGAATACCTGTTGAAACCCAAAGCGCTGAAAGCAGAGGGCCTTCGGGCCCATGAGGTGTGTTTCCTGTAACATAAGGTTATCTGCCTCAGCCCGTTTAGCCTGCTGGAGAATGGCCCCATGTTTAATCTTGTCCAGGGACCCACGCACATTCCAACTAATGATGCAGAGAGTACCTGGGGTCACCTGCCCCTAGTGGGTATGCTGGCCATCTGGGATTATATCTGTTAAAAGTAAAATGACGATCATGAACATTGCCTGCGCCATCTTATTTAGTGGGAATTTCTATGTGCACGTAAGCTCCAGCCATTTTTAATCCATCACAGCCATTTTGTACTCTGTTGGTCACCTTTGTTTTACCCTGCCCTTACCTGCATCCATCTAACCCTCTGACCAAACCTGATATGTGTGCTGGGGGCTATAAACCCTAATGTCACGACAAACTTCAGCACCACTTGCTGCAACAAACTCGTTTTTCCTATGATCTCTGTTTCCAGACAAACCTTTGAACAATCTACCCTTTACCACACCTAGTTACTCAAACCAGTTCCAGACAATAAAATGACCCTTGCAGACATGATTTATTGCACTACAAACAGCGAGACTTGTTTTACCAACAATGGGACCTGTTTTTATCAACAGAACTGACTCTTAGATCTGGCCGGTCTCACATGTTTTAGACCCTGAAGCAAGGTCCAGCTGCAAGATAATATTGTCTGTTTGACCTGGGTGGGAAGAGAATTACTGTTGTGCTTGTGTGGAAACCTGCCCGGGGCGGAGACTCCAAGCTTGTGTAACCATGTTGATGAAACAAATGCATTGTGTAAAACCTGCATAAAAGGAAGAGCCATAAGAGATGTCAGCAGAACACCTCCCTCAGACATCTCGGTGTCTGCAGTTGACGTGGTCTTCTCATGAGAAATGAACCTTTTTCTTGTCTTTCAGTTTCCAAAGCTTGCCTCATTATTTTGATAGCGAATTCAAGGTGAATTAAGGGTGAACCCTGCACCGGGCAGCATTGTAGGTCTTAGAAGACTCACTGCTTTTCTCAAATTGGCGCCCCAACCTGGGGCCCATCAGCGCCTTGTGGGTCTGGTAGAGAGGTCCTAAAAACGTAGTGAACATCAAAACAATTGGGGTATACCTGCCTGAGAAGACCCTTGTCTAGCTGCCGATCGACTGAACTTCACCGGTTCCGAACGTACCACTCTCGAGTGACCTGCGATCCTGACTGGGACCTTAGAGGAATGCTGCATTGATTATTGGAGTGAGAGGACAGCCAGGCGCTGGAAGGGGAAGACGAAGAACTGTTCATGCGGTCCGTGTAAGGTCGTGAAAAAGCGACTTAAATTGATTGATTGATTGATTGAATAGTTTGATAGAAATAGTAGTATTCCTTTTTGATATTGAGTTATTTGAGACATTCCCTGCTTGCAAACAACAAAGAATAGGAATATTCTCTCTCTTTCCAGACAGCGAAGGACAGGTAGTGCAGGCTTTTTGTCTAAATTGATTGATTGAGATATTCATTTTGACCGGTAAATACGTCATGCCTGTTTTCTCTAGATTGTTTTGTAGTTGTTTTAGACCGGACCGTTTGTTAGAGGTCAGTCAGCCGGCACCGCCAGAAGGCACCCCTAACAAGGACATGTACGTAAAATATGGATTAGCCACCGTAGCTTATAGCAAACTATGGCATAAATACACTAGGAAGGACTGGGTAAATCAGTGGCCACTGACGGGATATTTCGATCCAGCTAAAATAGAAACGTTAGAATTAGCTCTCCACAAAAAGAAAACTACACCAGCCATGCTTGACAGTTTTGGGTCATGGCGAAAAGAGGCAGCTCAAAGAAAGAAAAGAGACGAAGCTAGACAAGATAAAGAAATGCGAAAATCAGCTTAGCAAGTCTGTAAAAAGTTAGAAGAAGAACTAAAAGAAAAAGAAACCGATGAAAAGGAACAGGAATCAAAAATATCAGGTCAATACCCTGTTAGAACGCCCTCGACTCTTTACCCAGAGTTACCGGCGAAACAAAGAATAGATGATGATTTATTATTAGGTCCACCAATCATATACATACCACCCCCTTACGCCCCTGCTCATCCCGTAGTACAACGCCAGGAACCCCAAAATATAGCCGGAGATGGCACGATCGTCTCGGTCTCCACCGAGTTACACACACCAATTGCCTCATCAAAGGATACAGTAGTAGAAGTAGGATCAAAGGAAAAAGGGGTGCCCAGGGTCCCGCAATTAAGTAAAAATGAGTGATCAGGCATTGATAAAATAGTTAAAACCCTCATGGATAGGAAGGAGACAGAATAATATGTAACTGACATATGCAACTACTATGTTGAAAACCACAAACAACACTTTATTGTACGTCTCTGTTACTACACTCTTACTGCACATGAAGAGAAGTACCAGGATAATGGGCCCGAGCGACTAGTGGCTCTCTATAGGAAGGTAGGCACTGGAGGTGAAGGCGACAACGATGTGACAGAACTCTTTTCATCCACACTAGAAGTATTCCGTCACCTCATAGAACAAGGACGGATAGATAAGGACAGGAAATCTAAAAATTAAGGGGCCCTTCAGTTGCAAAGAGGGTGCGCCTGCCCTGAGGGGCCAGGGGACAGTCGGACAGTCGGCCCACTCCCAACGCAGAGTGAGGCCCAAGGCCCGCCGCCCCAAGGCAACGCTTCTCACCTTTGCGGCCTGATCTAGCTGCCGAGCTGCCCAGCCGACCCCCGCATCGATCTGTGTCATGGAGTGACGGGCGACTCCCCACCTGCTGCTCCCGTCCGCCGGGCTGGTCCCAGAGCGCACCTCTCCTCGCCTCAGCAGTAATGCCGTACCCAGGTGGCTGCACTTTCCCCGCCCGTGAATCTGGGCCGCCTTCCGCACGATGTCCCAGTGTCGCGTCGGTCCATTAGGCCGCACCCTCAGAGGGCCTTACACGGTCGAAGCTCCACTCCACTGCCACGAGTCTCCGCTGTCGCCGTAAAACAGCTCAGGATGGGACACCAATGTTGCGGTGCTGCAGGGTCTCAGCGGAAGTCAAATTAGCATCGGAGGATCAGGAAAATTTAATGATTAGTCACGGGCTGGATGGAGCTCGCTCAGCAAACATTCGCCATGCTGGCTTGCCAAGCCACACCACCTTTGTATTTGATTTTTACGCATCCCAGGTACTTTGTGATAAAAGTTTAAACCTTTTAAAAGTGATATCTTTGCTTATGTATGTTGGATTTTTGTCATTTTGGTCTTGTTTTACTTAGATAAAGATTGGTTATTTTTCTAAACTGGTGTGGTGTCCATTTGTAGTGTTTTCACTGAGTTACTGTGCGTTTATGAACAAAAGCTTTACACATTGCCTCTGAGATAAGCCTGACTGCTTGTGCCAAGCTACCAAGGAGGTAAGCAGGGGTTATCTTGGGTGCGTAACTCCCTTTCCCTGACTAGAAGAAAGGGTCCCTACTTTGGACAGGGTGCAAGCCACTGCCAACTAGAGACCCTAATTTCTAACAACGACCTAGAAAACCTATCACTATTCGTTATGACACTGGACACCCAGTTCAAGTACATTGAAATACCAAGAACTCATCCCTATGATGTTTAACTTTGGAAAAGACTACAAATCCTAACATTCTGAGCATGAGTCATTCACCTAGCACTTTTAGTGTGAGTGATCCTAGAGATTATGAGTCGTCCAAGATATAATGGTGAGCAAAGCCCATGCTCATGTGCTCAGTATTGAGGTTTCCCTGTGGGAGGCAGTCCATCGAGCACAATACCCAGAAGTGTCTCCAGGTACAAAAAAGTTTTCAATCAAATCTGGACATCTTTAATCCAGCTCTAGCTGTTAAACACAGCAAGCGAGTATTCCATGTGGGTATTCCTGCTTATCTCTTGATGGATACAAGATAGGAGCATGAAGGCACTACTCCATTCCCATCTACAAAAGTGAAAAGCATTGCTGTTTTAAAGAAACGCTTTGGTCACCCGAAACTGAATGAAAGAAAAGGCACAATCTGAGAGACATAAAATTATTGATGGCAGCTAACTCAATGCTAATTCAAGACTTAATAGGAGAGGAGTCATGATTTTGAAAGAAACCTTTGATAACAATGGATGCCTTGAAAGGTGTACTGCTTTAGAAGATACAGAACTGTTTGTCTGTCTTCAGTGATCTCTCCACTGCTAAATACTAATACCTACATCCACTGCTAAATACGAATACTGACATTTAATGTCTAAGGGACAAGTTTTTTTTTATATTGATGATTTGTGAGTGAAGGGCAACCCTGGTTCTCTAATTCCCTCTAAGCTCCTGTGTGGAATAGATGTTACGTACGGCGGCTCAGCCGTGAGAGCCTTCTTACAAAGATATAAGAGTTTTTCCTTTTTTAGATACACATTGTGTACACCCGTTTTGTTACCCTTTCCATTGGATATACTGGCGTAAGACTGTTTGGTTAGGTCCCATTGTTTGCGATTGTCTTATTCATCTATTGCAACTTAAAAAGCTTAAGTGAACTATAGTGAGCGCATTTCCTCTCGCCTTCTCTCTCCCCTCAGACAAATGGATAAGAACTGCCTCGCTTTTACTGACGAGCAAATAGCGGCAATCTTATCGGGTCCTTCATTATTTCCCGGAGTGCCCTTACTGGGTACTACCTCAGCGAGGGAAGAATGGGACAGATTAAGCACACTTAAAAAGAAGCAAGTAAGAATAGCTTTACATGGTGCTTTAATGACCGAGTATTATACTGCAGGAGCAGCTCCAGCTAGTCTTCTTGTAAGGATTGAACCACGCATATTTTTGGAGGATAGTAAATTCAGGCTCGATTGGAGTTTTATCGCCAACAAGTGTACAAGAGATTGGTTGATATTGATTATAAGTACTGCAGAGAGGCTGAGTGAAGAACTTTTAAAAGAGATTCTTGACCTTGAAGAGAGTATAAGACAGGACACTACCCTGGTAGATACTAAAGAGCACCTTCAGAGGATACAGGAAGATCTGACTGCCTACAACAATTACATGGTCAATCAAAAGATTAAAGGGCTCACTCGTAATTTCGAAAGATATACACATGAGTGGGCTTTCCTGTATGTAAAAGAGGAATACTATCAAGCAGGTTCTGACCAACAAAGCCTAGGAACACGTCAAAGAGGGAGAGGGGCCAGACAGTATACTAGACGCACTCCAAACAACTGGACTTTTGATAATACTTCCAGTGAGAAAGTCCAAGATATTCCTCAAGGCAACAGAGTAAGATTTTATCAACAGGATCGCAATAACGAAGACTTAGGAGTATTGTTAAGGTCTTTTTTAGGGCGTGGTCAGAGGACCAACAACAGGGGGGTGGTCCACCAGGAAGGGGCAGAGGGAGAGGCAATCAACCCCGGCAATGGCAACCATTCTCCCCCAGAGTGACCCGCAGTCGCGGACGGAGGCAGACTTAAGAGAAAGCATTGCGGTCAATCTTTCTGACCATGTGCTGATGCCAAATGAAGAAAAAGTTTTAAACTAGGGCCTGGGGTTTGTCCCAACCACGAACCATGATTCCTTTAAATGCAGGATAGAATTCCATGAGACGGTGCGAAAAATTAAATAAAATACATTTTTTGCTAATAAAGAACAAGATAATAGCAGGTTCTTTGGCACTAACCTTAGGAGACCATCATTGTTCTGTCCGCCTACTTCGGCTATTGGCCCAGAGGTGTTGGTTCTTCAGGAAAAAGTATTGCAAGATATTGAAAAATTTGAGAGCACACAGGAGACTCTGAAGTACAAAAACATGACTAAAGACGATTGGGATGCCATCAAAGGACTTCAGGACAACCACTTGCTGACCATCAAGTCAGCTGATAAGGGCGGGGGGTGGATGTCCTGAACACCAAAGATTACAACTCTGAGGTTTTGTACCTCTTGGAAGTGCGCACAAACTATAAACCCCTGAGTCGGGACCCGGTAGAAGAACTTCTCAAGACCATACGAGAGATGGTTGGTGAGTAGGGCTAAGGAGAAGAGGTGGATCTCGGCTAAGGAGACCGAGTTCCTGGTGAATGACACCCCCAGGACTTCTGCCTTCTATATATTGGTGAAGATACACAAACCCACCCGCCCTCCACCTGGTCTCCCGACAGTCTCTGGCATCCAGTCGGTCTAAGAACCTCTCTCGCAGTACGCTGATTTCTTCCTCCGGTAATCAGTCGTCAACCAGAAATCATTTATAAAAAATACTACAGCGGTTCTTACTATTTTGGAGAAAACCTGTTTTGATTCTAAGAATTAATTCTTTGTAACAATTAACATCGAATCTTTATACACATGCATTCCCCAGGACGCGACGCTGGTGGCAGCAGCTCGCACCCTGGTTGAAGAAGAATGGTTTTATGACACCCACAATCATTTGTGATGCAGTGTGTAGAACTTGCATTAACCAGAAACTACTTCAGCTATGAAGATCAGCTGTATCTACAGACCTCGGGGACCTCAATGGGGACCACTATGGCCCCCAGTCTGGCCTGTATTTATGTTGGCCAATTTGAGGACCACGTCATCTACCCCTCCTCCAACCCCTTCCAGAGGAACTTGCGGAAGAGGTATATTGACGACGTGCTCTGCATTTGGTCAGGAACAGAGGAAATGCTGTTGAAATTTCTCCAATGGCTTAATACCCAGGACCCCAGTTTAAAATTCACATGGTCCTATTGTCATGAGACTGCTGTGTACCTGGATCTGGTCATCGAATCCAATGGCGATACCATTAACACTTGTGTCCACCAAAAACTTACAGACAGGAACTCTTTGCTATTATATGACTCGTACCATCCCAGAGCACTCAGGGACAATCTCCCGGTTGGACAGTTTCTCCGTTATAGAAGGAACTGTTCCACGATGGAGTCCTTCCTGGAACAATCCCAGGACATGACGACGAAGTTAAAACATCGTAATTATCCATCTAAAGTCATGAAACATGCAAAGAAAATATCCCTCAGTACCCCACGCAGTGTCCTTTTGGAAAAGAATGTGAAGGAAAAAAAAGACTGCGTTCCGGTGGTCATGACATTTGATCCCATTGCCACTAAAATCAGGCAATCGATACGTAAACACTGGTTCCTGCAATCCAAAAAGGATTTCCAAATGCCTCCCCGAGGTTTGCTTTCAAGAGATTGAGTAATCTCAAGGACAGGCTTGTCCATACACGCGAGCCGACTGGGGGTAATAAGAGTACCACTACCATTCCTAATGGGCATTACCCATGTGGGTCATGCTCGGTGTGCCCACTAACGAAAAAATTTAATAGTGTCCATTTGGCCTCAGGAAAGGAGTGGTTTATTAACCACTTTAGTAATTGCAATACCAGTAATGTGGTGTACCACCTTCTGTGTGAATGTGGCTTTCAGTACATTGGGTTAACATCACGCAAAATAAAGATCAGAGTACAAGAACATCTTAGTACCATAAGGGCTGGTAAGCTCACAACTAAATTGGTCCACCATTGTTTCAAAGAAAATCACAATTTCACATGGACAGTACTTGTGAAGGGCACCCCTAATAACATTGAGAATGTACAGCTGTCAAAAGAAGCCCGTTGGATTTACAGAGAAAAAAGTGACCAACAGGGCCTGAATGAGATTATAGAGTGGAATAGGGTAAAATAAAACATATAATCCTTTTCCTGCAGTTTTGGAGTGCTCTTTGGTGTCCACGGCCCCAGATTCTGTGATATTACGTCCGGGGGTAGGGCAAAATTTGTTCCGATTACAATTAGAAATCCAAGCAAGTGAGAAATGTGCTTCCAAATAAAATGGTTCCGTCTTGGGGGGCTTATATTGGAACATCGATTTGAATTACCCCAATATCCCTTGGTGATATTCATTTAAGGTGAATAAAAGAATTATCTGACTACTCGCAATGTGATGCTGTGTGTTGTGATACAGTTGTCCAAGAATTATAAGCCCCTGTAATGTCAATGGAGATGGGTGTAAATACGCTGGTCATTTAAACATTTTCCTTTTTTCTGCATCAATTCATTTACATCTAGTATGGCCAGGCGATTGCTTGTAATACTATGCAGCTCTTTGTATACAGGTGTATGTACTAAGGTTTTGTAAAAAGTTTGTGCATGGGTTTGAAACATCTTGAAATATTCTGGATTGTGTGATCGTTCACATTTGTTTTTGCCGGGCATTAACTTTATTATATCAGCAGATCCGGCTTCGTTTGTTTTTTGATCCCAAAAGATGCACCAACCTGCTCCCAGAGAGTGATCTATTATCCTTGATGAGCTCTTACGAACCCGTTTCTATGAAGCCTATCACACCTCCTCCGTCACCAACTCCTGTGCCATTAAAGCCTAATACACCTGCAGCGTCATTAATTCCTACTATCCCCTTAAACCCTGTAGAACCATTAAACCTAACAGCAGAGGCATCACAAAAAACAAACTCAGAAGAATCCCTATCAGTCAGGAACCCTCTTCATCCACCAGCACGCCCACACTCAAATGTATTCTCCAAAATTGCAGATCAGCCGCTCGACATGCAGCAGACATAGCTGATCTCATCATCACACATGAACCAGACTTGTTATTGCTTACTGAAACTTGGTTAAAAGAATCCTCTACACCAATCATTGACATTCTAGTTCCACCCTGCTACAACATCATCAGATTAGACAGAGCTAGAGCAGACAAGTCGGGGTGGCATAGCCTGCATATATCGTAACAACATCTCGGTAAGCAGAGCCATCTCCCACTCTTTCCAGTCATGTGAATACATGTGCCTTAATATTTCCAGCAAGGGAACACCGGTATGTTCTTTGCATATCATTTATCACCCACCAGGTGAGAACCTCACCTTCACTGAACACTTCATGAACATGGTGTCATCATACATGGGTCGACAAAATACCCAAATATTCCTTGGAGACTTCAATCTACATTGGAATGATCCTAATGACTCAGCAGTGAACAGTCTTAAGAATTTCCTAGTGGACCTACACCTAACACAGTTCTGCAACATCCCAACACTTGACAAAGGATCGATCCTAGACTTACTAATCTCTAAAACAGGTCCCATCCAGCTTGATTCGATCCTACCCTGCGACTGGTCTGACCATCACATCATCACCTTCACCATTAAGGAAAAGGTCAAAAGGAACTCAGCCCAACCCACGAGACCAAAAGTGTGGAAAAGAGACCAAAAAAATCTTAAACTCAACTCCTTATCGTCCTCCTGTACTAACTTATTGCTGCCCCCGCAGGATCTACTACAGTACACGACCTCACCAACCACTACATCTCAACCATGACATCAATAGTTGATGAGGTAGCACCTCTACAGCTAAAAAGAGTCTCTCTGAAAGACTTTAAACCTTGGTATAATGGTTTACTCAATGAGGAGAGGCGCTCCCTCAGAACTGCAGAACGGATGTGGAGGTCAACACCGTCTTCCAACCACCTGATGGTCCTTAGGTCAAACAGAAATGCATATTTACGCAAGATCAAACGCACCAAAGCTGATTACTTTAGCCTCCAACTTGACCAGGCAAGAAACCGTCCAAAAAAACTCTTTGAGTTGGTCACATTTCAATCTAAGGAGGCACCTCAATGCCCACAAGACTCTGAATGCTCGATGCCAAATTGTGAAGAATTCTCCACCTTCTTCTCTCTCAAGACCGACAGCATCAAGAAAGACCTCCTAAAGGACCTAACATTATACGCGAGAACAAATACACTAACTTCTCCTACTCCCATGTCCATGTCAGGTCAACCCCTATCAAAGTATAATTCTAAAAATAATGCAAGTTGGTCATCATTTTCCCCCCACTATGAAGTGGCCCTATGCACAATTCTCAGTGCTCTGAACCCAGCCAACCACTCCGCCGACCCACTTCCGGCAAACGCAGTCAAAGACCTCACCCCATTGCTTCTACCTCTCTGGTCGAAGATCATAAACAGTTCCCTCCAACAAGGATGCATCTCAGACATCCTCAAAATGGGCCAGGTCTCACCCATTCTAAATAAGCCTACGGCAGACCCCACGGACCTAAGCAACTATCGCCCAATCTCCAATATCCCCACCCTAGCAAACCTGCTGGAAAAATGTGTACATCTACAGCTAACGAAACACATTGATCATTTTGACCTACTCAACCAACACCAATCAGGCTTCCGCGCTGGCCACGGCACAGAATCAGCCATGACACACATCATTGATGATGCGCTGCAAATACTTGACCAAAATGGATCCTGTTTACTCATCCTACTTGACCTATCTTCAGCCTTTGATACGGTTAAACATGAGAACCTGTTAGACCTCCTGAAACACAGAATGGGCTTATCTGGGGCAGTGCTAAATTGGTTCACCTCATTTCTCCAAAACCGGTCACAACAATTCAAAATCAATAACACCCTATCCAAGCCAGTCCCAGTGACCTTGGGGGTAGCACAAGAATCAGCACTATCTCCAACACTGTTTAATCTCTATCTGGAACCTCTAACGGAAATTCTACAAACCTCTAATGTGCAATACCACATGTATGCAGACGATACACAGCTATACCTCCTAATATACTCCTTAGAGGATATCAAACTACTCAACACAGCTCTTAGAAACACACAAACGTGGCTGGCAGAAAATCATCTGAAATTGAATGCCCTAAAAACAGAATTTCTTCTAATAGCCCTACCGGCCCAAATCCCGAAATTGCAAGACTGGATCAAACATATTACGGCGTTCAATGTACAACCGATCATTGTGGATTCAGCGACTTCACTTGGAATAACTTTGGACAGTAACCTCAACATGCAAAAACATATCAGTAATGTTACAAAGGGAGCCAACCTTCAGAGAAACACATTGAGGAAACTAAAACCCTTCCTTACACACAATGACTTTAAGCAAGCAGTACAAGCTCTGGTTATACCAAGAGTGGAATATGGTTGCTTCAATCTTTGTGGATTGCCCAAAGCATCAACTGCACCCCTTAGAGCCTCAATCAATGCTGCAGCAAGACTCATAACTGGTTCTAAACGTTTTTCCCACATATCCCCGGACCTTCAATCCCTGAACTGGTTACCCCTAGATGTGAGAATTCAACTGAAAATTGCATGCATGACGCACAGAGCCTTACATCAAAAGACCCCCAGTTACCTGGCACAGAAACTGACGATCTCTGGGGGTACCTAGACCTTCAAGAAATGCGGAAAAATTACTCCTGAAACCACAAAAGTTCCATAAGAAAAAAACCTATAATAGATCATTCTCCGGGATGGCACCCAGAATTTGGAATGCCTTACCCCCTGAAATCAGACTTAACCTGTCCACTATTGTTTTTAAAAAGGAAGTTGTAGGAAGGGGGAGGCTCTAGTTGGCGCAGTGCAACACTAGCGACAAGCAGGGACTCTCTCTTCCTCGTCAGGGCTGAGGGTTACCTTCCAGACAAACTCTGCTTACCCTCTAGGTAGTGTGGCTTAAGCAGTCGTAGGCTAATCTTTGGGGCACATAGGGTTAAACACTTGCAATAGTACACCTTTACAACCAACCCACCACACAACGAGACCAGACTGTATTCTGTAAAAATATATATCTTTATATAGATTTTAAGCAGGCTTGTGAATACAGTCAACGTACTTTATGATAACGGTTGCAAGATTACTCAGTTCAGGTTACCACAGTTCTTATGCAGTTCTCTTGAGGCCCGTAGGCCGGGGTTAACCCAAGTTCTTGTGGAGCCGGCGGCGTCCAGGGGATCTGTCCCACGTCGCGTTGCCTTCCCGGGGTCGCTGATCGTTGCGGCTCTTCAGCCGAGCAGGTCACGGGTCATCCGGGGCAGCGGTGTTCTGTGGCGGCAGGGTCCTCTCCTTGTCGTCCGCTCCGACCCTGGAGACGGCGGCTGTGCGGCGGTGGCAAGTGGCAGTACGGTCCCCAAGTGCAGGACGTACCCAGCCAAGTGCCGGTGCAGCTGTGGGCTCACAGCTGGGCTGTCGGGCAGGCTACCGACCTTGCGGATTCTCACAGGGCAACTGTCCGTCTTTGCAGGTGAGTGGCTGCTCGTTATGCAGTCACCTCGAGAGCTCGGACCGGACGGGTCCTCCTTCGCTTTGCTCTCGGGCTCCCGGTGCAGTTGCGTTCACGGTGTTCGGGCCAGCGGCGGCTGGTCCTTACTTTGCTCCCGCTGTTGCTTTGGGCCCCGGTCACGGTGGTCAGGTGGATGTCGTTGCCTTGGAGGAGATTCCTCCGTCGGTGCTGCGGCGATGGTCAGCACCCGCAGTCGCTGTCTTCCAAGGGGGTAGCGTCCACTGGTCCTGGGACGCTGGTCAGGGGGCAAGTTCAGTTGCAAGCCCTTGGAGATCTCTTTGCCGAGTTTGGCACAAAGTAAAGCAAAAGTCTTCTCGTAGTCTTTTCTTCTTCCTCTCCTTCAGCAGCAAGGCACCAGACACAGGCAAGAGTCAGCACCCTTCCTTGTCTCTCACGGTCCTTCTCGTAGGGCAGAGTCCTTCTGTGGCCCAAACCGGATCTAATTTTCAAGGAGCAGGGCTCCTTCTTTTATAGGCCAATTCTTTTGTTCTCGCAGGCCAGGGGGGCCTTTGCATAGCCACTCTCAGTCTTTGAGTACCCCGGTGGGTGTACTCCGGCTTCTGCTTTCAGTGTGAGGGGCAGGCGCATCAGACGCCCCACAGGAGGTGGAGCCAGCATTGTCTGGACAGGGGTGGCCAGAGTACCTTGTTGATGGGGGCTTCGCCCTTCCTGGGCCAGGCGTCGGCAGAGTCATCCGCCGCTCCCCAGGGGGGTGGAGCCAGCATTGTGGTGGTCGAGCACAGCTACAGTTCGAGTCAAGAGGCCATCCTACCTCCCACTAAGGTGTAATCTGCGCCCTCACCACCTGTCATCCCTCCAGCCCTGTCACTCACACATCCCAGACAGTCAGATACACATACCAGCAGAGGCGGGCTGAAATGGTTAAGCAAGCAAATGCTAACTTTCTAAAAGTAGCATTTGCAAACCCAGGATACTAAAATAAACTTGACTACAAGAAATATTTTATCATCCTGAGTTCAGGCATACTAAACATGACTCACTACCATGCCCCTTGAGCCTGCGGGGATTAGAGGGTGTAATAATTCCAGCAGCTCAGTCTGGCCTAATGGAGCAGGTAGCCTTCAATAGTGAAATACGGTCTTGGTTGTAAGTCACTACTAGGACATGCCACGCACATCAGGGCTTGTCCTACCTTACACCTACAACGCACCCTGCCCGCAGGCCTACCATAGGGGTGACTAATATGTAGTCAAGGGAAGGGTCGGTGCTGGCAAGTGGGGACACTTGCCCAGCTAGCGTGACAGTACGAGACCGCACGCGGGTTCTGCGGTCGCAGTTCCCAGACACATCTTTACGGCTGCTTCGGTGGGTGGCGCAACCAGCGCTGCAGGCCCACCGGCAGCATTGGCATCTACAAGCCCCGGCACTCTCTAGTGCACTTTACTAGGGACTAACAGTAAATCCAAAGAACCAATCATGGATACCAATCGCATGTACAATTTACAGTAGGGAGCACTTGCACTGCGGCACGGATCAGCCGTGGCGCAGTGCCCTGAGTATCGGAAAACCAGCAAAACATCGGAGGCACATCAGCAAAAAGTGGAAGGGAGACTCACGCCAAGGTGCCAGGTCTAACATGTGTCCCCTCCAGCTGAAATGTGGGGGGAACTACCCTTCCCCAGGGAGTTCCACATCACTAAGGCGGAAAAATCTGGACAGACCGTCAGCGTTGGCGTGATCTGTGCCAGGGCGGTGTTCCACCGTAAAGTCCATACTCTGTAGAGAAATGGACCACCTCAACAGTTTCGGGTTCTCACCCCTCATTTGCATCAACCATCTGAGGGGCCTGTGGTCCGTCTGAACTCCGAAGTGAGACCCAAACAAGTAGGGTCTTAGCTTCTTCAGCGCCCAGACCACAGCAAATGCTTCACGCTCTATTGCACTCCACCTACTTTCCCGTGGAAGTAACCTCCGACTTATGAAGGCTACGGGTTGGTCAAAGCCCTCCTCAGTCATCTGTGAAAGAACAGCCCCTACACCATGCTCTGAAGCGTCTGTTTGCACTATGAATTCCTTGGAGAAATCAGGAGCCAGGAGCACGGGCGCCGTGCACATGGCAGTCTTCAGGGTGTCAAAAGCCTTCTGACAGGTGTCAGTCCAAATCACATTCCTGGGCTGCTTCTTCGAAGTCAGCTCTGTCAAGGGGGTCACGATCGTGCCATAGCCCTTGACAAACCTCCTGTAATACCCAGTGAGCCCCAGGAAGGCTCTCACTGCAGTCTGGGTCTTGGGGGGTTCCCAAGCCAGGATGGTTTCGATCTTGGGCTGCAAGGGGGCTACCTTGCCACTCCCAACTTGGTGTCCCAAGTACACCACTGAACCCTGCCCAATCTGGCACTTGCTTGCCTTGATTGTGAGGCCTGCTCTGCGCAGGGCCATGAACACTTCCCAGAGGTGTCGCAGGTGTTCGGGCCAGGTGCCGCTGAACACCGCGATGTCATCCAGGTAGGCGGCACTGAACTCGTCCAGTCCAGCCAACACCTGGTTGACCAATCTCTGAAAGGTGGCAGGGGCATTCTTCATTCCAAATGGCATAACCCGGAACTGGAAATGCCCATCTGGTGTAGAGAATGCCGACCTCTCCTTTGCCCCATCGGTCAAGGCGATCTGCCAGTACCCAGACGTTAAATCAAACGTGCTGAGGAACCGGGCAGCCCCTAGCCGATCAATGAGCTCGTCAGCTCTGGGGATGGGGTGCGCGTCAGTCTTCATGACTGAATTGAGTCCTCTGTAGTCCACACAGAACCGGAGTTCGGGTGCGGCTCCCGGCGCAGCAGCCTTCGGAACCAAGACCACGGGGCTGGACCAAGGACTGCTGGAAGACTCAACCACCCCGAGGGCAAGCATCTTGGAGACCTCCTCCTTGATGCAGGCCCGGACCCTGTCAGTCACCCTGTAAGCCTTGTGCTTCACAGGTAAGCTGTCTCCAGTGTCCACATCATGGACGCACCAATCTGTGACACTCGGAACCAGGGAAAACAGGTCTGGAAACTGCCCCAGCAACTGGCGGCAGTCCTCCTGTTGTTCGGCGGTCAGGGAGGGTGAGAGGTTAACTCCATCCACTGACCCATCCTTCTCACAGGCCACCAAGAGGTCAGGAAGAGGCTCCGACTCCTCCTCCATTCCGTCATCGGTTGCCAACAACATGCCCACTTCGGACCTTCGCAAGTGGGGCTTGAGGCGGTTGACATGTAGGACCCGCAAAGGGTTCCTGGGCGTTTTCATGTCCACCAAGTATGTCACGGGGCTCTTGCGCTCCACAACCTCAAATGGGCCTGTCCACTTATCTTGAAGGGCACAGGGCTCCACTGGGGCCAGGACATACACCTCTTGTCCAGGCTGAAGCTCGACCAGAGTGGCATTCTGATCGTACCACCGCTTCATTTCCTCCTGGCTCGCTTCCAGATTTGCCTCGGCAAGTTGTCTGAAGCGTCTGGTCTGGTTTCTGAAGGCCAGCATGTAGCTATATACATTCTGGGAAGGTTTCCTGGGAGATTGCTCCCAGCCTTCCTTTACCAAACTCAGCGGTCCTCTCACGGGGTGACCGTACAGTAGTTCAAAGGGGCTGAACCCTAGGGACTTCTGTGGCACCTCGCGATATGCAAAGAGCAGGCATGGTAAGAGGACGTCCCACTTACGCCTCATCGGACCTTCCAGGCCCATGATCATGCCTTTTAGGGTTCGGTTGAATCTCTCAACCAACCCGTTACCTTGGGGATGGTAAGGCGTGGTGAACTTATACGTTACGCCACACTCTTGCCAAAGGGACTTCATATACTTCGATATGAAATTGGTCCCCCTGTCGCTCACCACCTCTAGAGGGAATCCTACTCGAGAGAAAATTCCCATCAGTGCACGCCCCACCACGGGAGCCGTCACTGTCCTCAGAGGGATGGCTTCAGGGTACCGGGTGGCATGGTCCACCAAGACCAGGATGAACCTGTTGCCCATGGCTGTCTTGGGGTCCAGAGGCCCAACGATGTCAATACCCACTCGCTGGAATGGCGTACCGACCACAGGGAAGGGTTGGAGGGGAGCCTTGTTCTTCCCTCCCGTCTTCCCACTTGCCTGGCAAGTCGGACAGGTTCTGCAATAAGCATCCGAACTCTTGTGCATTTGGGGCCAGTAAAAGTGGGTGACAAGCCTGTCATAGGTCTTGTCCATCCCCAAATGTCCTGCTAAAGGCACATCATGAGCCAGACCCAGTAGGAAGGCTCTGAACTTCTGGGGTACCACCAGCACACGGGCTGACCCAGGTTCAGCAGCCTTAGGCTCGGAATACAGGAGGTCGTTCTCCCAGTACACATAATGTGTTTTGGCCTGAACACCATTGGCCTGGTCTGCAGCCTGCTGCGGCATACCCACGAGAGAAGGGCATTCTTTCTGCTCCTTGCAGAATTCCTCCCTGGAGGGTCCTCCTTCTTGCTGCCAATGGGTCAGCTCAGGCAGGTCCCCCAGTTCGGCGATCTGTTCCCCTGTAGGCTCCAGGGCATCCCCCTCAAGGTCTGCTTCCTCCTGGACCGTGGGAACTTCAGGAGCCGGTTTCCCGCGCCCCCTGCGCCTTCTCCCTAAGGCCGGTTCCTGGGCCTCTCCTTCAGGCCCCAGGACCTCTCGATCACCCCTACTGGCTGCCATCGACCGGGTGGTCACGCACGCCCAGTCAGGCAGAACCACCATCCGTAGGTGAGTCGTCTTCTCCACCTTTTCCCAAGGGGAGTGCTCCAAGTCATTCCCTAGCAAACAGTCAACAGGCATGGTTTTTCTTACACAGACCTGCAGAGTACCAGAGACCCCCCCCCCACTCGAAGGGAACTTGAGCCATCGGACACTGACTCTCTGAATTATCAGCGTTGATAACCCTACAGTAGGCATGGGGTACAACCTGCTCTTGAGACACCAGGTGCTGCCTCACTGCAGTCACACTGGCTCCTGTGTCTCTAAGAGCCTCAGCTTCCTTACCATTGATGATCACCACCTGCCCATATTTCTTAGTGTTAGAGGGCAGGTAGTTCGTAGGGATCATCTCACTGTCTCCTAGCGAGACCAGGGTCATGTGAACGGGATCTCCACCCCCCGGGACCATCATTTCTTCTCCCAGGTGAACGCTAGTCACTTGTCGGGGCGGAGCACCAGTGGGTGCGGGTTTTCCAAACAGGCGACACTTGGGGTCACTGGATATGTGCCCAGGCTCGCCACATTTGAAACAATTGAAGGGCCCCTTTGGAACAGGTTTACCTGTCGGGGCCCCATTCTGCTTCGGAGGTGGGGGAGGCTGAGAACCCTGCTGCGGGCTCCCTTGGGAACTACTTTGGGGGCCTTTTTGGAACCCTTTCTGTTTTCCCCCCTTTGTCCCCCCCACTCTTCTCCTGGGGACCCTGCCCACTCTTGGCGGAGTCTCCCACGGGACCCTTGTGGACCCTGGTGCTGAGCCAGCGGTCCGCCTCCTCAGCAAGCTTCCTCGGGTTGGACAGCTTGCTATCGATCAGGTGTTGGCGTAACTCAGGAAAACAGTGATCAGACAAGTGCTCCCATGCAATTAAATCAAAGAGACCTTGAAAATCATTAACTTTGTTACCTTTCACCCAACCATCCAGTGCTCTGCAAAAGTAAGTCACATACTCCACATACGTATTCCCAGGCCGCTTAGTACATCCCCTAAACTTCTGTCGATACATTTCAGGGGTAAGCCCGTACCTGTTCATCAAAGCTTCTTTCATGTGGGCATAGGATCTCTGATTTTCAACGGGCAAATCTAGCAAGGTATCTCTCCCTTCGCTAAGGAACCTTCCCCACAACCCCGCTCCCCAATCCTTGTCAGGGACCCGGTGGGAGGACATGGCTACCTCGTATGCCCTAAACCACTGTCCTATGTCATCCCCCTTAAAGAACTCCTTAACTACGTCTTTCGGGATGTGCACTCTTGACTCTACCTGCACTGGCGATGTGCTGCCACCAGAGGGAGGACGATCCAAGTCTCTCTCCTTGAGACTTATCTCCCTCATTTTTACTTCATAATCCATCTGGTGCTTTCGCTCTTCCAGCGCCATTCTTTTCGTTTCAAGCTCCAGCTGGATTTTCAATTCTGCCAGCTTTCTTTCGTGATTCCTCGTTTCCTTCCTGTCAGCCAGCTCCTCTGGCGACAGGCCTTTACCAAAGCTGTGCTCGCTGTCTTGCCTCTCGAGATCGATCAGATCCCCAAGTGCATTCTGCTCCTCCGTCGCATTCTGCTCGGCGAGGACATCTTGCTCCTCCGGGGTTTTTCTGGACTCCACCCAGGCTTTCAGGGCCTTGTAGAGCTCCGGCTTGTTTTTGCAGCCAGCGTGCGGAACCTTGAGTTTCCTACAGAAAAACTTCAGCTCCGTCTTTGAGTATTTGTCCAGCTTTGCGGCGTCCCACTCTACCTCCAACACCTCGGAGGTCGTGGACTCCGCTCCATCCAGGCTCTTTGTGCCCGGCATGGCTTCTGCACTCGGAATCTTCTTTCGGCAAAATTCAAAAAGCAAAGTCTGTGGCTAAGTAACTGGACCGTAATCCTTGTGTAGTGGTCAGAAGCTCAGGTATAGATATCGCAAGTGTAAATTTGAAATCCTCACCGCTGCGTCCAATGTAGGAAGGGGGAGGCTCTAGTTGGCGCAGTGCAACACTAGCGACAAGCAGGGACTCTCTCTTCCTCGTCAGGGCTGAGGGTTACCTTCCAGACAACCTCTGCTTACCCTCTAGGTAGTGTGGCTTAAGCAGTCGTAGGCTAATCTTTGGGGCACATAGGGTTAAACACTTGCAATAGTACACCTTTACAACCAACCCACCACACAACGAGACCAGACTGTATTCTGTAAAAATATATATCTTTATATAGATTTTAAGCAGGCTTGTGAATACAGTCAACGTACTTTATGATAACGGTTGCAAGATTACTCAGTTCAGGTTACCACAGTTCTTATGCAGTTCTCTTGAGGCCCGTAGGCCGGGGTTAACCCAAGTTCTTGTGGAGCCGGCGGCGTCCAGGGGATCTGTCCCATGTCGCGTTGCCTTCCCGGGGTCGCTGATCGTTGCGGCTCTTCAGCCGAGCAGGTCACGGGTCATCCGGGGCAGCGGTGTTCTGTGGCGGCAGGGTCCTCTCCTTGTCGTCCGCTCCGACCCTGGAGACGGCGGCTGTGCGGCGGTGGCAAGTGGCAGTACGGTCCCCAAGTGCAGGACGTACCCAGCCAAGTGCCGGTGCAGCTGTGGGCTCACAGCTGGGCTGTCGGGCAGGCTACCGACCTTGCGGATTCTCACAGGGCAACTGTCCGTCTTTGCAGGTGAGTGGCTGCTCGTTATGCAGTCACCTCGAGAGCTCGGACCGGACGGGTCCTCCTTCGCTTTGCTCTCGGGCTCCCGGTGCAGTTGCGTTCACGGTGTTCGGGCCAGCGGCGGCTGGTCCTTACTTTGCTCCCGCTGTTGCTTTGGGCCCCGGTCACGGTGGTCAGGTGGATGTCGTTGCCTTGGAGGAGATTCCTCCGTCGGTGCTGCGGCGATGGTCAGCACCCGCAGTCGCTGTCTTCCAAGGGGGTAGCGTCCACTGGTCCTGGGACGCTGGTCAGGGGGCAAGTTCAGTTGTAAGCCCTTGGAGATCTCTTTGCAGAGTTTGGCACAAAGTAAAGCAAAAGTCTTCTCGTAGTCTTTTCTTCTTCCTCTCCTTCAGCAGCAAGGCACCAGACACAGGCAAGAGTCAGCACCCTTCCTTGTCTCTCACGGTCCTTCTCGTAGGGCAGAGTCCTTCTGTGGCCCAAACCGGATCTAATTTTCAAGGAGCAGGGCTCCTTCTTTTATAGGCCAATTCTTTTGTTCTCGCAGGCCAGGGGGGCCTTTGCATAGCCACTCTCAGTCTTTGAGTACCCCGGTGGGTGTACTCCGGCTTCTGCTTTCAGTGTGAGGGGCAGGCGCATCAGACGCCCCACAGGAGGTGGAGCCAGCATTGTCTGGACAGGGGTGGCCAGAGTACCTTGTTGATGGGGGCTTCGCCCTTCCTGGGCCAGGCGTCGGCAGAGTCATCCGCCGCTCCCCAGGGGGGTGGAGCCAGCATTGTGGTGGTCGAGCACAGCTACAGTTCGAGTCAAGAGGCCATCCTACCTCCCACTAAGGTGTAATCTGCGCCCTCACCACCTGTCATCCCTCCAGCCCTGTCACTCACACATCCCAGACAGTCAGATACACATACCAGCAGAGGCGGGCTGAAATGGTTAAGCAAGCAAATGCTAACTTTCTAAAAGTAGCATTTGCAAACCCAGGATACTAAAATAAACTTGACTACAAGAAATATTTTATCATCCTGAGTTCAGGCATACTAAACATGACTCACTACCATGCCCCTTGAGCCTGCGGGGATTATAGGGTGTAATAATTCCAGCAGCTCAGTCTGGCCTAATGGAGCAGGTAGCCTTCAATAGTGAAATACGGTCTTGGTTGTAAGTCACTACTAGGACATGCCACGCACATCAGGGCTTGTCCTACCTTACACCTACAACGCACCCTGCCCGCACGCCTACCATAGGGGTGACTAATATGTAGTCAAGGGAAGGGTTGGTGCTGGCAAGTGGGGACACTTGCCCAGCTAGCGTGACAGTACGAGACCGCACGCGGGTTCTGCGGTCGCAGTTCCCAGACACATCTTTACGGCTGCTTCGGTGGGTGGCGCAACCAGCGCTGCAGGCCCACCGGCAGCATTGGCATCTACAAGCCCGGGCACTCTCTAGTGCACTTTACTAGGGACTAACAGTAAATCCAAAGAACCAATCATGGATACCAATCGCATGTACAATTTACAGTAGGGAGCACTTGCACTGCGGCACGGATCAGCCGTGGCGCAGTGCCCTGAGTATCGGAAAACCAGCAAAACATCGGAGGCACATCAGCAAAAAGTGGAAGGGAGACTCACGCCAAGGTGCCAGGTCTAACAGAAGTTAAATCCATCCTCATGGCCAAATACACATGAGTTTGGTCTGCTGAATCAATAGGACGAAAGACAGATAAGCTCTTAACCACAAGACACTTAATGATGCCAAATATAACTATATTGTTTTTCTTTCTATTTTCTTTGTATTGCTGTGTTGATCTATTTCTTATGGCTTGTATATGTAACATTTACTGTCTGTATAGCGCTCTGATATCGGCCAGGATCTTGTTCGCGCTTTATAAAACTCTTCAAATAAAATAAATAAAATAAATAAGTAATGGCGCCTGACGCTGAGGACGCCGGTCATGTGATCGGCGAAAAGAAGCGTCACATGCTACCTGAATCTTATAGGCAGGGCGTGTGAAGGCGGAGTTTAACGGAGGAGACATAGAGCTCCGAAAAGCTCAGTATGGTGAGGAGTGGGGGTGCCAGGCTTTAGCAATGATACCCGGGTGCGCTGACTTTG
>NC_141688.1:39345096-39402596 GCF_964263255.1 Lissotriton vulgaris
GCCTTGCAATAATAGGCCTCGGGGGCCCTTGGTTTAATCTTCCCACCCGGGAAGCGATACGCACGTTCAACAGCGAAGAATTTGCTGAGTCCAGCGGGGGCAAGATGGTTGAGGATCAAGTCCTCTAAAAGAAGGTCGACAGCAGTGTTCTCTGGATTTTCCAGCACTCCCACCAAGCGTATGTTGTTCCGCCAAGCCCTATCTTCATGTTCGTCCAATCGTCGGACCATCAAGTCGTGCGACGATCGTAGGTTGCCGATTTCCGACTGTGCGTCCGCCATATCAGTGATAAGACTAGAGGTCTTTAAGTCCAAGGCCTTGACCCTCTCATTAGTCTTGGCCAGATCAGCTCCGATAAGTGTAACATCGACAGCCATAGTATCGATCTTGGAGGCAAGAGCCTCATACTGTTGTCCCATAGCAGCTTTCATCCCAGTAATGGCGCTCATACGGTCCTGGAGCGAAACTCCGATGGCGCAGTAGAGTCAGTCCTGGGGTCTGCAAGAGTACGGCCGGTACCGCCGGGGGGACCCTTCGGTTGAGTATAGCAGTCCATAACATTAGTCTGAGTAGGTCCCCCATGGACCAGCGTCTTTGTCTTGCGCCTCTCGAACTCAGGCTCGGAGGCCATATTGGTATCTGTGCCCCGAAGGGGCCCTCTAGACCTGGTGAAAATGGCCGGTGCTGGTGGGATACAGGATCAGAAGTTTTAGGGCCAAAACGATAGAATGCAGATCGAGGGATAAATCAAGGATAGAAAGACGTGGCAGGACATCACAGCGGGTCGGAGCTGCACCGACTTGGGATCCATCCGCTCGTAGAATAGGCACTCAAGGGGCTGAGGAGAAAACGAAAACGAAATCGACAATGAGGCCGACTGGGGGGACGTCCCTCCGGCCGTTGTTGTTGACTTACTACCCGGCCCGCCGAAGCAGCTGAGTCCCCGGTCTTGATCGGGGTAGGCCAGAAAGATGAAGTTGACGTAGAATCGGCTCCCGACGTCCAAATTCAAATTTTGAAAGGATAGTAGAGTCAGCAAGAGTAGATCTTCAAAAGCCCATAATAATAACTAGGATATTTTGAGGATAGTCGCGAAAGGGCGGCGTGGGTCTCAGGAACCCTCTGCTTACGCGACCATCTTGGACGCCCGCGTAGCTCCTCCTCAACACACGGATTTTTAATGAAGTTTCTTCAATATCGAGTGTTCAGTTTAAAGATGGAGCAAACAGATCAAAGTGGCCTATTGCAAACAGATCAAATTGGCATATTCAAGTTGATATAATTCTGGGTCCTCTGTTTGCCACTTTGGATTTGGCCAGGACATTGCTTTACAATGGTTTGTACACAGGAGATATGTTTTGTGGTGTTGTGTGACTCTTTTGCACACTCCTTGTGCTATATTAGGGGTACGCGTGTGTTTTTTTGAGAGAGGTTTGTTTCGTACTTTGTTGGGTGGCTCTCTCATACGCAACATATTTACGGGGTATGCGTGCGCTTCGTAGATGGGGGGTTCATTTTGTAATTTATTGTGTAGCTCTCTCATAGGCGACGTTTTTACGGGGTACGCGTGTGCTTCGTTGAGGGGGGGTTTGTTTCGTACTTTTTTGTGTAGTTCTGTCATACGCGACATATTTGCGGGGTACACGTGTGCTTCGTTGAGGGGGTTTCGCTTTTTATTTGATTGTGCGGTTCGCTCATACGCGATGTTTTGCGTACAAATCGCAGTTCATACGCGATAGAGCTTTTCTGTACGAATCGCGTTCACGGTCTCAGATCAGGATCGTACTTGGCGGGTCGTATGCCATGTTTACAAATCGTACTGTTCAGTAGTCGAGTCCATATCGTATGGTTCTTCACTAGTTTTTCGTACGGTTCGTAAACATTCGGACAGAATCTTTGGAAACGGATCGTACTACGCAATTCGGACGGCTTTGTAAAGTAGGTATTTTCTTGCTCAGTCATCCTGTGTACCTCTGCTGGAATGTGGATTGCCTGTCTGGGTTTTGGATGACAGAAGGCTGGGGAGCAGGAGTGGCTCCAGATAGTCTAGGTGGGTCAGGAAAGGGCTGAATAGACCTGGGCTGCAATTGGGGAAGGGGGAGGAGATTTCCTTGCACCTCAAAGGGCCTGGTCTGCCTCTGACCACACCGTCTCCACGTCCTGCCAGAATTCACACCAGAGAAGGCAGAACTGGTTCTGGCTGGGCACAGACACTCTCTGCCTAAGAGAATAAAGAATTTTAGGAGATAAATATTGGGGCCTAGACCTTTGAACTTTAGGTTTAACTCTTTTTATTTGAAATCTGCACCTGGAAGACAAATCAATCAGCGTAGACAGTACATCATCGACAGCAATAATATACATGAGAAGGATAAGGATAGGGCACGAGAAAATCAGTATAACAGTCCAGTACCCATCAAATCTGCTGCTGCGTTGACCTACAAGGAAGAGTGCGTCGTGCCAACCAGGTGGAAACTCCCCTCGCCCCCCCCAACTTCCCCGCACCTCCTCGTTCAGTGCTCGAGTCGTTCTCCTCCGGTGTCGCCTTGCCAGGTCTCGGTTCAGAGTCCCCCCGTTTCCCCTGTGTTAGGCCTCTCCCTCTGGTCCCGTGAGTCGTAACAAGCGGAGATACCGTGGGCATGTAAGTTCTCTGAATTCGGTGACCAGTAAAGTGCGGAATGGTTGCCAAAGCTCATCAAATTGATCTTTATCTCCAGCTAGTGTAAGGGACATCTTCTCTATCCCCAACACCCCCCATTGCCGATGAAGCCAACCTGTAGTGGAGGGGATTGTAGTAGTGCGCCAGTGTATCAAGATGTTTTGAATCGCTGAGCCTAGGGCGATAGCCATTTGGCGTCCTCTTCGTGAGCGTAGGGGGTACGTCAATGGGTTAGGGAGCTCTAGTATGATGTAGGCGGGGAAGCGGGCAGTTCGGTGTGGAAATGTGTATCTACGTCATCACTCACTTGTGTCCAGTATGGTTGTATCAGGGGGCATTCCCACAAGATGTGCAATAGTGTGCCCAAGTGTCCACAACCCCTCCAGCAGTTCTTGTCTTTGCTGTGGTCTATCTCACTTATCTGTTCTGGCGTGTAGTACCAGTATGTGGTCACCTTAGTCAAGGTCTCAGTAAGTCCTGAGTGGTATGCCGAGTGTCGTGCTCTGTAGGATATTTGTCTCCATTCTTTGTGGCTCAGGGTCCTGCCTAGTTTCCTCTCCCAACGTTCCCTTTCTGGATTGTAAAGATGGGCTGATTGTGGTTGGAGGAATTTGTAAAGGTCAGATATGAGTTTGGTGTCCGAAGTGCGAGTCAGTAGCCATCGCTCGTATGGCCGGAAGTGTCGATCGGGTGTCTCCCTCACCTGTGGGGTGTACAGACAAAATATCGACTCCAAAATATCGACTGGACATAATATCGAGTTTTAAATATAGACTGGACAAAATATCGACTACAAAAATATCGTTTTTCAGGTAAGTGAAGTAATATCGACTGTATAAAATATAGATAGCAAAAATATCGAATTTTTAATAATATATAATATTTTATAGTGTATTTTTATGTAATAATATGTGTGAAAAGTGTGTATTAATGTTATAAAATATTTTATTAAATGAATTTTGTTTTTATAATAATTGCGTAATGTAATTCTGTAGCGGGTTGTGGGTTTATAGGGGAATAGGGTGGGAAGTAATTTAACAATAATTAATTAATTAATATATGTTTGTTAATATTTTTAATTAATAATTAATTGATAATTAATTAATATTAATTAGTTAATTAATTAATATAATTTTGAACATATTTTGTATTAGTAATTAATTGGTAATTAATTAATTGTAATTAGTTAATTACATTAATTAGAGTAAATTTTTAATATATATAATTTTGTGTTATTTTTAAGTAATTAATTGGGAAAAAATAATATTAATTATTAAAATAATTACAGCTAATGTGCTAATATATTTACTTTATTGTTATTGTTAATTAATAATTAATTGGTAATTAAATAATATTGATACATTTTGGGTAAAGGAGCATTTTTAGGGTTCAGGGTCAGTTTTCTGTTTTAGGGTAAAGGGGTATTTTTAGGGTTCAGGGTCAGTTTTCAGTTTTTGGGTAAAGGGGCATTTTTAGGGTTCAGGGTCAGTTTTCAGTTTTAGGGTAAAGGGGTATTTTTAGGGTTCAGGGTCAGTTTTCAGTTCATGGGTAAAGGGGTATTTTTAGGGTTCAGGGTCAGTTTTCAGTTCATAGGTAAAGGGGTATTTTTAGGGTTCAGGGTCAGTTTTCAGTTCATGGGTAAAGGGGTATTTTTAGGGTTCAGGGTCAGTTTTCAGTTCTTGGGTAAAGGGGTATTTTTAGGGTTCAGGGTCAGTTTTCAGTTTTTGGGTTAAGGGGCATTTTTAGGGTTCAGGGTCAGTTTTCAGTTTTTGGGTAAAGGGGTATTTTTAGGGTTCAGGGTCAGTTTTGGGTTTTTGGGTAAAGGGGTATTTTTAGGGTTCAGGGTCAGTTTCGTTTTCGACGATCGTAGGTTGCCGATTTCCGACTGTGCGTCCGCCATATCAGTGATAAGACTAGAGGTCTTTAAGTCCAAGGCCTTGACCCTCTCATTAGTCTTGGCCAGATCAGCTCCGATAAGTGTAACATCGACAGCCACAGTATCGATCTTGGAGGCAAGAGCCTCATACTGTTGTCCCATAGCAGCTTTCATCCCAGTAATGGCGCTCATACGGTCCTGGAGCGAAACTCCGATGGCGCAGTAGAGTCAGTCCTGGGGTCTGCAAGAGTACGGCCGGTACCGCCGGGGGGACCCTTCGGTTGAGTATAGCGGTCCATAACATTAGTCTGAGTAGGTCCCCCATGGACCGGCGTCTTTGTCTTGCGCCTCTCGAACTCAGGCTTGGAGGCCATATTGGAATCTGTGCCCCGAAGGGGCCCTCTGGACCTGGTGAAAATGGCCGGTGCTGGTGGGATACAGGATCAGAAGTTTTAGGGCCAAAACGATAGAATGCAGATCGAGGGATAAATCAAGGATAGAAAGACGTGGCAGGACATCACAGCGGGTCGGAGCTGCACCGACTTGGGATCCATCCGCTCGTAGAATAGGCACTCAAGGGGCTGAGGAGAAAACGAAACCGAAATCGACAATGAGGCCGACTGGGGGGACGTCCCTCCGGCCGTTGTTGTTGACTTACTACCCGGCCCGCCGAAGCAGCTGAGTCCCCGGTCTTGATCGGGGTAGGCCAGAAAGATGAAGTTGACGTAGAATCGGCTCCCGACGTCCAAATTCAAATTTTGAAAGGATAGTAGAGTCAGCAAGAGTAGATCTTCAAAAGCCCATAATAATAACTAGGATATTTTGAGGATAGTCGCGAAAGGGCGGCGTGGGTCTCGGGAACCCTCTGCTTACGCGACCATCTTGGACGCCCGCGTAGCTCCTCCTCAACACACGGATTTTTAATGAAGTTTCTTCAACATCGAGTGTTCAGTTTAAAGATGGAGCAAACAGATCAAAGTGGCCTATTGCAAACAGATCAAATTGGCATATTCAAGTTGATATAATTCTGGGTCCTCTGTTTGCCACTTTGGATTTGGCCAGGACATTGCTTTACAATGGTTTGTACACAGGAGATATGTTTTGTGGTGTTGTGTGACTCTTTTGCACACTCCTTGTGCTATATTAGGGGTACACGTGTGTTTTTTTGAGGGAGGTTTGTTTCGTACTTTGTTGGGTGGCTCTCTCATACGCGACATATTTATGGGGTATGCGTGCGCTTCGTAGATGGGGGGTTCATTTTGTAATTTATTGTGTAGCTCTCTCATAGGCGACGTATTTACGGGGTACGCGTGTGCTTCGTTGAGGGGGGGTTTGTTTCGTACTTTTTTGTGTAGTTCTGTCATACGCGACATATTTGCGGGGTACACGTGTGCTTCGTTGAGGGGGTTTCGCTTTTTATTTGATTGTGCGGTTCGCTCATACGCGATGTTTTGCGTACAAATCGCAGTTCATACGCGATAGAGCTTTTCTGTACGAATCGCGTTCACGGTCTCAGATCAGGATCGTACTTGGCGGGTCGTATGCCATGTTTACAAATCGTACTGTTCAGTAGTCGAGTCCATATCGTATGGTTCTTCACTAGTTTTTCGTACGGTTCGTAAACATTCGGACAGAATCTTTGGAAACGGATCGTACTACGCAATTCGGACGGCTTTGTACGAATCATACGGAAACGGTTACAAATACGAATCATAGGACGGTTTTCTTTCCTGAATCGGAATCGACCCCTCTGTGTTCAAAAATACTACTTTTAGAAAGTAGGTATTTTCTTGCTCAGTCATCCTGTGTACCTCTGCTGGAATGTGGATTGCCTGTCTGGGTTTTGGATGACAGAAGGCTGGGGAGCAGGAGTGGCTCCAGATAGTCTAGGTGGGTCAGGAAAGGGCTGAATAGACCTGGGCTGCAATTGGGGAAGGGGGAAAAGATTTCCTTGCACCTCAAAGGGCCTGGTCTGCCTCTGACCACACCGTCTCCACGTCCTGCCAGAATTCACACCAGAGAAGGCAGAACTGGTTCTGGCTGGGCACAGACACTCTCTGCCTAAGAGATTAAAGAATTTTAGGAGATAAATATTGGGGCCTAGACCTTTGAACTTTAGGTTTAACTCTTTTTATTTGAAATCTGCACCTGGAAGACAAATCAATCAGCGTAGACAGTACATCATCGACAGCAATAATATACATGAGAAGGATAAGGATAGGGCACGAGAAAATCAGTATAACAGTCCAGTACCCATCAAATCTGCTGCTGCGTTGAGCTACAAGGAAGAGTGCGTCATGCCAACCAGGTGGAAACTCCCCTCCCCCCCCCCAACTTCCCCGCCCCTCCCTCCCCACACCTCCTCGTTCAGTGCTCGAGTCGTTCTCCTCCGGTGTCGCCTTGCCAGGTCTCGGTTCAGAGTCCCCCCGTTTCCCCTGTGTTAGGCCTCTCCCTCTGGTCCCGTGAGTCGTAACAAGCGGAGATACCGTGGGCATGTAAGTTCTCTGAATTCGGTGACCAGTAAAGTGCGGAATGGTTGCCAAAGCTCATCAAATTGATCTTTATCTCCAGCTAGTGTAAGGGACATCTTCTCTATCCCCAACACCCCCCATAGCCGATGAAGCCAACCTGTAGTGGAGGGGATTGTAGTAGTGCGCCAGTGTATCAAGATGTTTTGAATCGCTGAGCCTAGGGCGATAGCCATTTGGCGTCCTCTTCGTGAGCGTAGGGGGTACGTCAATGGGTTAGGGAGCTCTAGTATGATGTAGGCGGGGAAGCGGGCAGTTCGGTGTGGAAATGTGTATCTACGTCATCACTCACTTGTGTCCAGTATGGTTGTATCAGGGGGCATTCACACAAGATGTGCAATAGTGTGCCCAAGTGTCCACAACCCCTCCAGCAGTTCTTGTCTTTGCTGTGGTCTATCTCACTTATCCGTTCTGGCGTGTAGTACCAGTATGTGGTCACCTTAGTCAAGGTCTCAGTAAGTCCTGAGTGGTATGCCGAGTGTCGTGCTCTGTAGGATATTTGTCTCCATTCTTTGTGGCTCAGGGTCCTGCCTAGTTTCCTCTCCCAACGTTCCCTTTCTGGATTGTAAAGATGGGCTGATTGTGGTTGGAGGAATTTGTAAAGGTCAGATATGAGTTTGGTGTCCAAAGTGCGTGTCAGTAGCCATCGCTCGTATGGCCGGAAGTGTCGATCGGGTGTCTCCCTCACCTGTGGGGTGTACAGACAAAATATCGACTCCAAAATATCGACTGGACATAATATCGAGTTTTAAATATAGACTGGACAAAATATCGACTGGACATAATATCGACTACAAAAATATCGTTTTTCAGGTAAGTGAAGTAATATCGACTGTATAAAATATAGATAGCAAAAATATCGAATTTTTAATAATATATAATATTTTATAGTGTATTTTTATGTAATAATATGTGTGAAAAGTGTGTATTAATGTTATAAAATATTTTATTAAATGAATTTTGTTTTTATAATAATTGCGTAATGTAATTCTGTAGCGGGTTGTGGGTTTATAGGGGAATAGGGTGGGAAGTAATTTAATAATAATTAATTAATTAATATATGTTTGTTAATATTTTTAATTAATAATTAATTGATAATTAATTAATATTAATTAGTTAATTAATTAATATAATTTTGAACACATTTTGTATTAGTAATTAATTGGTAATTAATTAATTGTAATTAGTTAATTACATTAATTAGAGTAAATTTTTAATATATATAATTTTGTGTTATTTTTAAGTAATTAATTGGGAAAAAATAATATTAATTATTAAAATAATTACAGCTAATGTGCTAATATATTTACTTTATTGTTATTGTTAATTAATAATTAATTGGTAATTAAATAATATTGATAAATTTTGGGTAAAGGAGCATTTTTAGGGTTAAGGGTCAGTTTTCTGTTTTAGGGTAAAGGGGTATTTTTAGGGTTCAGGGTCAGTTTTCAGTTCTTGGGTAAAGGGGTATTTTTAGGGTTCAGGGTCAGTTTTCAGTTTTTGGGTTAAGGGGCATTTTTAGGGTTCAGGGTCAGTTTTCAGTTTTTGGGTAAAGGGGTATTTTTAGGGTTCAGGGTCAGTTTTGGGTTTTTGGGTAAAGGGGTATTTTTAGGGTTCAGGGTCAGTTTTCAGTTTTTAAACGATATTTTTGCAAGTCGATAATGTGACCGTCGTTACACTTTGGAGTGGGAATAGTATTTTTTACACTTCTGGTATTGTACGCTAATATAATAGTATCCTATTTAATTATAGTATGTTATTATATATATATGTTTTTACAAATATGATTGTAAAAAATTATTTTTATTAAGTTCATTTATTATTTAATTATTATAATTTAATTTAAGTATTTTTAAGTATATTTTAGTAATTAAATTTTAATATTAATTTAATTAAACACTGTTTTTAACAAAGTCGATATTTTTCATAACTATATTATTGTAAACGATATTTTGTACTCGATATTTTTGTACTTACCTGTTTGTAGATACAAACTCGATATTTTGACCGTCGATATTTTGTCCACGATATTTTTGCAAGTCGATATTTTGACCCTCGATATTTTTTCAGTGATCCCACCTGTGGCTGTAGAGCCCAATGGCAAACCTGAAGGTATCGCATGCGTTCCGTCTCGGGGAAGTTGAATTCTTGTCGGAAGAGGGGGAATGGGAGCACACCATCAGGGCCGTAGATGTGACAGAGGCAGCTGCATCCCGCCGACCGCCAGTGGGCGTAAGACCCTCTGACCATACCCAGAGTGAAGGCTGGGTTGTCGACCAGGGGTGTAAGCGGCGAGGGAAAGGTAGTGAGATTGTGTACCACGTTAGTGGCATCCCACGCTTATAGTGGGATCCGTGTGACGAATGATGCATAGAGATTGACCGGCGGGGCTGCTTTGCTAAGGAATGAGATTTCCTGAAGTGGGCGTCCCACTACTGCTTGATCCTGGAATAACCAGGGTTTTTCGGACTCCCACCTGCTCCATTCAACCAGATAGCGTAGTTGCGCCACCTGGAAATACTTGTGAAGGTCTGGTATTCCTAACCCCCCCTCCTCAGGAGCAAGCGTGGTCAAAGTCTTCCACATTCTCGGCTTCCGACCCTGCCAAATAAAGCAGGCAAGATCAGTTTGCCGGAGCCATCCCACAGGCGGCTGGAGCGGTAGTGCCCGGAAAAGGTACAGGATTTGGGGTGAAATTGTCATTTTGACCGCTGCTATTCTGTCCAGCCACGAGAGGGGAAGGCTTTTCCATCTGCCCAGTTCATTGCGCACTTTCTTTTGGAGCGTGGCTTAATTGACTGCCGTCATCGCAGGGAGTGTGGAGGTCAGCTGGATCCCTAGATAGGGTACAGCATCCGACACCCATTGGAGGGGAAAGGTGGTCCGCAAGTATTCCCTGGTGGTGGGTTTCAGGGAAAGGTCAAGGGCCAACAACTTATCTGCATTCATTTTGAAGCCGGCTACTGCCGCAAAGGCATCCAATTCTGCCATGCACGCGGGGAGGGCCGTCCGCGGGTTGTCTAGTGTGAGCAAGACATCGTCCGCATAGAGGCTAATGGTATGTGTGTAGCCACTGAATTTTATCCCTGTCACCGTGCTGTTTTGACGGATCTTCTGGGCTAGCGGCTCCATATAAAGGGCAAAGAGCAGAGGCGATAACAGGCAGCCCTGCCTCGTGCCTCTCTCAATAGGGAAGCTCCGGGAGCTGTAGCCGTTTACTCGGACCACTGCTGTAGGAAATTTATAGCAATTAAAGATAAAGGCGCAGAATTTCTCTCCAATGCCAATTTTCTTCAGGACCAACTCTAGGTATGGCCAGTGAACTCGGTCGAATGCCTTCTCGGCGTCAACCGCCAGCAGCATACGTTCTCCGGGAGTTCGGGAGGTCTTTTTTATAAGGTGTGTAACTCTCTTGGTGTGGTCGACCGTTTGGCGGTCCGGTATGAATCCCGCATGGTGTGGGTCGATGAGGCCCGGCAGGTGGAGGCCCAGTCGGGCCGCTAAAATGCTCGTGTATAATTTGAGGTCGACGTTGAGTAACGAGATGGGCCGATACGAACTACATTTAGTTTTGTCTTTCCCAGGCTTTGGGATGACTGAGAGAGATGCCCGCAGGAGGTCTTGGGGGATGGCACCAGGTTCCGAGAAGGTGGTAAAAAGACGGGTGAGGATCGGAGCTAAGATTGTGCAGAAGGTCCTATAGAAAAGGCCTGTAAAGCCGTCTGGCCCTGGGGCCTTTCCCGGTTTAAGTTTAGCTATGGCCGAAATCACTTCCTCTATGCGGATGTCCCTGTCGAGATATTCCGCCTGTGAGGGGCGCCAAGGAGGGGAGCGCAACCGAGTCTAGATATTCGGCCGCCGCCTAGCTGTTGAGACGGTCACCGGCATAGAGAGAGGTGTAGAAATCTCGAAACGTTTCCGCAATCTCTACATCTTCCGTAATTGTAGATCCATCGGAGCAGGAAAGTTCTTTCACCGTCTGCTGGTGACGCAAGACTCGGAGCCTGCTTGCCAACAGCCTGCCACACCTGTCCCCTCCTGAGTAATAGGCATGTCGCAGCCATAAGACTGCGTATTCTGCCTGATCCGTGTCTAGCGCGGACAGGAGATGTCTGGCCGCTTAAAGTTGTTTCAAAATTCGGGGGCCCCTGTCCGCTGGTGGATGCGCTCTAACTTCCGCACCCTCTGGGTAAGTTTGTCTCGTTTGTGTTGTCTATCTTTATTCTCTGCTGCGGAGGGAGCTATAAATTCCCCTCGAAGCACAGCTTTCATGGCTGCCCACTGCGTCGCCTGCGTCGTGTCTCCGTTAGCATTGTGCAACTGGTAGTCGTGGATTGTGTCCTGAATGCGTTTCACTACATCTTTCTTATGTAGAAGAGTGTCACGAAGGCGCCATACCCTGAGGGGATTTGAGGTAGGTGGTAAAGTAAGGGTGGTGGTAACCGGCGCGTGGTCTGAGAGTGAAAGCACCCCTATCTCTGTCGAGGTGGCTAGTGCGCAAAATGGCCCAGAGGTTAAGAGGTGATCTAGTCTTGCGTAAGTCTTATGTGCGTTAGAATAATAAGAATATTCTCTGTCATTTGGATGCGTGCGGCGCCAAAGGTCATGAAGGTCCAGCTCAGTTAGTCGGTCTGTGCAGTTGGCGGAGAATGTCCCGGCCTGGGGAGAGCGCTGCGCTGACCTATCTAAAACTGTGTCGAACACCATATTGAAGTCCCCTCCCAGTATGATGTGTCTGTCCGGTGTAACGGTAATGTCAGTGAGGGCTGAGTGCAGGAAGCGCTCTTGGTCGTCGTTAGTACTATAAATGGACCCGATTGTGAACAACAGGCCTCCCAGAGCAAAGCGGTACGCTAACAGCCTCCTTCTTTGTTCTGCCCTTTTGTGTAAGACTTTACCTCTAAATGCCTGTGCTACTAAAATCGCCTCTCCACCAGTCTTGTTGGGGCCAGAGGAAAAGAGCTGAGTGGGGAATTTTCGAGATCGTAGTCGATGGCAGTCACGTGCCACCAAATGTGTTTCTTATAGAAGACAGATGTCTGCCCGGGTGTTCTCTAGCAGGGACAAAATGGCACACCGCTTGACAGGACTGTTGAGACTCCGTACATTCAGGGTTAAAATCTTAAGGGTTGTAGGTGGCATGATGTCTGTGGGACATGAGCTGGCTGGCTTGTATGCCTGATGGGGCGTGGGACGCCGGGATCGGGCCACCAAGACCATTGTGAATAGAACTGAGCACTGGACAACCCACCCACTCACCCACCCATTTCTCTCCCCGAGCCAACCCGCCCCCCCTACCCAACCAACCCCAAACAACTACCCCAACCCCAACCAAGTCCCCCCCAACGCCCATAGTCTCCCCCCCAACCTCCCCATTACAACCCCGTAAAGAAATACTACTCATAGTCTCGGGCCTACTGGAGCATAGTGCAGGTCCGTAGTAAGTCATTGTGGAGGGTAACGTGGCAGCGGCCGAATCAGCGGCTCCCCGGCCCTTCCCCCCAGGCAAGGCTATAGTGTGAAGGCATACCCCTGGGTAATAGTGTCTTACAGTTTAGTCGCTGTGTTATCCGCTACCTGTTGTACTGCCGCCTCCCGTTCCAGAGCGACTGTGGTAGGGTCAGGTTTCGGGAGAGACCTAGGGGATCGTCTCCGCCGTACTGTCTGCCATCCATCACCAGGTCGCCGCATGGGCCCATCCTGCAATCTGCTCGGGGATGCCTCTCTGGATCCTGCCTCCTTCGGCATGTCGATGTCCAGTAATGCACAAGTGTCGCGGAGTGACTTGAGCTGCTGTAGTGATCTTTTCCATTTAAAAATTAGACGAAACGGGTGCCCCCAGGAGTATGGTATTCCATTGTCTCTCAAGAAGTTCGTTGCAATCCGGAAAGATTTACGTTTCTGCAGTGTGATGGCAGAGAGGTCTTGAAAGAGGGCTATCGGATAGCCCCGGAAGTGGATTGGTTGTTTCGGTCGGGTCTCCCTCAAGATACGGTCCTTCAGGGAGAAATCCGGGAGGAAGGCCAGTATGTCCGGGGGGGTGGTGCTCTTCGTGCCATTCAAACTCTGTGTGCGCGGTCAATACGTATGTCAAACTCCTCGGATTCTCCCAGGATCTCCCGGAATTGTTCCTGTAGGTATTCGGACCCGTATGTTGTTCCGCCGAGAGCGGTTTCCAAGGTCCTCCGAGTGTGCCTGCAGGTCCACTTGCTGGTCTTGAAGACGGAGAATCTCCTGTTGCAGCCACTCTACCTCCATGCTGCGGGATTGGTCCGCCTCCTCCACCGCCGCCACACACTCGCCCAGGCCGTCTAGATCTCAACGCAGCTCCCGTTGTTCCCCCGCCAGTTCCTGTTTCAGGGCCTGGAAGTCGTCCCTCAGGGTGTTAAAGAGGGAGGCCAAGAAGGCTTTGGTGATGGGAGCGGTCTCGTCATCCTGTCCTTGGGGGCTGGCAGGTGTCTTCGGGGACGCCGTCGCCTGGGTTTGCTCCCCTTTTGGAGCGCCATGTCGCCGGTGTATGGAATCTTGGGTGCCCAAGTGTGGTATTCAAGGAGGGCGCGGGCGGCACTATGGCGGTGTCGGGAATGGCACCCACTAGGCCCGTTGGTCCGTCGCGGAGTCTTGAGGCCCATTGTGTGCTGGCCACTGGGATCGGCACATATTCCAGCCTGGCCGGGGTGATTGGGGGCCGCCTCGTGATGGGCCGGGTCCGTTATGTGCCTGCAGGTAGAGGGCAAACGCGACGCCGAAGGAGGGACATGCGAGGCACGTTAATCTGGCTCGGTGACCGAATATGATTTATGTCCAGGTTGGTGTTCTCGTTTGGCAGCGCGCTGGGTGCGGAAGCTGTGGGTCGGGGGGCACCGGTCAGGGTCCACTGCGTCTCCGCAGGCAGGGGCGGGGTGTAGAGACTTCTCGTCTGGATCCGAGAACCCCGCGGGTGGTCCCCCGTAGTGGGCGCTGGTTCTGGAGGGCCATCGGCGTGGTCGGATCCCCGCCCGGGGACCCTAGTGTGATCAGTGGTCGCAGGATGTTTCCCCAACAGGGCCGCAGGTATCCGCTCTGGTGCCACTCTAGTCCAAAAATGGCGCCCTGTCAATGGCCTTTTATGTCTCTCCGCAGTAGGCCCAGAGCGGGGGCCGCAGGCTCCAGTCCTTTGTCCAAAGGGGCGAGCAGGTCGGGGGCCCCCTCCCCGTCTTCGGGGTGAGTCTCAAGCTGGTGGTGCGCCGGGCGGTACGATTCTTCCCCGCCCCTGTTCTCCAGACCGCGACCGCGGCCCTCTCTGGATTGAGGCCCGGTCCGTCACCCCCGTCGCCCCACGCCCCGCTCACCTCCTTACGGGCTCAGTCTGGATGGCGGGGGGGTCTGCTGCTCTCCAAGCCGGGGGTCTGATGCTTCCCAAGGGGGCCCACTATTACTCGGGGCTCAGGAGCTGCCGACCCGCTCCGGTCTCCTCAAGGACTAGGCCCCAAGCCGGGGGCTCGAGTTGTCCAAGCTGCCCGCACTGCTGCGGACCGGCACCTCCACCGCCAGTCTCGTCCGGAGGTCAGCTACGCGGTCCCCGGCTGGTCGTCTGCTGCACCGAGGGCGACGGGGGCTGCACCCGCCCTTCCGACCGCTCCGTCTCAGGTCACAGGGCTCCGGGTTCACTTCGGGCGGTGAGCGCCTGCGGCCGCCATTTCCCTGATATTTGTCGGCGGGAGCTCCCGGCGGGTGCTTCTCGGCTCCGGGAGGCAGTGCAGCCCAATTATCACCGGCGAGGCGCCGGGACCAAGCGTTTCGTCCCCGGCTGTGGAATCAGTGCTTTCAGGGGGTAAGTCACTCAGATAAGAAGGTGCTTTGGGGTTCAGGGCCGGAGAGCCTCGCAAAACACGTCCGATAAGGCCGCCATCTTGGCCACGCCCCCTCGACCTTTGAACTTTAGAACTCTTTTGGATCAAGAAGACTGCCAAGAATAGAGCAGAAGAAGTTGTGAGGAGGAACTACCACTTTGCTGTGTGCTTTGCTGTGTTGGTCTGCAGTGGCTGCTTCTGTCTAGGGCAGTGAAAGGACTGGACAGAACATTATGTAATCTACTTTTGTGAGTTTCTCCAAGGGCTTGAGGTAGAGCTTGCCACTGTCGTGGGGCTGAGCCTTGCATTTACACTGTGTTAAGTTGACATGAGCTTAGAAGTTTAAACGCCATTTTTCCTTTCTGTTGCCTTTTGCACACGGCACACTATAATAAATGTTTAGAGTCTAGCAGAGTGTTTTGCTTCACACGAGAATAATATGTTTTTCTATATTAGCAGCCTTGCTTGTTAAGCGTTGTCTCAACAGTGAGTGCTGAGGCCTTCAAGGTTATTTCAACACAGCGGTTATTGTTCGTACTGATCAGCGCACGTTCTAGACATAACATAACCTACTAGCAAGGGAGTGTGAAATATAGGTATATTTTAAACCTGTTTCCATTTAGCATTATAACATGCTTTCTCCCTTTGTATTTTATGGAATAGTAACTATGCTGATAATCTTGTTGCTTATAATATGCCTGCTTGTATTAGCTAAGATACTGCGCATGAGAACAAGGGATTAGAAATAAATATTTCAAACTTGCACGTGTCTTCTTTTACTCCCTGTTTTGGACTGGTATGAGAGTATAAAGAAAGAGTGTTCATGTGTTCCACATTGCCTGAGGTAATCTAAGTTCCATTTTCTGGGTTGTCTAATCATTGTTGTTATGGAAGAGCCAATGAGATACTGATGCTAGTCTGGTAGGGGATATTGAGTACTAAGGTGAGTTTTGGCACACCCTAATTCACTAAGGTTCCAAGTCTCTATGCACAGTTCTGTGTAGGCGCAGAATCCCTGCTACATGGCGCCCTTACGATGGTGGTCTTATTACATGACGCTTGAGTAGTGCTTCTATCAGTCCTTAGCCCCTTCACTATTGTTTCCGGATAACAATAGTGTCGGACAAACCTACCTGTAGTTACATAGGTCTTTTCAAGCTTGAATCTTTCAAAATGGTTTCCTTTTGAAATACTACCCAGTTGTGCTATTTTGTTTTACATTGTACCCTTTCTTCTCTGTGTCACTATGGCTAACGTTGACATACCGCAGCATACTCGCATTGCGGTTACAATCACTTGCAAGCTTATAACATTGGTTTGGAGGGCATGGCAGTTATTTTGGTGGTGCTTAGGTTGCTTACCAGATTGAGATTTTCTACTCATGGGTGGCGTTTCCTGCAACGGATGCGGCTACTCAGGTGTTTAACACCTACACTCACACTGCTGTGCCTGTGGAATATGTCCCTTATAGGACACAGGAGATTCCGATTTCTGCATGGCAGCACCGCGTTTGGTTTGATGGCGCCCTTGTAAGCATGGGCGGAAAATCCGTTCCGCTCGTGGATTTTGCGGATTTTCGGGAAATTCGCAATCCGCGAGATTCGCGAATCTCCCGCAAAATCCGCAAATCCGCGAGCAGCGGATTTTGCTCGCACTGCTCGCACTGTTCGCGTGAGTTCGCGCCCCGCGAATAAGTGCAAAATTGCAGAAATACGCTCTTAGCAAAACTGAAAGTAACTACTTACCAGGTTCAAAAGTTCAGGCTCATCATTAGTAGCCATTTCCTGTAGTGCTTCCTGAGGGGCCCCTCCAGAGTTCAGTTGCCAGTTGAAACTATTATGTGACCCTGCTCTGAACCTCAGAATAGTTACACATATGCCACAGAGGTCCTGAATTACAGCTAAGGGAGACAAGCAGGAGCCAGGCTGGAAGTTAAAATCCATTAATCAGCCCCTAATTCATTATTGTCAGTTGGGGCAGGGCAGGTGTTGTAACTAATTTTGCAACAATGAAAGCACTTAGCAAGTGCAAAAGATCACTAATCAGGGCGCACTAAGGAAGCAGGTGCCAGCTAAAAAAATATTCTGTGACACATTAATCAGCCCCAAATTAATTCAGGTCACTTGAGGCAGGGAAGGTGTGCTTTGCTTTGCCGAAAATAATGTACACTGGACAACCAGAGGGTGTGGTGATGAAACAGAGGGTGGCATGGGTGGGCCAGAGGGTGGCATGAGTAGTCAGAGAGTGGCAGTGGTGACAGAGAGGGGCAGTGCTGAAGAAGAGTGTCCCAAACAGGCTGGACACGTAGAAACAACAAGTTCGCAAAACTTGCGACCCGACAGGTAAGTTCGCAAATTGCGAAATTGTAAAAACCCTCGCGAACTGGCAGAAACACGGGCGAACACAAAAAAAAAAAAAAATCCGCAAATTCGCGGGAATTCGCGGATTTTGCGGATTGCGAATCCGCAAATCCGCAAAATTCGCGAACGCGAGATCCGCAAAATTCGCCCATGCTTACGCCCTTGGACACAGTGTAACGGCGATTAGATTGGGTACTTTGTCCATTCCAGGTGCTTCTTGGCTGGTTTTGGCTGGATTCACCCCGCATCCTGGTGCGAGGCAAGTCCCCGTTGCTGAATTATGGACCCTGTATAACTCTTCTATCAATGTTATTCAGGCCCTAGTTCAATATCTTACCCGCAATTTCCAGGGCGGGGCCCCTGGTGTTGCAGCCCTTTCAGCTGGACCGATCGGAATGAAGCTTAGTCCCGTGATGGTCAATGCAGTAATGGGCAAGCGTCCCCAGGATAAGGATGATATGCCTTTTTGGCTTGTCGAGAAATTTGACCAGCTGGAAGCAGTTTTTCCTAATTCGACTCCCGTAGAAAAACACAGGATTCTTACAATTAGTTTACCCAAGGACTTGGTACCAGACGCCGGTGACTGCGAGTCATGGGGTAGGATTTGTGCGGCAGTGTACACGGGGTGCTTCGGCACTCCGTCAATGGCTGACCTTCGGACGGTCATAAAGCGTGTTCAGGACGAACACGGACCAGAGCTCTCCTCGTTCTTCACAGGACACATCGGCCTCTTCGCCCGGTGGTGGAAGCGGCGGCAGAGGTCGGGGTGGCCAGCAGAGTTGCGACCAGCCCCACCCGAAATACGGAAAAGGCAAGCAGGACGATTCTTCACAGAAAAGACCCCAGTTTCAGAAAAAGAAAGTTGCCGCTTTAACAGCGAGGTATGCCACAGATAGTGAGAATGCAGCTTCGGAGTCAGACATGGGCGCTGACGTTGTTGTACTGTAAAAAGTTACAGGAGTGTGACCCATAAACCACGTCGGGACTGGGTTAGGAAGGTAGACAAAAAAACAATATCCCAACAGGTAATAGTATAAGACAAATAAGCATGTATGCAACAATCATTACAATGACAGAAATAAGGAGACCACTATTTAGTTGATAGAAGATTGTAGATCATCTTATATTTAGAAATTTATATTTATGGTCGGGCATATACAGTTAAAGCAGCACTGTATAGAACAAATTCTGTGACAACCATACTGCACTTGGTGCTTAAGAACGTGTCTGTGGAGAACGTGGCGACGCAAGTGATAGGGTGAACAGCGTGTACGGCGCACCGTGAACAAGGTGCAAATAATATACAGTGGGTGGCTAAAGTATTGTGACAGAGTGACATCACTGGATACAATAATTTTGTAGATTGTATTGAGCCACAACAAGAGGTACGCCTACAAATGCGCTGTAGTCGACGGCTTTTCGATTCTCTTGAATCGGGATCATCATCAGGACTAGGTTGTCTTGTTTAGGGAGTGCTGCGAAGAAGAGGGGACAAATCAGGGGGGGCTGGGATTTAGGGAACGCATATGCACGGTTGAGTGCAGTGCGGCAGGTGAGAGAGCTGCCTGTAGGGAGGGTGGCCTGTGTTCGGTCAGAGGAGCACAGGGGTAGCGAAATGATTGGTTGAAAGCCGTGAGGGGCTAGGCTGTCGGGCGGCGGAAAGTGAATGTGACCCGATGTGATGTTCATGGGTTGAATGAAGAAGGAGCAAGTAGGTAGGCTAAACCGGTAAAACCATTGTGTCTAACCGAGGGGCCTGGGTTGCGCAAGGGTGGGGTAATAAGGGGGACAAGCTGAAAGCATGTGGATGGTGAATCAATCGGGTGGAGGGACAGGGTGCGGAATGATAGGACCAACTGTAACGTTCTGTGATATGTGGAACGTGTGGCCAACAGGATTCAACGAGCGTGTCCCTGAACGTGGCCTGGTATGCGCGATTGTGGCGGCGCGCTGGAGTGGTGTGGGAGGCTGGGTGGTAACTAGGTGAACCGAATCGGGGATACACAATGCTTAGCCAGTATAAGTGAATTGGCCAATTGGACAGGTTCGTAGCATGCGGGGATGAAACAAGCGTTAGCTTGTGGGTGAGAATCTACCTGTGAGATCAGCGGGATCACAGAGGGATCCGAGATTATTCAGGACCAGAGGATTGTGCCGCATCTGCATGGGGGCACTGAGGGAAAACAGGGAATGGTAAGAGACGTGTGGGCGGGAAACAAGGGTGTGCTGAGGATTAATGGTAAATAAAAATACTAACGGGAAATGGACGCATCAGGACCGTCAGCGATCAGACGGGTGCGAGGCACGGGTCCTGTTGAAAAGTATAAAGCGTTAAGTGAATGGCCGAGTGTCCGGGGGAAGGCGAGAAAATTTTCTGAAGGTCAAGGCAGTCGGGGAGGAGCTCATACCTTAATCGATCTGTGTGCCTGCTGGGGAATGAGTCCGGGTGCTGTTGAATGCCAGCGTTAGCTGTGGAGTCGCTGTACTTCCGCGTTTGGATGGGGTCACGTGACTAAAGACGTGTCAAGGGGTGTGTATCGGATGACACAGGGGGCGGGGATAGGGTGGTGAAGGAGACGGACATGAGCCAGTCACAACTGGAAGTTATGGCAACTGGGACAATACTGCAGGGAATTGACTTTGATAGAGGAAGAAACTCGTGAGGCAGTAAATTGCATACAGTGGTTTAAACATGAACGAATTTCATAATTAGAAACATTGAAAACAAAATAATGATTCCAAAATGCGGAATTAGGAGAAAGGTAACAGTTGAAAGGAGTGACACATTTTCATGGATTACATAGTCATGGCATGGCTATTGAGTTCGGGTGCGAATCAAAGTAGGTAAGACGGATGGGAGAAAAAACTGTACTATTGAATAAAAACAGAAACATTCTAAGCAAGCATGATCAGTAAAAGCAAGACTGCTAGTGAGCGATATATGTCACATTTTGCGCTCATTAAAGTTTGTTGAAATATCTAGACATATGTTTACTGGTAGAGCAGGTAGGGGGAGAGACAATGTACCCCGTGGGGGATGGGGGAAGGAATTCAGAGTAGTATAGGTAAGAGACAGGAAGGTGGTGGTCAAGCCGTCTAGGTAGTAACAGTGCTATTCCACTCATCAATGGTATTGAGGCCATGATTGACAGAGTCACAGAGGGTCATCCATTTGCATTCAGCTTTATTGAGGAGGAATTTTATGTCGCCTCCGCGGATGGGAAGAGTAGGTTTCTCGATTACTTGCCAGTTGATCTCAGTGTCAAGATGTTTCAATTCCAGGTAGTGTGCAACAAGTGGTGCTGTCAAAGTTTTGCAGTTGATTCTGCTTTTGTGCTGGAAGATCCGCTGTTTTATTATTTGCGTTGTTTGACCAATGTAAATGAGATCGCACGGGAATTTGATCGCATAGATCACGTTCTGTGATCTGCAGTTGGTGTGGTTCCTCAGTTTATGAGAGCGACCGTTAAATGTGAAGTCTTTGGTGTTGAAGATCAAGGCGCACCGCTGCAATTCCTTCCCCCGTCCCCCACGGGGTTCATTGTCTCTGCCCCTACCTGCTCTACTAGTAAACATATGTCTAGATATTTCAACAAACTTTAATAAGCGCAAAATGTGACATATATCGCTCACTACCGGTCTTGCTTTTACTGATCATGCTTGCTTAGAATGTGTCTGTTTTTATTCACTAGTACTGTTTTTTCTCCCAGCCGTCTTACCTACTTTGATTCACACCCGAACTCAATAGCCATGCCATGACTATGTAATCTATGAAAATGTGTCACTCCTTTCAACTGTTACCTTTCTCCTAATTCCGCATTTTGGAATCATTATTTTGTTTTCGATGTTTCTAATTATGAAATTCGCTCATGTTTAAACCACTGTATGCAATTTACTGCCTCACGAGTTTATTCCTCTATCAAAGTCAATTCCCGGTAGTATTGTCCCGGTTGCCATAACTAACAGTTGTGACTGGCTCGTGTCCGTCTCCTTCACCACCCTATCCCCGCCGCCCGCCCCCTGCATCATCCGATACACGCCCCTTGACACGTCTTAAGTCACGTGTCCCCGTCCAAACGCGGAAGTAAAGCGACTCCACAGCTATCGCTGGCATTCACCAGCACCCGGATTCATTCCCTAGCAGGCACGTAGATCGATTAAGGTATGAGCTCCTCCCCGACTGCCTTGACCTTCAGAGAATTTGTCTCGCCTTCCCCCCGACACTCGGCCAATCACTTAACGCTTTATACTTTTTCAACAGGACTGGTGCCCCGCACCCGGCTGTTCTCTGACGGCCCTGATGCGTCCATTTCCTGTTAGTATTTCTATTTACCATTAAACCTTAGCACACCCTTGTTTCCCGCCCACACGTCTCTTACCTTTCCCTGTTTTCCCTCAGTGCCCACATGCAGATGCGGCACAATCCTCCGGTCCTGAATAATCTCGGATCCCTCCGTGATCCCGTTGATCTCACAGGTAGATGCTCACCCACAAGCTAACGCTTGTTTCCTCGCCGCATCCCCGCATGCTACGAACCTGTCCAATCGGCCAATTCACTTATACTGGCTAAGCATTGTGTATCCCCGATTTGGGTCACCTAGTGACCACCCAGCCTCTCACACCACTCCAGCGCGCCGCCACAATCCCGCATACCAGGATACGTTCAGGGACACGCTTGTTGAATCCTGTTGGCCACACGTTCCACATATCACAGAGCGTTACAGTTGGTCCTATCACTCCCCACCCTGTCCTTCCACCCGATTGATTCACCACCCACGTGCTTTCAGCTTGTCCCTCTTACTACACCACCCCTGCGCAACCCAGGCCCCTCGGTTAGACACAATGGTTTTACCGGCTTAGCCTACCTACTTGCTCCTTCTTCATTCAACCCATGAACATCACATCGGGTCACATTCACTTTCCGCTGCCCGACAGCCTAGCCCCTCACGCCTTTCAACCGATCATTTCGCTACCCCCGTGCTCCTCTGACCGAACACAGGCCACCCTCCCTACAGGCAGCTCTCCCACCTGCCACACTGCGCTCAACCGTGCATATGCGTTCCCTAAATCCCAGCCCCCCTGATTTGTCCCCTCTTCTTCGCAGCACTCCCTAAACAAGACAGCCTAGTCCTGATGACGATCCCGATTCAAGAGGATCGAAACGCCGTCGACTCAACAGCGCATTTCTAGGCGTACTTCTCGTTGTGGCTCAATACAATCTACAAAATTATTGTATCCAGTGATGTCACTCTGTCACAATACTTGAGCCACCCACTGTATAATATTTGCACCTTGTTCACTGTGAGCCGTCCACGCTGTTCACCCTATCACGTGCGTCGCCACGTTCTCCACAGACACGTTCTTGAGCACCAAGTGCAGTATGGTTGTCACAGAATTTGTTCTATGCAGTGCTGCTTTAACTGTATATGCCCGACCATGAATAATAATTTCTAAATATAAGATGGTCTACAATCTTCTATCAACTAAATAGTGGTCTCCCTATTTCTGTCATTGTAATGCTTGTTGCATACATGCTTATTTGTCTTATACTATTACCTGTTGGGATATTGTTTTTTTGTCGACGTTGTTGTACAGCGCAGCGGAGATTACCATTGTACGAGAAGCCCTGCGTCCAGTACTGAAGGTGACAGCGACTGACCAATATGTTGTTGTAGAGACAGCTGATACTAGAGTAGCTCCCCCTGATAGGCTTTTTGAAATTGTTCTTTTAATTGAAGGTGACATACAACGTACCATAAAAGGGGTATTTTGGGAAAATCTTACAACTACTTATGACATTTTGTTATAGGAAGTGACTGGCCCCCACCTTTTGTTCTTGCAGCTCTGAGAGAGGAGGAGGTAATCCTCCCTAGTTTCACACACACAGTCTCAAAGGAGCATGCACTGAATTTTACAGAAGAGTGGACTAAGGCCCTTGCGCCGACTCTGTACCGTACTCACTGTGGTTGGGATACACTTTCCCCTCACCACGAGATTCCCTTTCAGGCTATGCCACAGCCTCAACCTCAATATCCTATACGGCTTGAAGCAAAGGCTTCGGTGGCAGAAATCCTTGAACAATTAGAATATCAAGGAGTGATTGAAATTTGTGTGCCACCGATGAATAACCCACTTTTTACTGTGACCAAACCTGACGGTTCGCACGGTTTGGTATTGGATTACCAGCATTTAAACTCTCATTGCCGTACCTGTGCAGTACAGAATACCCACGGCTCTGCTTTAGTGGATAGTCTTGTGCGCAAAAGGTTTAAGACCACATTTGACCTATCCAACAGTTTTGTGCCCAAAATTTGTCTGGTCTGAGTACCCAATGGACCAGTTTTACCAGTGGCGGCAAACAACACCAATTTAAATGCCTGGCCATGGGCTATAAGAAGAGTCCGGGTGTGTTTGCTGCCCTGATTGTCTCTCTTTTGGAGAGAGTAGACCCAGGTGCATGTTCGTATGTGGATAACATCTATCTCACAGACGACAAAATTTGGGTGCATTTGTGTCGCGTTGACCGCATTATTTGTAACTTTGCGTACTTCGGTTACAAATTCAACTTTGCAAAGTCTCACATTGCAGAGTACACAGTGTTGTTCCTGGGCTATGAGCTCAACAATGAAGGTTGAGGTTTAGCTCCTCACTTCTTGGAGAAATGCACACAGCTGCCCGCTCCTACAACACTGAAAAAATGACAGTCCTTGCTGGGATTTTTGAATTTCAGGCGTAAATATATTCCCGAATATGCCCAGTGTATCAAGCCTCTGTTTGCTTTGATACAACCTACTTGTACCAAATCGTGCTGGCTGCCTGAACATTCAGCCATTTTGGAATCTTTGCAGGCTGATCTTCTAAAATCTAAATTCTTACTGACTCGTGATAACCACACCAACCTGGTGATAAGAATCATCCCTGGGGCGGTGGGTTTCACATAACTTACTTTTAATGAAGTTGACACAGTGCCTATCGCTTACAAGTCACACTTGTACACTTCAGCTGAAATGCGGTTTTCCACTAAAGAAAAAGTTTTAACAGCAGTGCAAATGGCGATTCTTAAGGAACGTGCACTGTCGCATGGAAACCGCATGTTGGTTGTTACTCCGTATCCTGCACTAGAGGCAGTGACGAAAGCAAGTGTACCAAATTCTAAAGCTTTGCACCCACAGTGGATACAATGGGCTGCATCATTGACGTCTCCGGATGTCACGTTTGTTTTTCATGCCTCCTTGCAGTCGCAAGAGTTTTTGCAGTATGAGTTTGTTCATCCTGCACCATTGACTATGCGGCCTTTGGAGGATTTCCATTGTATCATTTACACTGATGGTTCAGCGCAAGTTGTGCATGGGTCTAAGCATGTATAAGTTTCAGCTTGTGTCCATGGTGAATGCCGAGTTGAAGTCCGATGTCGTGCATTCGCAGACATTAGGGGACTGTACCGCACAATTGGCAGAGCTCCGTGCTCTGATGCTTGCATTGGAGTACGCTGATCCTGGTGTGACCACTCTTATTGTGAGTGATTCTTACTACAGTGTCCAGTCTTACAATGAAAACCTATTCTTTTGGCTTCAGAATGATTTTCGTGATTCCAAGGGTAGCACAATAAAACATAAAATGATCTGGGTTCGAGTGGCTGAACTTAAAGAGCAGTAGCCACTCGTGTATGTAATTCATACTCTTGGTCATCAACGCGTGGGAGTTCACGCTGTTGGCAATAGTTTGGCAGATGAGGCCGCAAAAACAGCAGTATCGACATATTTTGTTGCAGCAGTTACACGTTCCAAAAGTAAGATTGATGATGACATCTTGGCGGCTGTTGCCGCTACTGAGAAGGGAAGTAAGGGCCAGATGTATCAAGATACCGTTTTGCAAATCCTAAATAGCGATTTTTTGCGAATCGCTATTTAGAATTCGCAAAACGGTATGTATGTACAAAATCGCAATTTTTTTGCGATTCCTTATTATTCTTTATTTGTGAATTCGCATTTTGCGAATTCGCAAATAAAGAATATTTGTCAATGCATTCCTATGGGCCAGGAGGCCCATAGGAATGATAGTGCAATAATTCTCAAATTGCGAATTCGCAAATTGCTAATCGCAATTTGAGAATTATTTCAAGGGTGCAGGGGTGTCTCAAAGACACACTGCTGCACCCCTCAAATCTACATGTGTGTGCATGTGGCACACATACATGCCCTATGAGCATGTATGAGTGTCACATACCACCCTTACAAATGCCAATTAGGGCATTTTTAAAAGAAATCGCAATTTACCACCACTACAAGTTGGTGGTAAATTGCGATTTCTTAACACAAATTCGCAAACCAAAAATGTGTCATACATATCATTTAAGGAATCGCAAAATTTGCGATTCCTTAAATGCTATGGCAAAATAAGGAATCGCAAATAATTGCGATTCCTTAAATTGCGATTTTTTGATACATAACAAAAATCACAAATTGGCCGTTTGCGAGTCGCAAAAGCCTTGATACATCTGGCCCCAAATATCCTAAGGGGTTTCCTTCGAAGTATTCTTATCATTTAAGTCCTGATATCCTGATTCCTTATGTGAAAATACCTGACGTTAGTGAAAGAATGATTCCCAACACGGACCGCAGGTCCACACTGATTACAGCTGCCCACGAGGGTGTTGAGTCTGCGCATGCGGACGTTTCAGCTACTGTATCTCAGTTACAACAACGCTTCTGGTGGCGGGGACTGTACAAACAGATGCGTAATTATGTCCTTCAATGTGACATTTACCAGCAGATCAAGCCTTTGACTGCTACGCGTCCGCCCCAGACACAGTTGTACATTTCTAATAGACCACTTGGTTGTGTTTATTTAGATCACTGCGGTCCTTTTTCCTCTAATACTGCATATAAGTACATCTTAGTTGCAGTTGATTCTTGCACACGCTTTGTTTGGGTGTGGCCACACCACAGCGCTGATTCGCGAACTGTCATTAGAGACTTGCGTATCTTTGTAGGGATTTTTGCCTGTGGCACCTTCCATTCGGATCAGGGTCCAGAGTTCACCTCTAAGGCGTACAAGGATGCCATGAGTTTGTTGGGGGTCCAAGTCATGTTTTCGTCTCCATACAGACCTGAGGGTAATAGTGTTGTGGAATGAACGAACCGAGATTTAAAGCAGTCTTTGACAGCTAGGGTTATAGGCACTGGCAGGCCCATCTGAATAGCGTGCAACGTGCACTTAACTATCTCCCTAGAAGGTCTCTGGGTGGGAGGACCCCATACGAAATGCTCTTTGGTATCAAAATGTTCGTCCAGGACCTTGAAGGTCTAGACCAGGCAGCGGTTGCTGCCCCCTTTGACGTAGATGAACATTGTCATGTTTTACAGAATCTACAAGAGACTAGAGACAGTCTTGCAAAGGAACACTTGCCGTCCACATCTGATGCTGCGTTGTAGATTCCGGTAGTTTGCTGGCTACCCCGAGTTGGGGAATTGGTTCGAGAGAAGATCGAAAACAAGAAAGAATTTGGTCCTTCATTTCGAGCTCAAGTTTCTGTACTCGGAGTGCAGGGCACAAGTACTGTCATTTTACCACCAGTTCCAGGTCGTAAAGAAAAAAGGTACATCTCCGTTGACAATGTCAAACTACACAGAGTGGCCGATTCTTCTTAGTATGACACCAGCGGTCTCCTGTCCATCTTTTTTGAGACATTCAGTTTTGTATCCGGCTCCTAACACCAGGCCTGATGTTGCCCTCGAGATGCCTGCAGTTTCCAGTCCTTTATTGAGTTCTCCACCTGATGCTCGTCTTGATGAGACTGAGTATACTTACCCCAAAGACTTATTGATGCCTGATTTACAAACTTGTTTGTCTACAGAGTCCAGATTTTCATTTGACACTGACTCTCACACATCGAAGACCCCTTCAAAAATTTCTGTTTTTGCAACATGGTTTAAAAAACATTTTTTGATTCCTCCTTGGACCTACATTTGGTTGGTGCTTTTTTCAATTTACTTGTTCATGTCAATTGGATTTGTGGTGTATTTTTTCCGCCTTGTCAGCGGATACAATGTTGAAGAGAGAACATGTATTAGACATATTAATAGAACATTGGCACCCCATTCCTCATTACACAGATTGAAGAGGTACCTGGCTTTTACTAACATTTCTGCTTGGCCCGTCTTAGATGGGATTGTGTGGTATCTTATTAGATTTCAAATCCACGGTCCCACAGAGGTTATTAATGTCCCAAATGTTCTAAGGGTTTCTATGGGTGATCTGATCAAACAAAATATACGTTCTGATGATTGGGATGTTCAGGCCGTAGAAGCTTTGTTTTCTGGTTTGAAATATTATGCTGCCTTTGATGCTGAAGATTTGTATTAAGATTCCGCAAATTATAGTGATTTATTTTGTTATCAACACTTTGGCAAACGCTACCTGCATAAGGCTAACACCAGGAGGAATATAGTTAATTATACACAATGGGAACATTGTCCCGCTCCTGTTGAAGGCAGCCCCCCTTCTCTTTTAAAGAGGTTCACCTATTTTACTAATTTTAATCAGTCAAATCCCAATGCATTTTATTTTAAAATGAACGAAAAGTCCACTTACAAGGTTAGACTTACCCACACGAAATTATTATATTCGAAGTCCTTTCTAGACCAATTGGCTGTTGGGGGCTATGAACTGTGGAAGGATACAGTTGATCTTGAATCTGTTTGGGGTTCTAAAAGTTGGCATGTGCAAGGCACTGAAGCTTTGCATTGTGCATGTCTCATCTCGAACCATATGTTGTTTTTGAATTCTACAATTTCACAAACGACTTGCTTTGGATTGGCTACTACTAAAAAATTAAATGCTCCTTCTTTTCCTGAATGAGAAGAATACTCTGGTTGGGATAATAATACCAAGTTTTCAATTAGAGACTTACAGACGCTGTTACTGAATTCTACCTTTAACATATCCAGTTTGGATCCTAAGGGTTGGTTGCTGTGGCACAAAAGTGCTGATTCTTGCCAGCATTGTTTTCTGGGTTTAGCTCAAGGCTATACACAAGCTTGAGAGGATCCCCGTTTTGAGAGTGGCCATTCTCTGACTACCTATTCTGTAGGCAAATTATGTCAGAGTTGGCTCAAACATTCCACTTTAGCGTCAGTTAAGCTGCATTTATCTAAATTGACTGACGATGTTGATCTGAATAATTTTGTCAAGGGCCCGGCTTCCGGCAGATCAAAAAGATGGATATATGCTATTTACAATCAAGTCTGGAAACTGTCCCAGATTGAGGCTGCTTCCCGCATTAGAGCAATAGATTAAGCAAATTTTGAAAAAGTGCTAGCAGTTGTAGATAACAGCATTAACACGCTTTCTTCCTGCATTTACACTTTAGATAATATTGTTTCATCTGTTGTGAATATTGTGCAAGATGATGTGTCTGTTTTGTACCATGGTCAAAATCAATTGTGTTCTATTATGCAGTTTGTCTGGACTTTGCAGACATTGAAATCAGGAAAAGTGCCCTGGCACTACATGAATACACCATCTCTGTTTGCCCCTTTTAATTTGACTGAAAAATAAATGTTTTATATCTATGAAGGATGCAACGTTTTCTATGTTACATATTGAAAAGTTAGAACCGTTACCATTTTCTGTGGCCGAAACAAATTCAGCTGTGTGGCTTATCCATGGGCTGATCACATTACCTTTCCCCCTTTTCAAATTCGAGGTCTGCATGAAGTACTACGCAATTGGCAGATATGAGCCTCTAGGCACCACTTATCTTCATGAAGCTTGGTCACTACCATTTACCTATAGGTGCCTTAGGGAGGGAAAAGAGGTTTATTTTAATGGAGAGGATTGCACTACAACACCAGATCACTCATTAATGTGTAGTAATATCCAATTGCATGCCTCTTGTAATCAGAATGAGCCTAATTTAACCTGTATTTTAAAAGGTACACCAGCACCTGCTATCATACCCACATTCACATTACTTGCAAACGGTAGTTATTTACTGTTAAATAACGAGGACTGTTGTGGGATGGTAGCTGGCATTCCTTACGTGGTTACAGTCAGTGAACCGGTAGTCTGTTGTAAAAATGTAATGTTTCCTCCCCCACATGGGAAGCTCGATGTTTCCATCTGGCCGTCGATTCTGACCTTGAAAGCATAGTTCAACAAGATGAGTCGCATAAGAGCTCTATTGTCTCAGAAAGAAGTCGCCCTCACATCTGCTTGTGAAACATTTTTCCTTCACGTGGCAAACACCCACACGGAAGTGCAATCTTTATTACATACGGATTTGCCCTTGCATTTCGGTGAATTAATTCACACTATCTTTAATGTGTCTTCCACCATAGGGCTGGCTCACTTTTTCAAAGTTGTTAGCAGTGGCCTTGTGACTTCTTTTCAAAATATATTTGGTGTGTTCCCTGCATTTTTTCATTCGATTTTTTCCAGCCTGTTTGGTAGAGTTCCCTTAATGCTCGCTCTGATTGCAGGCGTACTTCTGTTGTTTTGTTTATTTCAAAATGGATGCACGTCCTGTGATGCAAGAAGATCTGTCACAGCTGTTGCTGCTCCGCAACCGAATGCTTGAATATTATGGAGCGCTGCCTCTTGCTACATTGAGTGCAGCTTATGGATTATCGTTTCGATTTTCCTTTTTCTCATGCATCCATCCTGTCTTTCATTGCCTCAGTTGCGATTTGGCCGGGCCCTGGATTTTGTGTCTCTTCAATACAGTGTCTCCCAACGCAGATTATGATCAACTGATGAGCCCCTTAGTTGCTCATGAATTGCTTTGTTCTGGCGGAGGGATTATGGCCTTTGCAGCGATGCATGGAGTCCTGGGACGTTGGAATGTTTTCGCAGCGGCGCAAGATTTCTTGGCACGCAGTTTCATTGAAGAAACACCGAGTTGTCCTTTGATGGTGCTAGAGGCTCCGGTTATTGGGGAACATGTATGTTCCTTCCCATTGCTGAATTGGATGGCTGAAATGTTTTCCGATGAAAACAATGACTTCCTATTGGAGGCTGTTGCGACATACTTTGCATATACATTGTTGGCGTGAGATGTGTTATAGCTTCTCTCTCTTCCATGGCTGAGGTCACATGTTGGACATCGAATTTTTTTTTTTTAATTCTCTCATCTTCATTTTTTTACACCCAGGCCTATTGACTTTCCTATGCCCGTGGATACAATTGCTTGATTTGAAGTACTTTCTATTTTTGGAGTTTGCTTCAGTTTTTTCACATGTGGCAATTGGAACTTGGTTCTGACTATTGTTCTTGAACTCTGCTTTCCAAATTTGCCCCTTTTTTATCCGTGCTCAGATCAAGGGAGGGTGTTGTGGGGCTGAGCCTTGCATTTACACTGTGTTAAGTGTACATGAGCTTATTAGAAGTTTAAATACCATTTTTCCTTTCTGCTGCCTTTTGCACACGGCACACTATAATAAAGGTTTAGAGTCTAGCAGAGTGTTTTGCTTCAAACGAGAATAATATGTGTTTCTATATTAGCAACCTTGCTTGGTAAGCATTGTCTGAACAGTGAGTGCCGAGGCCTTCACGGTTATTTCAACACAGTGGTTGTTGTTCGGACTGATCAGCGTACGTTCTAGACATAACATATATGCAGTTGTGGTCACCTCTGATTTTGGCGCGTTTAATAATGCACTGCGTAGGCATGATCACACACACTAGGAGAACATTTTGCATGCTGAGAGCTGGAGCAGAATCTGATGTGATCCATTTCTGCTAGTACCAGAGGTATGGGGCCGCCCTTGTAATATCAAGAGACCTTCTATAGATATAAAATAACCTACTAGCAAGGGAGGGTGAAATATAGGTATATTTTAAACCTGTTTCCATTTAGCATTATAACATGCTTTCTCCCTTTGTATTTTATGGAATAGTAACTTTGCTGATAATCTTGTTGCTTACAATATGTCTGCTTGTATTAGCTAAGATACTGCGCATGAGAACATGGCATTAGAAATAAATATTTCAAGCTTGCATGTGTCTTCTTTTACTCCCTGTTTTGAACTGGTATGAGAGTATAACGAAAGAGTGTTCATGTGTTTCACATTTCCTGAGGTAATCTAAGTTCCATGTTCTGGGTTGTCTAATCATTGGTGTTATGGAAGAGCCAATGAGATACTGATGCTAGTCTGGTAGGGGATATTGGATACTAAGGTGAGTTTTGGCACACCCTAATTCACTGAGTTTCCAAGTCTCTATGCACAGTTCTGTGTAGGAGCAGAATCCCTGCTACACCACCTGTTCAAGAAGTCTCAGGAACAACAAAGCCTTCAAGCTCTTCTGCCCTCATCACTGGGGACTGTATGAAGAAAAAGCAACCCGACGCCGTCGACAACGCCGCTGCCGACTCCGTGTCCTGAAGGCACCGCAGAGGGTACACCGGCAACGCAACCCTGGCTCACAGATGACGCCTGCTGATGCCACGACCGAGACGCTGCTCACACCTCAACCTGTGGGCATCGCACTCCGCACTGCTTCACGACGCTGCCTTGGTATCCGTGACGCCGCCGCTCCATGCCGAAATCTACACTGCTGCTTGCACCGTTGTTCAAGTACACCGCTCGTAATGTTACATGATGCACCGCCTTCATCCCGCACTGGAGCCTTGGCCTACCGATGCCAGCGATATCAACTCCAGTTCGCTAGCCGACAACAGCGTTTCAGCAACGAAGCTGCTTGCACCGCGACCTGCCAGCACTGCGACAAGCACCGCATTCCCTTCCCACCGCGACCCTGGTCTCCCTGACTACGCCATCGCATCCAGCCACCAAGCCGCTGCTCGCACCGTGACCTGAGGGCAGTGTGCGTCGCACCGCAGCACCCGACACCTGCAGACGCCAGCGCTCCTGACTCAACAGAGAGGGGTTGATCGGCAACACGTGTGACTACAAGGGCCCAATGACTTCTGCACTGATCTCCGGAACCGAGGCCTGCAGACGCCGAGCTTTCGGATTCTCAACGAGAGGTCACCGGCACCCTGCATTTCTAAAAGGTACTGTTTGCAGGTCTTCCTTACAACGTAATTGGCCCACGACACCGCAGTCAGCCAGAACTGTTTGGATTTGTTTGCTCACAATGCCGTGATAGCCCAGGACGGAGCTATCAACATCAATGAACTGTTTTTACAGCATAATTTGATAACTGAAGATTTTTGAGTACTGTATTGTGGATTTTTTTATTGTTTTTGGTCTTGTCTTAAGTATATAAAATTATTGGATATTTTTCTAAACTGGTGTTCTGTCCTTTTGGAGTGCATACACTGTACTATCAATATTATAGGAGGCTTTCAAGGTAGTGATATGCTGGACGTGTATTGCAAAGCAGGCTGGGGTTCCTGAAGGCAATCAGGGTACCTTAAGTAGACTGGAGTCAGAGATAGGCAGATTAGAACTGGTGCAATATCAAACTTGAGTCAGGCTATGCTGGCAGACATTTGAGCAAAGATATGAGAATACTGTGAGGAAGTCGGAAAGGAGGTCAATTACTTGGGGAAATAGTCACTGACGCAACAATACTGGGAAGGAGACTGACCTAGCGAGACCCTAGCGGGGCTGGTGTGCAAACCACATGCCTCACCTTATGTGGTAGAATTGGAGTATAAAAATGGGCAACTGGTCTACCTCTCCAACTGCAATACCAAGTTATACACCAAGGGCTCAAACGTGGGTCAACAAGCCTTATCAGAATACTTTGACACTTTTAAGCTGCTCTGGCTAAGATCAGCAAAACATACAAGATGATGGACGGAATGTTGCAAAATCGCAAACCACTCACCCCCAGTCACAGGGATTTAATCCATTGTTATTTTGCTCACCAAGCCACCCCAAATCAGTCTTGACCCTGTGCCTCATGGGAACAGTCCAGCCCGAACTGCCAAGCCATGTCTTCCCTGGACCGGAATCAAGCATCCTAGGACTGGTTTCTGGCTATCAGCAGTCTTCAGCCAGGATAGCCTGACACCAGTGGCTTAGTGAGCACGGGACCCACGTCTGGACATACTCTTCCCACATAGGGTGAACAGCAAAACACACAAGATGATGGATGGAATGTTACACAATGGCCAAACACTCACCCCCAGTCATAGATCTGGGTTTAATCCATCGTTGTTTTGCTCACCAAGCCACCCCAGTTCAGACATGGCCATATGCAAATCAGTCTTGACCCTGTGCCTCATGGGAACAGTCCAGCCCGAACTGCCAAGCCATGTCTTCCCTGGACCGAAATCAAGCATCCTAGGACCGGTTTCTGGCTATCAGCAGTCTTCAGCCAGGATAGCCTGACTCCAGTGGCTTACTGAGCACGGGACCCTTGTCTGGGCATACTCTTCCCACATAGGGTGAACAGTAAAACACACAAGATGATGGACGGAATGTTGCAGAATGGCAAAACACTCACCCCCAGTCACAGATCTGGGTTTAATCCATCATTATTTTGCTCACCAAGCCACCCCAGTTCAGACATGGCCATATGCAAATCAGTCTTGACCCTGTGCCTCATGGGAACAGTTCAGCCCGAACTGCCAAGCCATGTCTTCCCTGGACTGGAATCAAGCATCCTAGAACCGGTTTCTGGCTATCAGCCGCCTTCAGCCTGGATAGCTTGGCTCCAGTGGCTTAGTGAGCACGGGACCCACTTCTGGGCATACCCTTCCCAAATAGTGTAAACAGCAAAACACACAAGATGATGGACGGAATGTTGCACAATGGCAAAACACTCACCCCCAGTCACAGATCTGGGTTTAATCCATTGTTATTTTGCTCACCAAGCCACCCCAGTTCAGACATGGTCATATGCAAATCAGTCTTGACCCTGTGCCTCATGGGAACAGTCCAGCCCGAACTGCGAAGCCATGTCTTCCCTGGACCGGAATCAAGCATCCTAGGACCGGTTTCTGGCTATCAGCCGTCATCAGCCAGGATAGCTTGACTTCAGTGGCTTAGTGAGCACGGGACCCACGTCTGGGCATACCCTTCCCACATAGGGTGAACAGCAAAACACACAAGATGATGGACGGAATGTTGCACTATGGCAAAATACTCACCCCCAGTCACAGTTCTGGGTATAATCCATCGTTATTTTGCCCACCAAGCATCTGGCTAAGATCAGAGCACAAAGAATTTCTAGATGCTCCAATAACACCGGAAGAGATAGCCCAGATCAAAGCTGGCCTACCGGCCTGAAAAGCTTCTTACTCAGACAGCCTTATGCCCGCCTTTTATAAGAAACATGCAGATTTGCTAATTCCGTATCTTATTGAGATGTATCATGAATCGCTGACTAGAGGGGTACTTCCCCCGCCCCCCTCCCTGCGGGAAGCTATGATTGTTACGATATTCAACCCGGATAAATCGCCTGTACAGCGACCACTATCTTTAATAAATATCGATGCTAAAATATACACAAAGATTCTGGCAAACTGCTGCCGCTTCTGTCCTTAATCATATGGCGGATCAACTGGGCTTTGTGCCTGAGCGCGGGACATCACATAACCTACGCACTATCTTTGCTGTCATGCACCATATCCATCCTTCACTACCGGTTGTAGAGGCCCTTCTCGATGCCACAAAAGTGTCCAATACATTGGAGTGGCCATTACACATTGTTTATGTTTATGGGATTTATAAAGCACATGGCTACCGATGGCTTCCCAGAACTACAGAGAGGAGCTGTCTGTTAGTGACGACTCATGGAAACAGCAGGGTTTTGAGTTTTTCTCGGAAACACCTTTCATTTTCTTAGTTCTGTGGTCATTGAGTTCCAGAGTTTTGGGACCTGGTGTGAGAAGGATCTCTCCACTCCCCCCACCCCACCCATCTTGCTTTCTTTATCTTTGGGGTGTTCATCAGGAAACAGGAAGATGGGCTGAGGGGCCTGCTGGGAACGTATGGGGAGACAATGGATTGAATCATTGCCAGATCTCTCCCCAGCATGGCTTTGTGGACGAAGCAAAGAGCCTTGCATTTAACCCTGGTTTGAATGGGTAGCCAATGCAGCTTCTTCAGAGATGATCTAACGGTTTCATGTCTGGGGGTCTTCAGGAGCATTCTGGCTGCAGCGTTTTGAACCACCTGCAACCTGTCTGTAACATATTTAGGGGAGTCCAGGTACAGAGAGTTGCGGTAGTCCAGCCATGAGACTACCAGGGTCGCACCACCGTCTTTCTAGCTTTTTCTGGGATTAGGTTTGTGATATTACAGATCATCCAGATCATTAATGGCGCAACTGGGATTCAGTGTTCGCTATATACGAAAAGTCCAACTCCTCCATACCCAACCTACGGCTCGGGTATGGTAAAACAGACAAGTTTCGGAACCATTTGGGATTACCCGCGGTACTAAACAGAGATGTCCCCTGTCTCCCCTGCTTTTTGTAATGCCCATGGAGCCGCTGGCTGCGAGGTTGCGACACCACCATGCAGAGTGCAGCATTGGATTCACTACCTGGGGACTAGTGGTGTCAATGTTTGCAGATGATATCACCCTGAAAACCCGTGAGCCCAGCACCAACCTGGAACCCTTGACCCGTGAGGTTATAAAATTTGGTGGACATTCAGGTATTCATATCAACTGGGGAAAGTAATTACTGTTCCCACTCACGGACGCCACTGTCACATGCCAAATTGAATAGCCCTATCAATGGGCACAGAACCAGCAAACATTTGGGTATCTGGCTAAGCCATATGGGTGAGATATGGAGGGCAGACTGGAGTCGCACATATCGGTCTGGACAAAGCTACCGTTGTCCCTTGCTGGGCACATCGCGATAGCAAAGATGATTGTACTTCCTAAATACTTATATCTATTTGCCAACATACCAATGCCCCTTACTGCACATTTTTTCAAGAGGCTACGGTCTAATTTAATTGCACTCACCTGGGCTGGGCAACACCGGCTGCTGTGCGGATGAGGCCACGTTTGTCCATATGGTCTGGGGATGCCGTGAGGTGGCGTGCTATTGAGAGACAGTGTATACCACAATTAGCTGCAGTATTGGGAGCCCCTTGCCATTAGACCCTGTGATGTGTCTCCTAGGCTATGTTAGATAGATACCTGTCATACATCGACATCTAGCGGCAATTATGCTGCTTTTAGCAAAGCGCAGAGTTGCGATACACTGGGGCCGAAGGCCAATATCCACTCACACTGTGTGGCTATTGGACGCTGTCAGGAACAACCCAGCACATATTGGGAACTTATGCCGGCGAGATCCAGACCTAAAGACATCTGGGAACCCCTTACCATATACCTAAGAAACAGAGCTGAGTTGGCGACAAATGGGTGGGGTCAGATGGAACAGGGTGGTAGTGGGAGGGATGCGGGGGTGTACATGGGGAGGCTCTGCTGACTAGCAGACCTACGCGGGGGTGTTACTGGAGTGATTAATCATAAATGTCTTGTCTCTTACGGTGTGATGCTGTCATGACAAATTGTAATTATCCATGTGAACTATTTGTTTTGACAAAGGAAAAAAAAAGGTAAGACCAGATTAAGGTCCCACTGAGGCATGATAAATAGCGAAGAATGAAAACGGTGAACAAGACCATTAAGAATCTTATGTATAGTAGGGCACTTGAACATCGAGGGTTGGTCAGGCATCCGCAAGAAGATAGAAAGAGGAGACAGATAGCAATTAAGAGTGCCAGAGCAGAGCCCTGCCGTGCAAGGAAAGAATGAAGAGTAAGACTTCAGAAAGAGGTTCAATATGTTTTTTGCATACCATGCTACAATTTTTTTCCAATGGCAGGCATACACCATCTTGATGGAGAAAGGCCTGTCTGGTAGAATAACGTGACAGACTTCGGGAGGGCCGTCGAAAGTTGTCAACTGCTGACGCTCAATCTCCTTACAAGAAGGTGGGGAATGGACAGATTCGGTGGAGAACCCTCCCATGCTGCTACAACTAAGCATGGGCGAATTTTGCGAATTCGCGATCAGAGAATTTGCAGATTTGCAAATTCGCAATCCGCAAAATTCGCGAATTTGCGCAAATTTGCTGATTTTTTATTTTTGCGTGTTCGCGGGTGTTCACGGGGAACTTTGCGTATTCGTAAGGGCGCTTTGCCTATTCGCGTTTTTTTTTTGTTGCCTGGTTCATCACTGCCACCCTCTCGTTTTTTATGCCCTCCTGCCCTCTGTACCACTTGTTTTTGTGCCTTTCTGCCCCCTGCTCCACTCTTGTTTGTGCCCTTTTGCCCTCTGCCCCACTGGTTTCTGTGCCCTTCTGCCCTCTGCCTAACTCATGCCCTTTGTCCCACTTTGTGCCCTTCTGCCCTCAGCCATAAGTCAGATTCAACAGGAAGCACTAACAGATAAAGTATAGCAGGTGCTTGAGTTGAAGGTCAAATTAAGTTACACAGTCATTAATCACCCCAAGTTTGGGGTGATTAATGATTGTGTAACTGAATTTGAGATTCAACTCTAGCACCTGCTTTACTTTATCTATTAGTGCTTCCTGTTTAAGCTGACTGTTATAACTATTTTAGAGGCTCTGGCAGCTTGCCGGTGCCATTCTAAAATAGTTACAAAAAGTCAGCTTGAACTTTTGACCCAATCCGTTCCGCTCGCGGAATTTGCGGGAAATTCACGAATCTCACGGATTGCGAATTTACCGAAAATCAGCAAAATTAGCGAGCGGAACGGATTTTCCGCCCATGCTTAGCTACAACAGAAGATCCTCCTGAAGGGGCAGCGTGATTGGACGATTGATGACCATGCTCAGTAGCCCGGGATACCAGACTCTCCATGCACAGTCAAGAGCCTCAAGGATGAATCTTCTTGAGAATTCTAGGCAAGAGTGGCGTGGGCCAGAAGGGGTACAGGAGATCTGAGTTCCACTCTAGATGAAAAGCATCTCTGAGCTAGAGCCGCCTTGGAAACTCCAGCATGCAAAACTGTTGACATTGCATGTTCTGAGCAAAGGCGATCAGATCTAACCAAGGCTCAATGCCAGTCGGATCACTCGGAGCTCCAGCATTTTGATGGTGAGTTTGGATTCCGCTGAAGACCAGAGTCCTCTGATTTCCAACTCTCCTAGATGGCTGCCCCATCCCAGGAGTGACACATATGTCAATACTGTCAGATCTCTTTGGGGAAGGGAGAGGGGTTTGCCTCTGACCGAATCGCAGTTTGTTAAACACCACTGCAGCTTTTTTGCAATTCCCTCGGAGATCTAGACCATGTCAGAGAGATTCCCTTGCCGTTGCGCCCACTTGAACTTCAGGTCCCACTGTAGAGCCCACATATGCCAACAGGCATGTGTCAGCAGGAGAATGGATGAGGACATCAGGCCAATCAGTCTCGGAGTCAGTCTCACAGAAACGCAGAATAAAGGCTGAAATATCTGTATTAGAGCCTAAATATCCTGAACTTATTGCTTGGCAGGATAACGCCCGAAACTGCACATTGTCTAGAACAGTTTCGATGAAATGAGGCATCTGAGAGGGAATTAGATGTGACTTTGGCATGTTGACAGTGCACCCCAGTGAATGCAGAAGGTTCTCCGTAGACTGGAGGTGGTAGATGACAGCCTAGGGCTAGCCTGCCATCAACAGCCATTCGTGAAGATAGGGGAATAGTGGCACCCCTGATCTTTGCACATGAGCTGCAATGACCGCCATCACCTTCATGAACACCTGAGGGGCAGTGCTAAGGTCAAAAAGGATCATGGTGAACTGAAAATGCCTGTGGCCTACCGTAAACCACAGATAACGTCATTGGGCAGGCCAGATAACAATGTGGAAGTAGGTGTCCTGCCAGTCCAACACTACTATCCAGTCTCCTGGGCCCAGCGCAGACAAGACCTGAGCTAACACCAGCATTTAGAATTTCCCCTTCTTGAGGAAGAAATTAAGGGCTCAGAGATATATAATAGGGAGAAGGCCTTTGCCCTTTTTGGGGGCAGAAAGTAGCAGGAATAGCAACCACAGCCTACTTCTGACACCAGAACCCTCTTTAACGCTAGCTTGGCCATGAGAGCTGCGACTTCCTCACAGTGAAGAGACAGATGATCCTCCGTCAGCTCGTCGTGAGATGGTGGCATGGAGGGCGCGGTAGTCTCAAATGGGAGGGAATATCCCCTTTGAGCAATCTGGAAAAACCCGCCTATCCAATGTTAGGACAGTCATTAGGACAGGTGATGGCGAATCATGCCGCCAATTGGATGCTTGTAGTGGTAAAGGGGCAGATTAGAAAGGTTTGGTAGCTGCAGCTGCCGGCGGGATGATGGACTGACCAGATCACTGGCTGCCTGACCTACGAGGTCTGTGGTTACTGTACCCTCTGCAACCCAAAGTCAGGGGAGGATCTGCGGCCCGGTGGCTGAGAGGAAATTTGTAGGGTTCGAAGCCCGCTCCTTAGCCATGAAAGCAGCGAAAGGCATATTGGGTGGTGATGAGGGGCAATAGAGAGGCTCAAGGACTTGGATGTAGTCCGAGTGTCCTTAAATCGCCAAATCTGCCTTGTCTCCAAAAAGACGGATGCCATCGGAAGGCATATCCATAAGGGAAGCCTGGACATTCCCTGAAAAGCCAGTCATCCTTAACCAGGTGCAGCGCTTCAGGGCCTCAGACGATGAAACCGCTTAGCCCCGTGAGTCGGTTATTTCGAGTCTACATCGTATTGTGAACTGTGCTACATCTCTCCTATCTGCAACAGACTGAGAGATCACAGCCCAGGTCTCCTGCGGGACCTGTGGCAGTACTTGTGCAACTGTGTCCCACTGACTGTGGCAGTAAATGCCCAAAAGGCATGCAGTGTTCACAGACCTCAATGCTAGGCTGGCAGAAGAAAACATCTTCTTCCCCAAGGAGTCCAGCCTTTTGGACTCCTTGTCTGGGGGAGCAATAGGGATTGTGCCTTGGGATGTCGATGCTTGGACTACCAAGCTCCCCAGGGTGGGGTGTTGGCTAAGGAAATTTGGGTGGCTAGAGGTGGGGTGGTGGCGGCGGGCGATCGCCATATTCACAGGAGCCCCTGTGTTGGGTGTGGACATCAGTAAGAGCATCATTGAATGGGAGTAGGGGTTAAAACGAGGAAACTCTCAGTTGTAACACCTCTGTCTAGATGATAGTCTTGACTGCCACCAAGGACAAATGAAGGTTAAGGACCTCAGTTGCCCTCCGCACAAGCATTGCATGCAAGGCTCCCTCCTCCACAGCCACGGTAGGGGGAGAAAGCAGACCAGCATCTGGGGAATTATCCAATCTACAGGGTTCACCCAATTCCTCACACCAGTCCATATTAGGGTCTTCTTCACAGGGCTGGTATTCTGTATTCTGTAGGGTCCAGCGAACCCTTCCATTCTTCCCTGAGGCCTAGCCCAAGCTGATAGGGCTCAGGCTCCGATCTAGGAGGGAAAGCTCCTGCTGGCATCAGAGATGGCCAACGGGGGTGGGGGGGGCATGGCTTGGGCGTCTATGGCGGCGGTCGCCTAAACGCTTGGCTCCGAGACAGAGCACAAATTCATCCTGTTTTGAGAAAGTCCCGGGCGCCCCAGCTCCCCCAATCCGGAGTGCGCCAACGGGGCTGACGGAGCCGGCTCGGAGGAGACCTCGGAGGACCCGGGAAACAGCTGGCGCCGAAAGAACGAGGGTCTGAGAGGAGAGCGGAGCGGAGCTCAAGATGGCGCCCGCTCCGTCTCCGTAGACCCGGGATAGATCGTAACCCTGTGAGGCCGCCGATCCCGGACCAGTCCTCCCCCCTACCCCGCCCGCCGGAAAAGCGGAGCTGCGGCCGAGTACCGGATCGGCCGGGGACCTTGCGGAACGTGTGAGGAAACGCCCGCCAAGACCGCTCCTGATCTGCCTGCACCACGGGGGCCCTGTGAGGCGGTGAACGCGACGAGGGGGCCCGCACAACGCTGAGTGGCGCCCTGCACCTGAGATTGGCCGTAACCAATGCCCTCGCGGGTGAAAGCGTGCGGGCCCCCATCAGACTTGAGGGTGCACCGGGAGCAGCAGCTCGGAGCCGGGACAAACTGCCAGGTGATGGCCAGGTCCGGAGGATCCAACAGAAAACAGCGGTGACTGGGGAGATTAGCTGACCCTGAGGTGCCGCTGACTTCCGGCGACGGCCGCTCCCTACCTTCCCCCCCTGCTGGCTGATCCCGGGGACAAGATCGCGGTAGCCCGCCGGACGGACAAAGACTCCGGGCCCCCCGCACCATCTCACTGGGGCCCGGCTGGCAGCTCACGCGAACTCGTTGGCCGCAGTGTGTGGGGATCTCAACCCCCCCCGGCTTGGCACCTCCTAGGCCCTCCGCTGGAGGTCACGGTAACGATGGGGAAACCAAGGGGTCCTAAAGGTGGAGCCCAGGTCGCCTCGGACACGGAGGCCACCGACAAAGAAGACAGATTGGACCCGGAGAAACCGGGGGGCCCCTAGTTACAACAGCAATTTGATAGAATCCTTGAGGCAATTGCGGACACACAATCGGCCCTCCAACAAGACATCGCTCAGGTGGCGACAAGTCTGGGCCTGCTTCGTGCAGATCACGGTAAGCTCTCGGACAGGGTTAAAGACGTGGAGAGCTCGATAGGCACCTTGGAACCCACGCAAAAGACCCTGGCTGCTACCATGAAAGACGCTCTAACCCGCATTGAAGACCTGTAGAGACGGGTGGAGGACGCCGAAGGGCGCAACAGGAGAAACAACATCCGCGTGGTGGGCCTACCAGAGAAAATTGAAAACGGGGACATGTTGGCCTACCTAGAGGACTGGCTCAGGACTGTGGTGGCGCCGGAGGGGCTTTCCTCCTTTTACACCTTGGAGCGGGCGCACAGGGTGCCGGCCAGACCGCCGCAGCAGGGCCGCTCCCCACGTCCGGTGGTGGCGCGACTGCTGCATTTTCGGGACAGGGATCACCTCCTCAACGCCGCCAGGCAAAACGGACCGTATCAGGTGGAGAACAGCCAGGTGAACATTTTCCCGGACTATACCTACGAAACACAACGGAAGCGTACCTCCTTCCTGGCGATCAAACGGGTATTGCGAAGCGAGGGCATTCCGTATTCCCTGTTGCTTCCGGCGAAACTCCGCATCATCCTGGACGGCACGACCAAATTCTTTGATAATCCGGAGGACGTCTGCAGCTGGCTTGAGTTGTATAGAGCAGGCAAGGACGGTCTTGGATCATCTTTCCAATCCACATCGGAGATGGGTCGTCAACGGAGATCCAAGAGGATCCGGAATCGCCGTGGCAGATCGGGCAGGCCCTCGACGGTGGAGACGGCGACGGAACGGCGAGGGGTGCTGGAGCTGGTCTCCAACATATCTGGCTCCCAGGGCGGGCCGGCTGTGGAGGACTCGGAGACTGGTGGTGGAGGGCATCTGTCGGACACGGAGGACTCAGAAACTGACAATGTGAACCTGCCCGTGATAACCCCGAATTCGGGGGAGGGCCTGCTAGATGGTCAGGGATGACCCTGGGTGAGCTGATTCCGATTACGGGGGGGATGGTGTATGCGGAGGGGTTCTTCGGGAGGAGGTGTTGGTTACCGATACGAGGGGTGGGTTGGGGGTCGCACCTTTTCCAGGCCTAAAGACGACTGAGGGCTCGATCATGTCTCGGTAGTACGGAGGCGTGGAGACCCCCTATTGACGCTCGGCCCCACTCAGCCCTTAAGGCATGCCTGCGGTGGCTACCGTCAGGTTAGTTGGGGGGAAGGGAGTTTTCAAGGGTAAGGTTTGGATGGGGACTGGATGGTACTATTTGGGACCTGTTCTTGGGGGGTGGGATAGGAGTGTGGGCTTGGGGGGGGTTTGTTATTGTTGAAGGGGACAACTGCCATTGGTGTGGATCTAATGGAGAGTTTGATCATGATCGAGCATTACCGGGGGAAACTGAATGTGATACTATGGGACAATGGCTGATATATCCAACCTAAAATGCATTACCTGGAATGTGCGGGGCCTGCACACCATGTCCAGACGGCACAGGGTCCATGCCTACCTGGTGCGCAGGGGGGTACAAATAGCGCTGTTACAGGAGACACATCTCACAAAGCTAGAAGGATTGGCGCTACAGCGTAGGTGGAGAGGGCAGGTGTATTACACGTTGTATTCAGATTATGCGAGAGGCGCGTTGATTTGGGTGAGAGCTGGGGTGCCCTTACAGGTTACTAAAACTGTGGTAGATCCAGAGGGGGGGTTTGTGGCCATCACCGGCAGCCTGGGGGGCAGAGCCTTGAATATATGCTGCATTTACGCGCCTAACGTGGACCAACTCTCTTTCCTGACCGCGCTGTTGGGCTCCTTGGCCCACTGTTTATAAGGACCCCTCTTAATGGGGGGAGACTTTAATTCGGTGGTGGACGTCGATCTCGACCGTTCCCATCCCCCCCTTCCGGACTCTCCAGTTCGTCGCGTAGCTAAAGGTAGAAGGGAATGGCAGGCCAAAGGGGACTGACAGATATTTGGCGGGCGCAACACCCGCGTACCCGAGATTACTCTCACTTCTCTGGCATGCACGAGCTGCACGTGCGGCTGGATGGGCTGTTAGGTTCGGCGGAACTTGTATCCGCGGCTGTGAGAACTGAGTACCTGACCAGGACCATCTCCGACCACAATCCTCTGTTAGCAGACTTCCGGTGGTTTCCAGGTACCCCCAGTGTGCCCACTTGGAAGTTAAGCCCCGAGATCTTGGAAGACCTGGTGTTTAAGACAGAACTGGAGGACAAAATCGCTGAGTACTTTGTAGGGAATGAGGGTACGGCTGGGTCGAGAGCCACGGAGTGGGATGCATTTAAAGTGGTGATTCGGGGATACTGTATAACAAAGAAGGTGGGAATGCGCAGGGTTATTCTGGATGATCTGGCTAAGGCTGATCGGAAACTCCGCGAGACGGAGCTTCTTCGCCCCGGCAACCCGGAACTGCAGGGGCAAGCCCTAGCAGCGAGGGAAGCGGTGGCCGTGGAAGTTGAACTGCTCCGTAGCTTCGACTATAAGGCTTATTTGACCAAGTCACTAGCAGAGGGGGACAAGTCGGAAGCGCTCCTGGCCTGGCTGGCCAATCCCATGCGGCGAACCACCCCCACGATCACCATGGAAATGGGCAACGAGGTATGTACCCAGCCTGAGATCCTCGATTGCTACCTGCGTTACTAAGAGGAGTTGTATCGTAGTAGGCTGGCGCAGGACACTACCCCGATAGACGAATACTTACAATCACTGCCGATCCCCACTCTGGAGCCTGCACAGGCGAAAGATCTGGGGAGGGATGTGGAGCTAGGGGAAATCCGTAGCGCCATAAAAGGGATGGCGAGAAATAAAACTCCAGGCCTAGACGGACTCCCGGTGGAGTTCTACTCCACCTACGTGGACCTCCTGGCCCCCAGGTTGCTAGTGGTGTATAGAGAGGCGAAACGACTGGGGCGCCTCCCCGGGTCGATGTGCGAGGCCTTGGTGGTCCCCCTCCTCAAACCGGATAAGGAGGGCAGTGACCCGGCGTCTTACCGCCCGCTTTCAATGCTTACAGTCGACTACAAAATCCTGAGTAGCATACTAGCCTCAAGACTGTTAGGCCACATGAGCTCCCTGATCCATGTCGATCAGGCGGGATTCATACCCAAGCGTAACACGATGATGAACATCCGTCGCTTGCTTCGGCTATTGGGGGAGACCCACGCTGAGGCCCCTTGCCCCTATCGATCGACCTAGAAAAGGCTTTTGATAGCTTGGAGAGGACATACCTCCACAGAGTCCTGGCACATTTTGGTCTAGGGGAGGGGTTCCTGCGGTGGACCGCGGTATTATACGCCTCGGCAACGGCCAGGGTGCGATCAGGCCCATTGATTTTCCAACAATACCTGGTGGAACAGGGCACGAGGCAGGGATGCTCTCTGTCCCCCCTACTCTTGCACTCGCGGTGGAACCACTGGCGCTATCGATCCGGACTGGGGCCCACTTCCAGGGATTGCGGACCTCGTCAGGGAAGCAATTCATCTCCCTTTATGCCGATGACTTATTGTTATTTCTGGAGGACGCCGGTGAAGCCTTGACCGGGGCTGACACGGCGCTCACGGCCTTTGGTGAGCTCTCGGGCCTGAAGGTAAATTGGGCGAAAACTTGCATGTTCCCGGTCCGAAAGGGGAAGCCCCAACCTGTTACCACCAGAGAGATCAGATGGGAGCCCAGCTGCCTCAAATACCTAGGGGTGTATGTGTATCATGACCAGGCGGATATCCTAGACGGCAATATTACCCGCTGTATCCGAGCACTGAGAGGTACAATGGGCTTCTGGTCCACCTTGCCGCTATCAGTGGCTGGCCGTATTGCACTGCTGAAAATGGTGGCACTCCCTCGGCTATTGTATTACTTTAGGACGCTCCCGGTCTGGATCCCACCGGCCACCTTCCGGACCTTGAACTCCATGCTTGTGACGTTCCTCTGGGGATCGGGCCGCCGGAGAGTGGCGCTCAAGACCCTGATGAGACCAAAATCGGAGGGGGGGTTAGCGGTGCCAGACTTTGAGAAATACTATCTAGCTGCCCAATTGCAGACTTACACCCAAGAGGTAGCGCGGGAATTTCGGGGCCCGGAGGAGGGGAGGGGGCGCGGTATGCCCAGACACGTTATATTCTACATCGCATTACGACAACGGTTGGCCTTGAGGGACCTCACGCATGAGGAACGCACCATACGGTCGTGCTGGAACCGAATACATAGCCGTACAGAGGTGAAACGCCCGTATGCTCTGGAGATCCCATTGGGGATGCTCACTGCCTTGCCGCACGGTCGCGATTGGTCTCGGTTGAGACATTGGGAAGATGCAGGGCTGCAACTGGTGGGTGACCTCTATGAGAACGGAGTGTTGCTACCGTTTCGGGCGATTTTGGAGCGCTTTGATATTCCCCGTGGCGATTTCCTCCTCCACGCGGCGGTTGTGAGGGAGATTCAAGCGTATTGGCAGAACAGCCTGGAGGAACCACTGACATCAGCGGCGTGCCAATATGTTTTGATGTCGTCAGGGACGATCAAGGTGGTGACATGCTTATATTCCAGACTGATCAATGAGGGGCTAACCCCATTGGAGGCACTCAGGACTAGGTGGGAAGTTGACATAGGGAAAGACATACCGGAGACTACATGGGCCCAGCTGATGCGCCGCGCCTGGAAGGGCACTCGCCACGCCCGGTTTCAACTGGTTCACTTTTATATACTACACCGGGCCTACTTGACCCCGGAGAAAATACAGAAATACTTTGCCTCGGACACTGCCGCTTGCCCCAGAAGCCGGGGCACCTGCGGCTAATCTCATACATATGTTATGGTCCTGCCCAGCGCTCTCCTCCTACTGGTCGTTGATAGGGGATACCCTCAAAGAGGTTACTGGGAGGGACCTGGTATTTGATGCCGCGGTTGGAATCCTGCATTGGTTCCCCCACACTCCCAGACACAAACTCTCCAGTAAATTAATTGACCTGGGGCTTCTATTGGCAAAACGGGAGGTAACTAGGCATTGGAAAACACGAGTTGGACCAACGGGCACTAAATGGCGCAATGAATTTCTAAAATGGGCTACTGGGGAGAGCACCCTGAGATACCAATTGGCGAGGTGACAGCAGAACGAGAAGGCGTTAGAAGCAGCGCAGGAGTGGGAGACGTTGGTGCAGGCCCTGCGCGATTACAGCACTTCCAGTGACTCAGATAGTGATGAGGGTGTACAACGTCCGACCCAATAACTTGGCTTCGCCACGTTTCTCCTTGATGATGTGATAGGTTTCCTACCGCAAGCTCTTGATACACACGCAAGCACACCAATGGCGGGATGGGTGAGAGGGAGGTGGATAGAGGCAGGGGGACAGCGAGGTAATCTTTCACCACATTTGAAGTTGTTAATATTCTATTTGCTTGGCTCTTGGTCCTCTGGGGGGGTTGGATTGGGAGGGAGGGGTTGAATGTTTTATAGTTGTTTAGAAAAGCAGACGGAGACCTTACATTTATCCTGGCCGATACCGGGAGACTGCCAGACCATTCTGCACGGGATCACCGTGAGTGCCGCCCAGCCTCCGGGATGTGGGCTGAAAGGCTGTGTAGACGGGATACTTCATATTGGGGTCTCTTTAATTTCAGTGCTACTGTTAATGCTTCCTGGTACTGGCATGTAACATGAAATAATTCCTGCAATAAAAATATATTTACAAAAAAAAAAAAAAAAATCAGAGATGGCCAACACCCATTCGGCTTGAGTCGAGGATTACAAATGAGATGGTGCTGCCGGTGGGCGCAGCAGGTGCAGGGAGTGCTGGCTTCAGGGCTGGGGAAGGCAGAGATGGCATGACCGGTGTCAGTCCGGATCCAGAAATGGATCCCTAGGGGCCCACTTGAGCCGGGCCGGAGTTACCAGCGCAGAACCATAAGGGGTCCCCTCTGACCCAGCGGGACCCAAAGGCACCCAAATTTGAGGCGCATGGCCTCATAGAATTCTTTCGTTAGAGCAGGTGTCGCTCCAGCTCCCGGAAAGCAAGGGAAGTGCAGAGTCGTGCCTGGCGCACGTAGCGAGGTACCAGGTCTTGAATTCCAATGCTCCCTTGTCACGCCGGCTGACGGGCAAGAAGTCAAAGAACGCTTTGACTTCTTGCTATTTTTTTGGTGACTCAACTTACCAGAGTGTCCGAGGACTTGGTGTTCGAATGTTCTTTGCGTACTTCCAATGCCTCACCCCAAACCTTTCCGTCAACAAAGATTAATTAATTGCCTGACGGAATGCTCCAAGGGGAAGAGAGGGGATTGGGATAAGAAGAGACTGCCAAATCTTCTTGGGTTCTCTTCTCACTTCTCTGGTGTGCTGTCGACACCCAGTTTGGGGGACCTCTGGTCCATAATGCTCGTTTAGAACTTAAGGTCAACTGAGTAAACATAATAAAATAATTTACACAAAAAAAACCTTTTCTTGTGCAATAGTAAATGTGTATATTTTAAGTTCAACAAGTGATTACATATCTCATAAAGATTAGGACATTCCCTCCCTCGCTGAAGCAACGGGAGCGCACTCTACGGAGATCTTTACCATCCGGTCTTCCACCTCATGCTGCTTGCCCTCACAATGCCATTAAAATTACAGCATGCCGACGCGTTTCGAGGCTCTCCGCCTCTTCTTCCTGGGCTGTGACAAGAACACACTGATAGCTCACCTCGCTTTCATTAATTCTTTTATTGCTGGCAAACCAGTGGGCGTTCACTTAATTCATTCATCAAACGGCATTCTGGGAAACCAAGTCCACAGCAGATGAGTTTATGTTATTTCCTTGAGTAGGTTCAGTGTCGAATTTGTCTTTTGTTAAAGCTTCTTTTCTCTCCTTTAAGTAAGGTAGGCATTTGAAAGGCAAGTTTTTATTTTGCTAAGTGCTCCATGCTGAACATTGTGGACCTGTTCCACTTCAAAGCCTTTCAAGTCTGCTGAAATGATGCAACTCCCCACGGCCAGGACAGCCGTGTGTAATATTTCAACCCAAAAGCCCTGAAGCAACGGGAGCGCACTCTACGGAGCTCTTTACCATCCGGTCTTCGACCTCATGCTGCTTGCCTTCACAATGCCATTAAAATTACAGCAAGCCGACGCGTTTCGAGGCTCTCAGCCTCTTCTTCCTGGGCTGTGACAAGAACACACTGATAGCTCACCTCGCTTTCATTAATTTTTTTATTGCTGGCATCCCAGTGGGCGTTCACTTAATTCATTCATCAAATGGCATTCTGGGAAACCGAGTCTACAGCAGGTGAGTTTATGTTATTTCCTTGAGTAGGTTCAGTGTCGAATTTGTCTTTTGTTAAAGTTTTTTTTCTCTCCTTTAAGTAAGGTAGGCATTTAAAAGGCAAGTTTTTATTTTGCTAAGTGCTCCGTGCTGATTGTTGTGGACCTGTTCGACTTCAGGGCTTTTGGGTTGAAATATATATATATTTGTTTTTTACCACCTCCGGTGGGCCGTATTCAGGCTGTCGCGGGCGGTCTGAGTTGGGACGCCGGAAGTCCCGTGTATTCTTCACAATAAAGCCTATGCTTATACTTATAATATTTCAGTATTTATATTTGTATTATGCATCATTATACCTGACTCGTGTATATATATATACCGCATATCCGGTAGCACGGCACATTGCATTAAAGCATAATAAAGACCTAAGTTGCCTGTCCTATTATGTGGTAGGATCAGTCCCCAAACCTCGGAGAGGAGGGAATAGGGAATAGGGAACTGTATCTGAGGCAATTGGAGACGCGTTTTATTTTGGAGTTTGACAGCAAGTGGCCTAATGGCCTTAATACCACTGAGGACTTCCACAATTTTTTGTAGATCCTCTTGTCCAACTACTCTGTTCAGTCTGTCTAAATACATGGGTGTTAGCCTATTGATTTGATGAGTGATAGAATTCCTATCCTAGTTTGGCTTAAATGGAGTCTGGTTAAAATATGCTGTTCCTTTGCCAGTATTATATATACCCCACCAGATGAGTAGTCAGGTTCCCTGTTGCTCATCTGGAATGTCTGTTCCCTAGGGGGTCGTCACTCTTTGTTTGTTCTTGATGTTAATGGATAGTCAGGTTCCCTGTTATCTATGATATTATGAAATTCCTCTTATTAGCAAGTTGTTCTATCATCAACCTGTCTGGACTTCCAGGTCCACATATTCTTTACCTCTTTTAGGAAAGTATTCACTTGATTTTTGCACACTGTATATAATGATAATGGATTATTGGTTTTTAAAATGTTTTAGATTTACCTTTTATGATAATAATAAGGCTTAGTCCAATTTTTTAGAGAGGTAATATTCTGATTCATTTTCTGTATCCAGAGAATTATTGATTATTTATTGTATACTTCAGCACTTTATTGGATATAGATGTGTTTTGCACAGTATTGAAAGCTTCTTTGCACATTAGGTAGAGGTGTTTAGCCACTTGTATTGCAAATAATTTTCAACATATGATACACTTTCCAGCCTACGTAATTCCCAGCGAATTAGAATTGATTCTTTTGGGAACAATTGACTTGGTACTAATAATTATTTCCTTTGAACAAGTTGAGGCCTGTTCGGCATAATGGATTTATCCAGTGAGCCATTGAAAAGAAAAGAAAAGAAAAAAATGTTTGTACATATATGCTCATTTATGCTATGTGTAAATTATGGGTCCATTTACGTGTTATTGCATTTATGCAAGTCATATTTGTTGTTATTCCCTGTGTGGTTTTATCATGTTTGAAACAACACGGGCATCCCAGTTTGCATTTGGCCTGTACTACAGTATTTTTACCATGTCTAGCATGTCACATGATCAAGCTGGAAGCGGGTTGTAGGTGGGGTGTATAGCACTATAAAAATAATGACATTCTGCTACTCTCTGCATGTGAACGTGTCATCGCTGGTTTTTCCATCTGACCATTTTTCTGCAGTAAAGAATTGTTACCCTCAATTGTGGTCCGTCTCCTGCTGCGCCGATCTTGTGGGATTGGAGGTGGCTGTTGGGAGTTCTCTTGGATATATATATATATATATATATATATATATATATATATATATATATATATATATATATATATATATATATATATATACGTATATATATACGTATATATATATATATGTATATATATATATATATATAAAAGTAGGTCAAGGCAACATGGGAACTTTGTTGAATGTAGCCAAGGTATCGGATTATTGACTTGACCCACCATCGTTAACCTCCTGGGAAAAGGGAGCTGAGAGTGTACCTGCGTTCTGACAATCATTTACACAAGGAGCATGATGGGCGAAAGAAAGGAATTGAAAAACGAACACTTTTTAAAACGCAGTGTGATTTTCCTCTTTACCTGCACTGAGTGGAGCAGCTTGCAACACCATGGGACTAGTAGTCTCTAGATTAATTGTGCAAGCATGGCTAAAGTGGTGCAGGTGGGCCAACCACCACTTGGGAAGGAGGAGCCAGTTCAATAAATATTCCCAAGAGGAAACACCCTGTTTTGAGAGCGCATTTGAAAAAGGCATTGTGCCGAAATCGGTCATGCAAGCCTCATGGAAATAAAACAACCAAAAGAAATCCTGCTGTGTCCTGTGGTTCTCTGCACCGTAAGGAGGAGACTCTGTTTTGCATATATATATATATATATATATATATATATATATATATATATATATATATATATATATATATATATATATATATATATATATATATATATATATATATATATCAACAGCAACTCCCTCAAAGAAAGAGCAGAGGCCACAGCGGGGGTTGACAGGGAGATCACTTTATTCCGTCAAATGCTCTTCTTGCAGGCAAATGCATTTCGTTGATATATTTAGTGATCGTGTCATCATTGAACTCAAAGCTCTTAACAGATCGACCTTGAACCGGCATAGACAACTCAAATACAGCGATCAGCAATATAACCTGCTAATCAACAAGCTCAAATCCAACCACAATGTGGTTGTCAACAGTGCCGATAAGGGCGGTAACACTGTTCTGTGGAAGACATCAGACTACATCGAGGAAGCTCAGAGACACTTATCGGACTCATCGTGCTATATTTTGTCATCACAATTCACTATGGTCCAAAGTCAAAATCAGATACGTAAGCAACTGAATACTTGGAAAAGACTTAACCTTATAACCAAAGATGAATGTAACTATTTAACCAAAGACCATCCTGTGACACCTTACTTATACTTCTTGCCCAAAGTTCATAAACTCATTACTCCTACCCCAGGTCGTCCCATCATATCGGCCATTGGAAGTATGACAGAGAATATTTCCAAGTATGTGGACTTTTTTCTTCAGCCCCATGTTGCAAGTCTCTCTTCTTATCTGAAAGATACATCCGACTTTTTAACCAAGATCCGAACTGTTGACTGGTGCAGTGATTATTTGTTTTTGATTCTGGACATTGAATCACTGTATACCTCTATCAATCACCACCATGGTATCAATGCATGTCAATACTATTTGAACAAACGTGCCATTTGTTTTAGAGAACATAATTCTATGTTGATTTCAATGATCAAACTGTGCCTAACATCCAATTTCTTCCGCTTCCAAAACAACACCTACCATCAATTGCGTGGTGTGGCGATGGGCTCGTGTTTTTCCCCCAGCTACTCATGTCTTCATGTGGGTTGGTGGGAGGAACACGAGCTCGCAACCACACACGCACATTGGTCATCTCACATTCCGCATTTCTGGCGCTACATTGATGACATTTGCATCATTTGGAAAGGCACACAGGAAGAAGCCCTTTCATTTGTATCTGACTGTAACGCTAACTCTCTGAATTTGAAATTCACTTTTAATGTAAGTGTAAATGAAGCAGAATTCCTTGATGTGCATCTTTTTATCAAAAATAACAAACTTGAGACCAAATTGCATCGCAAGAGCACTGCAGGCAATGCTATCTTACATGCGCGCAGTGGTCACCCAACACACACCATTCGCAGTATTCCGTATGGTGAATTCATTAGAAATCATAGAATCTGCAGTGATCATGACTCTTTAGTAACGTGCCTTGAGGAATCCAAACAGCGCTTCATAAAAAGAGGCTATTCCAGAACCATTCTTGATCAGGCCCTAGCCAAAGCCTCATCAGTGGATAGAGCTTCACTTCTCACACCTAGTGACTCCACCACTGCTAGCAACGACAACACACAGGATGCTACTCACTGTACAGTCAGATTGATTACTACGTTCAGCTCACAGGAGCGTAAGATTAGGCGCATCATTGGCACTGAATGGCCCATTGTCCTGACCGATTCCATTCTTGGCCCAGTTTTATCTGAAACACCTACTATCACATTCAGACATGCGCCCTCCATGCGTGATGCTCTGGATAGAGCAGCACCTGAAAATCCTCCTAAAACCAACAAAATTAGCAAAATGGGCTTTTTCAAATGCACATCTTGCTGTGCCTGTACTTTTGCCACAAATACCACTCATTATGTCACTGCATTTAGCGATGTACCCATCCCGATCAAAGAACATCTAACATGCAGATCCGAGTTTGTTGTTTACAAGCTCAAATGTACATGCAATCTGGAGTACATAGGCAGCACCAAACTGCCTGTTCATCAAAGAATACTCCAACATATTAGAGCTATTGTTAACAGTGACAGTATTTACCCCGTGGCCAGGCATTTTGAGGCAATTCATGATAAAAAGCTCAAAGACCTACAATATACTGTTCTATGCTCAGTACCTCAACCAAGCCGTGGGGGGGACCGCAAGAAACTACTGAGACAGCGTGAATCCCAACTTATCATGTCCCTCGACACTAAGGCCCCACATGGTCTAGATCTGACGGAAGATTTGAAAAGCTTTCTCTAATTTAATCTGCATTTGGTTTTAGTCTTGGTTTCTGTCTGCCTTTTTCCATGACTGTGACTACTTTGATTTTTCCATTTTTTCTTGTTCAAGTAACTGTGCCACTTATTGGTCTTGGTCTACCTTCGCTTATCTGCTTTGATGCTTTTAGCATCGGGTCTATGAAACTGTTTTTCAAAGCATCGGTGTGATTTCTCTGTACTCCTGAGGTGGAAAGCCGGGAACGATACAACAAAACAAATTGTGATTTTAAAACTGTTTGTGTGACCTGTATAGAATTTGCTGATTTTAAAAGCACCACTCACTTTGAGATTGCACAGGACCGGTAACAAACTCCTAGCATAGCGGACCTCGCGCTATTATCCAAACGCCCAGACACCCAGCGCCATTACCGGCGTGCCGATAGGCCATGCCCCCTTGGAGGCCACGCCCCCCCAGAACAGGTATTTAAACACTGCTCTAAAGCGCTGCCTACCAGAACCTCTGTACTCCTGAGGCGGAAAGCCGGGAGCGATACAACAAAACAAATTGTGATTTTAAAACTGTTTGTGTGACCTGTATAGAATTTGCTGATTTTAAAAGCACCACTCACTTTGAGATTGCACAGGACCGGTAACAAACTCCTAGCATAGCGGACCTCGCGCTATTATCCAAACGCCCAGACACCCAGCGCCATTACCGGCGTGCCGATAGGCCACGCCCCCTTGGAGGCCACGCCCCCCCCAGAACAGGTATTTAAACACTGCTCTAAAGCGCTGCCTCCAGAACCTCTGTACTCCTGAGGCAGAAAGCCGGGAACGATACAACAAAACAAATTGTGATTTTAAAACTGTTTGTGTGACCTGTATAGAATTTGCTGATTTTAAAAGCACCACTCACTTTGAGATTGCACAGGACCGGTAACAAACTCCTAGCATAGCGGACCTCGCGCTATTATCCAAACGCCCAGACACCCAGCGCCATTACCGGCGTGCCGATAGGCCACGCCCCCTTGGAGGCCACGCCCCCCCAGAACAGGTATTTAAACACTGCTCTAAAGCGCTGCCTACCAGAACCTCTGTACTCCTGAGGCGGAAAGCCGGGAGCGATACAACAAAACAAATTGTGATTTTAAAACTGTTTGTGTGACCTGTAAAGAATTTGCTGATTTTAAAAGCACCACTCACTTTGAGATTGCACAGGACCGGTAACAAACTCCTAGCATAGCGGACCTCGCGCTATTATCCAAACGCCCAGACACCCAGCGCCATTACCGGCGTGCCGATAAGCCACGCTCCCTTGGAGGCCACGCCCCCCCAGAACAGGTATTTAAACACTGCTCTAAAGCGCTGCCTACCAGAACCTCTGTACTCCTGAGGCGGAAAGCCGGGAGCGATACAACAAAACAAATTGTGATTTTAAAACTGTTTGTGTGACCTGTATAGAATTTGCTGATTTTAAAAGCACCACTCACTTTGAGATTGCACAGGACCGGTAACAAACTCCTAGCATAGCGGACCTCGCGCTATTATCCAAACGCCCAGACACCCAGCGCCATTACCGGCGTGCCGATAGGCCACGCCCCCTTGGAGGCCACGCCCCCCCCAGAACAGGTATTTAAACACTGCTCTAAAGCGCTGCCTACCAGAACCTCTGTACTCCTGAGGCGGAAAGCCGGGAGCGATACAACAAAACAAATTGTGATTGTAAAACTGTTTGTGTGACCTGTATAGAATTTGCTGATTTTAAAAGCACCACTCACTTTGAGATTGCACAGGACCGGTAACAAACTCCTAGCATAGCGGACCTCGCGCTATTATCCAAACGCCCAGACACCCAGCGCCATTACCGGCGTGCCGATAGGCCACGCCCCCCCAGAACAGGTATTTAAACACTGCTCTAAAGCGCTGCCTACCAGAACCTCTGTACTCCTGAGGCGGAAAGCCGGGAGCGATACAACAAAACAAATTGTGATTTTAAAACTGTTTGTGTGACCTGTATAGAATTTGCTGATTTTAAAAGCACCACTCACTTTGAGATTGCACAGGACCGGTAACAAACTCCTAGCATAGCGGACCTCGCGCTATTATCCAAACGCCCAGACACCAAGCGCCATTACCGGCGTGCCGATAGGCCACGCCCCCTTGGAGGCCACGCCCCCCCAGAACAGGTATTTAAACACTGCTCTAAAGCGCTGCCTACCAGAACCTCTGTACTCCTGAGGCGGAAAGCCGGGAGCGATACAACAAAACATATTGTGATTTTAAAACTGTTTGTATGACCTGTATAGAATTTGCTGATTTTAAAAGCACCACTCACTTTGAGATTGCACAGGACCGGTAACAAACTCCTAGCATAGCGGACCTCGCGCTATTATCCAAACGCCCAGACACCCAGCGCCATTACCGGAGTGCCGATAGGCCACGCCCCCTTGGAGGCCACGCCCCCCCCAGAACAGGTATTTAAACCCTGCTCTAAAGCGCTGCCTACCAGAACCTCTGTACTCCTGAGGCGGAAAGCCGGGAGCGATACAACAAAACAAATTGTGATTTTAAAACTGTTTGTGTGACCTGTATAGAATTTGCTGATTTTAAAAGCACCACTCACTTTGAGATTGCACAGGACCGGTAACAAACTCCTAGCATAGCGGACCTCGCGCTATTATCCAAACGCCCAGACACCCAGCGCCATTACCGGCGTGCCGATAGGCCACGCCCCCTTGGAGGCCACGCCCCCCCAGAACAGGTATTTAAACACTGCTCTAAAGCGCTGCCTACCAGAACCTCTGTACTCCTGAGGCGGAAAGCCGGGAGCGATCCAACAAAACAAATTGTGATTTTAAAACTGTTTGTGTGACCTGTATAGAATTTGCTGATTTTAAAAGCACCACTCACTTTGAGATTGCACAGGACCGGTAACAAACTCCTAGCATAGCGGACCTCGCGCTATTATCCAAACGCCCAGACACCCAGCGCCATTACCGGCGTGCCGATAGGCCACGCCCCCTTGGAGGCAACGCTCCTCCCCCTCCCTATAAAAATATGTGCTTACACCGTACGCGCAGCGGACGGGCGCAGCGGGAGCGCCGTAAGCGCGCCGAAGGCGCGCCAAAGGCAAGCCCGTCTGGGCCCGTCCGGGCCCAGACGGCCTTAGGCCTAGACACTCTGCCCGACTCTCAAAAGCGCATAACCTACACCCAAGATGCGCTTCGAGCATGGAACACGAATAAACATCCGCAGTGTAAGAACATCCTAAAGGAAGACACCCCTTTCATGAGCTGCACCCTTTGTAACCCTACAGAGGAAACAGAACATGGCCAAGCACTTCGATTCGGCCTTTTGAATTGCAGGTCTATGGTAAAACACGCGCATGAAATAAACACCCTCTTACAGAATTCTATGCTGGACGCATTGTTTCTGACAGAGACATGGATGACACCTAACAGTGACTTCGACATGGTCAATGCGGTCCCACCAGGCTATCAAATTTGCTCTTTGAACAGACCGGTCGGCAGAGGCGGCGGGCTAGCCATACTCTACAAAGACCATATCACCTGCCGAATCGAAAGTGGAACTGTCAAAGACTGTGAAAACTGCAACTTCACCTTCCAGATCTCGCCAAAAATCTCACTCTCAGGACTACTAGTATACCGACCGCCAGGCTCGCTGGGAGAATTCTCCTGCACCTTGATGGATCATATCATACTAAAAACTATTACGGCCTCCAACTTCCTCCTCCTAGGCGACCTTAATCTGCATTTTCTTGACCCCCGCGGATAATTCCGCAGCTAACCTACTAGCAGATCTCGCATCAGTCGACCTACATCTCCTGAACTCAAAAACTACCCATGAGAAAGGTCAGCTTCTGGACCCGATCTTCACAAATATCAGGAACCTTAAAACCCATGACCCCACCCCCCTCCCATGGACAGACCATT